>NC_140960.1:109767484-110197484 GCF_014529385.1 Adiantum capillus-veneris
CCAAAAAAGAATGGGAAACTCAGGGTGTGCGTGGACCTCAAAAAAGTTAATGCAGCTACTAGAAGAGACCATTACCCCCTACCATATTCCGAACATGTACTCGAAAGAGTTGCAGGCAAGGAAGCTTATAGCTTTCTAGATGGGTACTCAGGCTACAACCAAATCACGATAGCGCTAGAGGACCAAGCTAAAACTGCCTTCATCACAGAATTTGGCGTGTTTGCATTTCGTGTGATGGCTTTTGGCTTAACAAATGCCCCTGCTACATTCCAACGATTAATAAACACTGCTTTTAAAGAATATTTGAGAGAGTTTTGTGAAGCTTTCTTAGACGACCTATGTGTTTACTCTTCTTGGAAAGAACATCTATCATGTTTGCGGAAGGTGTTTGAAAAGTGTAGGTTATATCGTATCTCATTGAACCCGTTCAAATGCCAATTTTGGGTCAAGCATGGAGTTATTTTAGGGCATATAGTATCCAAGAATGGTATCTCAACCGATGAGAGCAAAATTAAAGTGATTCTAGAGTTACCACCACCAACCAATTACAAGGGAGTTCAAAGGTTCATGGGACACGTGGGTTATTATCGACGGTTTATTTTATTTCTCGCTGAGATAGCACGTCCTTTGTACAAGCTTCTCATTGAATTTAAATGGACTGAAGAGTGTGACCAGGCTTATGAACAATTGAAGAAAACACTAGCAAGTGCTCCGATTTTAAGGACACCTAACTGGGATGTCATTTTCCATGTGCATATTGATGCATCAAACTTTGCTATTGGGTGTGTTCTCACTCAACCAGGAGAACATAAATTGGACTATCCCATTAGCTTTGAAAGCCGTCAATTGAACGATGCTGAAAGGAACTACACCACTACAGAGCGAGAAGGTTTGGCAATGGTTTATGCAGTAAAGAAATTTCGCTACTACCTTCTGGCAAACAAGTTTGTATTTTATGTGGACCATCAAGCGTTGCTGTATCTGGTAAACAAGCCATGCTCCACAGGAAGAATCACACGATGGTTGTTAATTCTTCTGGAGTTTGATTTCACGATTGTAGTGAGACCCGGTAAAAGGCACGTCATGGCTGATCATTTGTCTCGCATACCCAATGGTGAAGCCCCTACAGGAGTTGATGATGAATTACCCGATACTTCCCTATTCATAGTTGAGACTATGCCTGAATGGAGTGAGAACATTGTTAACTTTTTAGTTAATGGTTTTCCACCCAAGGAACTTCGTAAGGATATCGCTCGAAGGCTAGTAAAAGAATGTGAACCCTATTGTTTGATTGCCGGAACTCTGTATAGATTAGGCAAGGATGATATTCTTAGGCGTTGTGCCCGCGAGGATGAATATTTGTATATCTTGCAAGAAGCACATATGGGCATAGCAGGAGGACATTTTTCAAGAGACCTGATTGCTAGAAAGGTGCTGCAATCAGGCTATTGGTGGCCAACTTTATTTAAGGATGCATCAATTTTTAAAAAAGGGTGTGATGAGTGCCAACGTTACGAGACCACACAGCGCAAAGACAGAATGCCCTTACATTCTATTAAAGTAACCCAACCATTTGAAAAATGGGGCTTAGACTTTGTAGGTCCAATTAGTCCCGCAGCTCGCAACACTCAATCTCAATATATTCTAGTTGCTACGGACTATGTAACAAAGTGGGCTGAAGCTAAGGCTTCACAAAAAGTTGACGCGAGGACAACAGCTAAGTTTATTTTTGAGAACATTATCATAAGATTTGGTTGCCCTTTTGAAATTGTTAGTGATAATGGTACCCATTTTATAAATGAGGTAATAAGAGAGCTTACCACGACCTTTATGATATCCCACCATAAGTCTACACCTTATTACCCGCAAGCTAATGGACAATCCAAGAGCACCAACAAGACTCTAATCTCTATTTTAACCAAGACGGTAGAAGCTCATCGCACTGATTGGGATTTGAAGTTGACATCTTCTCTATGGGCTTATCGTACTGCTTATAAAGTGGCTATTAATTGTACGCCATTCAAAATGGTATACGGCCAAGAAGCGGTTATGCCTTGGGAGTTTGTCATTCCTAGTCTTAGGGTATCTTCGCAAGAAGGATGGAATGGTAACCCCTTAACCGAGCGTTTGTATATCTTAGAAAAACTAGACGAAGAGAGACAGTTGGCTGTGCAAAATGCTCTTGTGGAAAAGGATAGGAGAAAGAAGTGGTTTGATCGCCATGTGAAGGACAAGGACATCAAAGTTGGTGATAAATTCCTTATGTATGGAGTACGTAAAGAGAAGAAAAAGTTGAAATATGCTGGTAAAGGACTATATAGAGTATGTGAAATTACCCCACAAGGTACCCTTCGTGTGGAAACTCTTGATGGAGTTGAAACCATTGGATTCCTCAATGGGAGTAAATTCAAAAGATATTATGATCCTTTAAGCCAAGAAGAACTACGGGCCATTCATCAAAAGAAGGCCACCAAATCACAAACCGAGTTAAACAAGATACAAGCTCAAGCTGAGGCTAAGGAGCGAAAACAACGTATAAGACAAAAACGAGAGGCTAACCTTGGAGTCACAAATGCATTCCACGTGGAAATCGAAGAGGATGAATTGGACTCTGACACATCTCTACGATACCCTATCGAGTTAAATAGTGCCCATGGAAAAGTGCTATATAACGCCTTATTGGACACGGGTGCTAAATATAATCTGCTATCCTATGGGGTGTGGTGTCAGTTAGGGAAGCCACCTATATCTGAGAGTATTATCCAAGTCAAGGGTGTCAACAAGAAAAAAACTACGGTTTTTGAAATTTGGCACACTTCTGTCAGTTATGACAATGGAATTGTAGCTCAAGACTTTTTGGTCATGCCTACTGGAACTATGGAGGGTAATATAAACCTAGGCCGCACGTGGATGATAGCCACCAAATGCACTATTGATTGGGGGTGTTACAACGCAAAAACCAACTCTTAGCCCTACCACTCAAGCCATAGTCCCTGAGATATTGCCTAAGGAAATAAAACCCAAGACATTGCATGTCCAGGAGGTTGAACCATGCGTCCCCATAGCCCAACTCTCCAGAGCTTCAATTGATGTAGTTGAAAGAAAGCTTGAGACACACAAGAACCATCCTAATATAACAGAGAAAACATACAAGTGGGTCCCTAAAGACTCTGTAGTGAGCATGGTTGATGCAAAAAAACGGAAACCTAGTAAGAACCGTCCCACTCACTCCAAGAAATGTAAAGAAACGTTGCGTTGGATTCCTAAACGACTATTGGGAGCCCAAGGATACTATGAAGGAAATGATCAAATCTGGGTGCCCAAACGTAAAGTGTACTCTTACCTGTCACCTGGCCCATGTACACCCAATCCTGTGGCTCCAAAACAAATTGAAAATCGCGGAAAGGAAAAAATCATGGAATGTTACACACCCGATCAAGAGCTAGTTTGGGTACCAAAGAAAGAACGATTTGTTCCACCTAGCTCCGGAACAGGGAAATCAAATGAAGCTTCTTGCTCTTCATGTAGTTCCTATACGCAAATAAAAGCTTCAACACAACCTCCACCTACCACTGTACATATCCATACAAGCACGAAAGAGTTTGCACCTCCCGGGGTAAGTTCACCACCTACAACAACGTTGCAAATAAAATCATGGGAGAGTACCTTACCACCCTTGCAACTAGATGAAACGCATAGGGCGGTCGAAAACTATTGGTTAAAACCTTCACCCATAACAACTTGGAACAATTGGTTTCAAAAGGTGACGACCTCATTCCAAAAGGTATGATCTACCCAAGGAAGGGGGGAGTGTTTGCTGACATCAATCATTCACTCGCTCCCCTCTCAACCTTCCTCCATGACCTCTCAATTCCAATCTTAGGAAATGTATATATATAGCTTTATACTCACAAAAAACAAAAATAGTAAAGAGCAAGAGCGACTAGCAATGAGAGAGCACCCTATCAGATCTTACATATAAGTCCAAATTCACCGTGTCAATTCAAGCAACACACAAAAACAACTCTTATGTTTTAAAGGCCTAACCAAATCTATCTGTCTTGTCAGAAATGGCTACTTCACCAGAGGCATGCACTTCTATTTTTGATGAAAGGTACCCTTTGTCTTTTCCTCAAGTGTTCTACGTATGCTACCCTATACTTTCTTGCGAATGGGATTTGATAGAGAGCCTTGCATGTGAGAGAAATTTTGAGGAGTTAGAATGGCTGATACGTCTATGGCTAACTAGTGATCCCTACCCAGTAGCGAATGTGTCTCCAATGGCACATGCTTATTCTTTTGCACAAGATGAGTATCCACGCATCACGAGGTTCTTGATTAGCATGCTTGCACAAGAGGATGATGAAGAGGAACTAATAGAGACCGAGGAAGACTATGGCCTCATGGACAACGATTTTATTTATCTAGATGATGAGGATAGAGGCCTAGCCTTAGGGTGGCCACCCGGTTTATATAATATCCTCTTTCCTTGATTCTAAAAGGGGTGACAGATAGGTAGGTTAGGGGTCTAGATTGTGTTTTGAGTTTGTTTTTTAGGAGTTTTAATTTTTCACACTGACATGCCTCCTAGAGGTATAGTGCTTGTTTTTGGATGTGTTAGGTAGGACTTATATGGATCTCCATCCACATGGCTGGAGACATCTGCTTCAACGAAATGAGCCACTCCATACCTCCGGGTGTACTACTTTCCATGATTCATGTTGGTGGATATGTGTAATTGCTAATAATGATTTTTCATTCTTTGTTTGAGTGCAATAGTTATGATTGTTATCTGCCATTATAGATGTATAAATTTGTCTTTGCTTAAGTTGATTGAACTCCAGTTTAATCTTATGGATGAGCCTGGAGATTAGAAGACCGTGACTTTAGGTTAACTCATTTACTTGATCACTAGGCCTAGCTAATAAAATTATCCGAGTATTTGAGACCTTAGGAATGTTTTAGGCAGAGAAAGACTTGCTCACTCAAACAACAAAAAACACTAGTGCAAATACCAAGGAAATGGAAGCAAAAAAAAAAAAAAACATAAGTGCCACAAATGAAAAATCTTACGCTGAAAGAGAAATCCTGGCTTGAATTGGTACTTCACTCACATGTATTGTCAATGGTACTAGAGCCCTAGAGGTTCCCAGTGTGGGCGCTTTTCCTTGAGAAGCAAAAAACCCCACACATACAAAATAAGCACACACGTCACATGATTGTGACCCAAAGTAAAAAAGTATTAAAAATAAATAAAAAAATTAAAAGACTTCCATTGAGCTTACAGTTAACATTTCAAGCTTTTGTTTGCAGTTGTGAGAGCGAGTTGGCTAATCAAAGCTGAAAAGCATAATTAGGGAATCTTGAATTTAGATAATCTTCTTAGCTTAGCTAGTACTAGAGTAGTTGTTTTAACCTTAGTCATAGCTAACTAATTGATAGACTCACCCATAAGCTCAAAACTCTTGATTAATTAATTTACGCAAAGTGCAATTTATTTGTCCTTAATGGCAGTCTAACATTTCATAAATCTTGCATTTACTCATTTCCACATGTACTTTACATTCCCCTCATGATTTATGGCAATATAATTCCGCTTGCTAAAACAGTGACTTTGCCTTGCAGATTCAAATCTAGATGCTCTACACCATGGACATACCAAGCTTCAACTCAATAGCTTCCGAGGACGGAATCTACATCAGGAAGGGGGGCAATGTTAACCCTCGTGGCTCACGGACACCCTATCGCCTACGACGGACACTGTAACCGTATTATTTATTTAAGTAGAGTCAGGCACCGGGCTTGTCGGTCCAATAGGGAAAGGTAGAGTGATCGCCGATGAGAGGCGCACTCTAACACGGACATGCTAGGGTTAGTTGGCTAAGCATGGGCGCCCAAGTGTGAATGGGGTGAGCTCACATAAAAGCCAATTAAACCTAAAATTGAGTCATTCTCTCATTGTGCAATAGAAGCTGCTCTTGCTCCATCTCCACCTTCTCCTTCACCATCTCCTTGTGTGTGTGCGTGTGAGAGAGAGTGTGAGAGTGTGTGTGCGATCGAGCGTTGCGGTGGCACGACGGTGGCGAGGCGGCTGAGCGCGGCGTAGCGGCGTCTCCCTCTTCTTCGCGATGAGGAATCCTCTACGGCAAGAGCATAAGGCGGTGAGTGACACACCATTGCCCTCTTTGAGCTTACTAGTTAAACTAGTTGTGTGCTTGGAGCCGTCTGCGGCTCGTACACGGTGTATCGGCAAGTCCCTTGCTTCGATAGTGCGACAAGGAGCGCACATTAACATATTAGATACCTACTTTAACCTAACTTGGATGATTAGTGAGTGTTGATTCTTATTATGTTTCAATAAGTGAATACTTATTTTGACTTCCATTAAGTCACTTTGCCCAATTCTACAACATATCATAAACGGTGAAAAAATTACTCTCTTTGCTATAAGATAACATACTTTGGATCACATAACATAGGTTGGGACCAATGGTGTGAGATCCTCTTTTCCTTTCCTAGATTGGTCATTTGTTTAAACTAGTTTATGCCTAAGTTTCAATAGTTCCTAGCTTGGACAAGTGTGGATCTTGCTTCTCTCCATGCTCCAATTGTGTGTAACTTAAAAGTGTAGACATTCTTGCTGTCGACATTTGAAAGAGTCTCTAATTTGGGCAAGTGGTGGAACTTGCTTCTCTACATGCTCCAATTGTGTGTAGCTTGGACAAGTGGTGGTACCTGGGAATAACACTTAGCTATCCATTTTGACCCAAAAACATTGAAAAGTGTGGACATTCCTTTTGTTCACATTTGAAAGAGCCTCTAATTTGGGCAAGTGGTAGACCTTGGAACCAAACCCCAATGCTATGACAAATGGTGAGAGAAAATACCTTCCATCCTATAACATAACATAAGCTTAGGACCCTCTATCAATTTTTCATGCCTAGCTTGGACAAGTGGTTGACCTTGCTTCTTTGTATGTTTGGATAGAGTGTAGCCTGGACAAATTTGCAATATTGCTTCTATCTATTCTCCAATAAACCCTAGCTTGAAAAAATTGTGGAACTTGACATCAAAGTTCATGATCTAAAACATAGCATATCTTAATAGATCATTTAACAACCTTGTAGAGGTGTCTATTGCTTAGTTTTGACATTTGGTGAATCTTGTTTCTCTCCATGTTCAATGGAGAATATCTTACACTACTAGGCCACTTTGTAATTAGGGATGGGTTTTTACATCATATAAGCGATAAAAACCGCATCGCTATCATCATCACTACAAGGATGTTGTATAAGAGACGCTTTGAGCAATGCGTTTACGTCACATAAGAGATTAAATTTGGCGTTTCTTAAGTGACGCTCCTCATCACTCAAGAAATGCAAAATGTTTCTTTAGTTTGCGTCGCTTAAGCAACGATGAGTTAAATGGCAACGCTAAGCTTTTTTTTTTTCCATATTTGTTATCGGGCTCTTCAAGAGCCCGACCATTCCAAGCAAAGCTCTCTCTCTCTCTCTCTCTCTCTCTCTCTCTCTCTCTCTTTTCCCTTACACAAGGCTCTCTCTCTTTTGCTTATGTATGTTAAACAACAACATTAGGCTAGAAGCCAAAAGTCTACACTCCGAAGCGTTCTACATACACTACAACAAAAAGACAACCATTGAATTTATGCGAATACAAAATAAAAAATATGAATGATCATGGTATGATCTTTTCTTCCTTTACACTTTGTGATTAAACAAAAATGATTAAAATAATTTGAATATTAATGAAAATACTTGATAGTATAAATAAAAATGATTGAAATAAAGTGAATATGAATGAAGAAACTTAATTTTCTTGAAGTCCCAATGCAATCCGAGCCCACGAGCAACAACTTTAGTCTTCCTAGTTTGATTCAACATCGGGGGATTCACAATGTAAAACTTACCTCACCACTTAAGTGCAGGGGAGGGGGGTTTTTCTACAAGCTACATAAGTGTATAAGCTAGGGACAGGCCCCCAATAATTTTTCTCCTAAGCTGAAAAATAAGGGTGGGGGGTATCATATTTGAAGGGGGGGGGGGGGGGGGGGGGAGGGGGGGGGTTGCAGAAGTGAGAAAAGGGATAAATGAGAAGAAGTTTTTGTGTTTCAAAATTATGGCTTCCCAAAAGAGTCTGCCGTAGAACTTGTGAGTCAATAGCTACAAAGATACATGCAAGAACTAACCATGCTTTGTATCAAGGAATCCCATACTTCGAGTAAACTTTTTCGAGTGATGATAAAATCGAGCGAGTTAATGAGAGGCAATAATGAGAGGCAACCTTGCAAGCTTAATGGATTTTATTAAGATTTTCCCTTTGAAGAAACATGAGGAGACAAGCATGCAGTAGTGGACGCAACATCAACTTCTTGTCTACATTCGACCTTCAATTTTGTATAGTGAAAAAAATTAAGCTTATTGGATGTTTTCCACTCTCTCTCTCATTGTATAGTTAAAAAAATATTCATGTGCCGATGTAGATTCTTTGAGGGAATTAATAGAAGAGCTTTAAAAATGAAAACTGTATTCACTTTTACATTTAGCACGCACACACACACACACACACATACACACAGTAAAAGAAGACTCTATTCCCTTTTTGTTTTTTTGGCAAAACTCACTAACAGTGAGTGATATATTAAATCCAAAAAGAATTACAAAAAGCCCACCTCACAACGAGCAAGGGTATCTACCACCGTCATAAAAAATCCACAACCATACACAAATCCATAGACCAAGCTTTTTATGTACAAGGAAGTCTAAAAACCTAATACATAATGACTCATAAACACGAGCTAGACTGCATTGGATTCCACCTCCACTGACCCTCTCACACTGAGCCAAAGGAGTCTGAGACAATTAGCAGTACATAAAAAACATAGGAAGATAACCATCACCTCATTGGAGATGCCACCGGAGGGGCTGTCGACTGCCACCCAGAAACCACTGCACCTCCGACCAAAAGCACAAGCCAAGGTCCAGCTCCAACTAGCCCATCCTCAAGGAGAGCCTCATATGCCTCAATACACCGTGCAAGCCATAGGACATCTCCAAAGTCGAACCATAAGACAATAGTGCATCAAGCCATAGAGGGGCCTCTCCCCTTCGAAAGTGGCTCTCCGTTGCCACAATGATGGTCATCCTTGCCACGACCTGACTCCCACCTGAGGAGCATTGCAAAGATTTTGGGCCATCAATTTTCTCTTCGAAGAGAGTGGGAAAGGATGGCCGCTTCTTGGGAAAATATTGAGTGGAGGGGTGCAAAAGAGGCGCAATTGAGGGAGGAGAAAATGGGCGTCTCCTCTAGGCCGATCTTCTGATCCTTCGACTGAGCCATCTCCACGGTGTCACCATTAGCTAAGCTGATTCTCCTCCCTATCGGAGAGGCTCCCTGAGCATCCCTAGCTCGAGCACTCTCGCAGACATAGCAAACATCAACTATACACGGGTCTCGCAAACCCTCTTGAAGACTCACCTCACTTTCATTCACTACAAAAATTTTGAGTTGAAAAAAAAAGCCAAGCCTCCTAAAGGATGAAAAGTTTGAGTTGATGTTTTATATATTAAAAACAGCCAAGCCTCCTATGGATGAAAAGTTTGAGTTGAACTTTTTTATTAAAAAAATAGCCAAAGCCTCTACGCACATCTTTAGGAGGCTTTGGCTATTTTCTGTTCTCTTTCTAATAGAATCACTCACAATTGTGAGTTTTGCCAAAAGAAAAAAAAAAAAAACTTTTTTTCAACTCAGAATTTTCATTCTTAAATAGGCTTGGCTATTTTTTAAATTTTTTTTCAACTCAAACTTTTCATCCTTTAGGAGGCTTGGCTATTTTCTTTTCAACTCTAGCTTTTTGTAGTGAATAGAAAGTGACATGTGAATGAAAATATATTGAGACGGGGTAGTGCAAGGTGAGAATTGCGAAGCTGCTCGTCGCACTACAACTAGCGAGGCCCCAAGGGTTGGGGAGGGGCCAAAGGGGGCATTGTGGCACACACTAGCCGAGGGTTTAGAGATGGATGTGTTCTATGTACGGTCTACATTGTATGGTGCTCCATGGATCGGTATGGGTATGGAGTTATATTTATTTTTTTGTTTATCTTTTATAAAATCACTCACATAATGTGAGTTTGGGAAAAAAAAGTGAGGTGTGCAAAAGGTTTTTTTCTAGTTTCATTCGGGAGAATCAACCGAGATTCCCACTTGATTTTTTTGTGAAAAGACACCCCCTCTTGAACCTCATGTTTGTGTCTTGACTGAGTATGCAATGTGGGAGGGCGTGCATGAGCCACATGGAAGCAAGTGCCTACATCGTACCACATAGGACAATATGGACCCATGCCGTACAAATATTTGCTCGAATTTTGGTTCACTAAAAAAATGTACCCCGGTGTATGGTAAGACTCCTTTGTATCAATTCCTTGTTTTGTGATTGAAGGGATGAAATCTATAAAGAGTTTGTATATATGCAAATTTACATCAAAAACCTAACACAACTTTATAACCATGTTTCTTGAGTAATTTAGATGGGTCACAATTTGATGAGTAGCAGGATATGTAAGATAAGAATATGATATTTTTCTTCATTGACTATTGTATAAGCATAGAAAGGGGGGTCATATTCCCTAATACAAGTTGTATATAGGGGTTTTATCAAAGTTGTTCGCTCGCAAGTGGCGTCCCGTTTTGTATATAGAGTGAATCTCTCGGGGGCTCAACTTCCTCTTAAAGAAACCGTGGCGCCTACTCGAGTGATGAACCTAACAAAGAATGCACCTATGGCCTCCAGGGCTAATGCAATATTGCTACCTAGTGGCGTGGTACCTACCACTAGGCCTCGATCGTATGTGCATGTAGCCACTTATGTACACATGGCTCCTATACCTCCGATTGTACCAACAGCATATGCTCCACGAGTGCTATTCTCGAGCCCTTATCTCAGTGGACCTATGCCAAGGCATATTCCATATCCTATATCGGCTACATATATGCCCGGCCAAGAACCACCCCCATTCCACATATGATTTTAACAGGAGTGCCTCCACCGACCATACCTCCTCACATAGGTGATTTGGCAGCATTTTCTCAAACAACAGGATGATCTATTGCGGAGAATATGCATCATGCACCTGAGAGATAACGTAGGAGTAAAGCGGTACAGATTGCAAAGCTTACACAAAATTTCAATGGGGACAAAGATGCTCGAAATCACATTGAAGTATTTGAACAAGTATGTGATTCCCTAGGAGGACACAATGAACTACATAAGTGCAATGCCTTAAGCATGACTTTGAGTGGGAAGACTAGGGATTGGTATAGGACCTTAAGGATAGAGGAGAAAATGATTTACCCTACTCTTTGGAGATTGTTCCCAGAGGAGTATATATGAGAAGGTGTGCTTTGGGGTGTAGCATCTCAGCTACAAAAGGCGGAACATGAGGAAGACGAGTCATAGAGACTTTATCAGTCGTCTAAAGCACTTAAACTCTCATTGTTATATAAATAAGCATTTCAGCAATAACCAGCTGCTTGATACATTCCTCCGAGGATTGCAACATGAAAATATCTATAATGGTTCTAGTCATTAGAGGTGTTACCACCTGGGAGACAGTCACTACCAATGCAATCCAATTTGAAGACAATTTAATGATTATAGGTGAAAGAGTGTCCTCTAAGACAAAGTCTAGTAGCTCGCAAGAATCACGGCATGAGCTAATGGCCATAAAACCTATTGTTAAAGAGAAAATCATATTTGAGATAGCTTTGGTAGATCCCACAAGGCCATTCAAGAAAGTCTTAGGGATAATCCTGGTCCACAAAACAATCATATGTATCCAAGAAGAGAACAACAATGGAACTCAGTTTGCTTTGGTCCCCATAGCACTAGTGAGTGCCCTACATCTAGAGTAATTCAATGGGAATTGCAATGCATGTGGTAGGTATGGTCACCAAGCTAAGGCTTGCATATTTTTCAAACGTGTGATGGAGAATAGAACACCTTTGACCACGATGGATTCACCTTGAGTTCCTGCACACGTGCTTCCTAGAGCCCAAAATGTTTTCAAGCTACACCGCTACCAGCTCTAGTACTAGGATCGTAGCCCCCACATCCAAGAGTCACCCTTGGGAATCATATGGGTTGTGATCCATCTAGTGATTTTTAGGATTGTTGTGAGGAAGAAATAGACACTAGTATTGCCTATGGGAAGGATGCTCTTGAAGAGTGTCCTATATACTACATGGAAGATTGTTGGGGATAAGTCAAAACTGTTTATCAAGTATCTGCTCTTGCACAAAGATGCCAGAATATCAATTTCATTGCCAAGAGATCACCACTTTAATGCTATGAGTGTGGGGGTCCACATCGTGTATCTGAGTGTCCTATTAGACTATAAAGGGAGCTCATCTATAATGCGGATACTCATGTGTAATTGATGTGGCATAAATCATTTGGTTTCCCAATGTTTGAATAGTCCTAATGCACCAAGGATCATTCCATTGAACTTAATTGAGATTACTAAGGTGCTATCACAAAGTACACTAGTGGTACCACTAAATGTACTCACATGATTGATGCTCCAAAACCAAAATTAAATTCTTGAAGACAGAGACGTGGCATCAATCACCCAATCCAAGAACATAAGAAAACATAAGGGAAGAGATCCCAAAAGCTAGCAAAGTCAAACCCCAACTCAAAGACTAACATATGGACTGGTGACAACCCCGTGTATGAACGACACTAAAAATGATTCTGATTCACGTGAGATCATGGAGACTAAAACCACCATTACAAAAGAAAAAAACAAGGAGGATCATGATGAGCCACAATGGACACAACCCATGGAACATAGACAAAAGATCGGAACTTACCCGAACCCCTTAGAGGAGATCGAGCGAGTCAAGCAATTAAGAAGTTTGGTAGACAAGACCCACAGGGAGCTAGAGCCAACACCTAGGAAGATCCAAACTACAAACACTATGTTTCCTACACAAAATTAGCCTCACAATGACCATAGACCACTAGCCATACCTAGTGTCATCCAAGAAGAAAGTGACTTTAAGTCATTGGGAAGTGGGCGAACTCCCTTCTTGTTGGAGAGGATATTTACCAAGGGATTACTTGACCCTATTGAAGAAATGGAGATTCCACATTCCACATGTCAAGGGATTGAAGCCCAAAAAGTTTCGTTAAATATCTCCATATTGATGGATTTCATGGCTTCACAAGTTAGAACCACCATCATGTCCCAAATATATGGAGACCCCGAGCTATTCCTCGCTCTTTGAGATCTCCTCAATGGAGAACTGAAAGTCGTGTTACCACAATTTGCACCAATGGATAGGCAATAGGAAGAGAATGGATATAGGAGGTCCTCTTTATTTTGGCAGTTTAAGGAAGTCAAACCTTTAGTATTAAGAAAGTAATCAAAGGATAACTTTTGAATTCAAACAAGAAAAATGGCTAATTTATTTAAATTCAAAGTTTCCCACCAAAATGGAATTTAAATTCTAGTACGGAAAACCATATCATGTAGCATATCTATGGAAAGAGCTTGATGTGCAGATTGTAGATCTATAATCTCCGCTCAAATTGGAGATCATATGTGGGAGTTATGGAAGGCCGGAAATCATAAGATTACCCTCATTTTTGGGGAAAAAAGCGCATCCTTTGACCACTCTTACACATCTCTTACACACCCACCATTCTTGCACACATGGCATACACTTGTTTGTCAAAATGTTAATCACCTCCATAAGCTCATGGAAAATAAAGAGTCCCTCCTACACCCCATCCTCTTCCTAATGGTCTAATGAAATTCCAGTTGAGGAAGAACCCTTAGATCCACGACCTAACTTGGATGAGAACTCTATTGTTGAAATACATGCCAACAAGTTGGAACAGTACTTTGAAGGTGATGAATTCAATGCGACTCTACCAATCACTACCAAAGGATTAATTGTGAAGGGAATCCTTGATGGTGCTGTTGGGTTACCATTGTAGCTAAAAGAAATTGGGAATTCATGGGGAGACCTCACCTTGGGACGACAAACATAGTGGTAAAGATGGCCAATGGGACCATATTTAAACCTATTGGGATGCTAGAAGATCTCAAAATCAAGGTTCTTGGACACAAGGTAAGGCACACCTTCATTGTTATGGATTTTCCCAAGCACATTATGTCATTTGAGATGATCTTAGGATGTCCTTTTATGAGAGAAGCAAAGATGGTGCATGAATGGTCTAAAAACCATGTCTACTTATAGTTCCAAGACTCTGTCATTTCGAGTTGATCTTGTGACTAGTCAAGCACATCCTCTAAAAAACAAATTTTTAATTGACCATCAATCTGACACCACAACTCACTCGGGCCCATTGCAGTATTTTACACGTCAGAGAGGGGGAATGGGGGAACATGCCCGACACAACAAAAAAGGTCTCTCTATTGCTCAGTGTATCCAGAGTCCCCCTATCCTCTCAGAAAACACCTTCAAAATAGACTTCTCACTAGCAGACCACTGCCTGCTCTTTTTCCAATGCTCGCACACTCCACAAGTCCACACACAAGGCACACTTATTGCCACAATTGGCCTCCACCCTTGCACACACACACACACACACACAGACAGCCGCTCAATCTCACTTTCTCACACAAAACACCGTTGGTCCGGGGGGGCACACACATCCACATTGCCGGCACCGAGGGGGAACACAAGAGCAGAAGAAAGAGAAGGGGAGAAGGGGAAACAATAGCAAAACAGGGCAACAATCACTTGATTATGCTTCAAAAGGCATGTACAAAGACTTGCACTACCATCACAATGGTCATTTTCAAGAAAGATCACAAAGGGGATTGACAGGCACACTCCTCTGCCAACAGACTCCACTATGTAGGCTTCATGTGGCACAAAAAAAGGCCCCATTTCATTAAAAAAATGGATTTTATAGTGGGGAGTCTTCAACTTTAGAGTTTGCACCTTAATTGGCCCATGTGGCACCTTAATTTGGCATCTTTTGGAAGGGGGAGCTACCTGATTTCATCTGCTCTCTTTTGATCTCTTTGCACTTGAGGGGGGGTGCACTAGCGACATTGCTAGTGCCCCTTGAAATTTTCTATTTTTTATGTTTCTCATTTATTTTCACCCTTTGGCTTTGAGTTGGCTCCCTTGACCGATCCACCCTCTGCCATCTTTCTCTCCTCTCTCTCTCTCTTTCTCTCTCCTCATGGTCCTTTGCTTTGCTTTGTTTGGACCTTTCGGCTTCCCTTTGGACCCCACACCCGGTTATTTCTCACTTGCTATTTTGGCCCTGGCCTTGGGACCTGCCGCTCACATTTGACCTAGCTCGACCCCGCAGCGGGCCACACTGTCCCTCTCTTCATCTTTGCGGGACGCGCCCCTTACCCTATCGCTAGCGATATCTCTAGTGGGGGGTTGAATTTTTATTTCAAAAGGCCCCTTCACAGGGGGGACCAGACTCCCAATTGGACGGCCATGTCATCGCTACGGGGGACAACAGTGCCGCACTTACCACTGGCGTTTTGCTCCGTTGACAACACCTAAAACGTCCTCGCCGCACCATCCATGCCAGTCCGGAGTACTCACGTAGTGCCGAAAAGCGGACACCATAGCCAACGGGGCCTCCAAGCTCCCCTCTCTCCAACTCACACTTCAAAGGGGCCACACGGCCTAGCTTATATGCAGTGCCTTCCGAACCCCTGGCCACGTGGCAGCAGTTGGGCGTCCCACCCTTGGGATAGCCTCCAATGCCCTAAAAAATTCCAAGAAAAAAAAAATCTTTTCATCCAGTTTTGAACTCGCCATTTGATTTCCACTTGCCAGGTGACCAAGCCACAAACTTATGCCAAAAGACTAGACCCTCGACTTCGAACTCTCTTGCCTTGGCCCCCTTTTGGCTTCAAAAGGCCCACCAACCAATGCCATGGAAAACCAAGAAAATTATCTGAACGCACTCCACCGCCAAATGCTCTCAACTCTACCAAGCTGTAGCTCAACACCTGAGGCTCAAAATCACGAGCCATCAATTCTTGTTGACTCCACATGATTTGCTCTACTTGCTTGAACTCTATCAAGGCCTAAAAAAGATCAAATGACACGATTTCAAATGCGGTCAGGTGGGCTCAAAACCTGCCCCCGACAAAACTTCAACTGATCATAACTTGCTATCTCGAGCTCTGATTTGCAATCTGAGAAGACAGGTATGATCTATAACTTGAGCTCTACACACCTGTCTGCTGACATCTACCTGGGCCATTTGTCCCCAGTTGCCCTATCCGTCAGGGATCTGCTAAACGTTCTAACTTTGCACTACAATATCTAGAGCACCGGGGCTCCATTTGATGAGTTGTCTGGACCGGCTTCTAGAGCACATCGAACGTTACATTTTAGAGCATCGACTTGGAACTTCGGGGACATTCATCTTCTATCCCAATTAAGCCACCTTGGAGATTTTTTAGCGTAAAAAGTTGCATCGAGCATACATTTCCGCTACCCTTTGGCTGCCCAGGACCTTGGTACCTACCCTAGCCTTCTACATTGCACCTGCCTGTAGCCTTTGCCTGGCATAGATCACTTTCTTGCTCAAACCAAATTTGGCTACACCATCATTGCCAAGTCCCCTTGTCAAACATTTATGTTCGACCAAAAGCATATTTACAGAACTTTCGAAACTTGCACACCAAACTAACAACTGAAAGCACTTGCAAAATCACAACCCTATGTACAGGCTATGTACAAAAAAATCATCTCCTTTCGCACACTTACGTGAAACTGACAACAACCGAAAGCACTCGCAAAATCACAACCCTATGTACAGGCCATGTACAAAAAAATTCATCTCCTTTCGCATATTTACAGAACTTTGGGAACTTGCACACCAAACTGACAACTGAAAGCACTCGCAAAATCACAACCCTATGTACATGCTATGTAGAAAAAATTCATCTCCTTTCTCGAATGCATACTTTAGGTGGGTTGCCCACCCCCCTTAGCTACAATTTGAATGCACCTCGGGTACTAGATCCCTCTCAAAATACAACTTGAGCCGCACACCATTCACCCCGTTCCTAAGAAGCTTTCCATTTGCTCTTACCAATTGATAGATTCCATTCCGAAAGGCCTTTTGCACTTTATACGAAATTTTCGACTTCTTCTTGAACTTCTTCTAGAATGTGAAATCAAGGTAGCTTTTGTACTTCATGACCAGATCTCCTTGCTCTATCCTCTTGTCTGGAAAGTTCTGATTGAACTTGGCAACCCGCTTCTCTCTTTGCTTCACATAGTAGTATGCTGCTGCCTCTCTGCCAATTTGCAAAGCCTCCAAACTGGCTATCCAATCCTGTAGAGCTCCTTGCTCTATCCTCTTGTCTGGAAAGTTCTGATTGAACTTGGCAACCCGCTTCTCTCTTTGCTTCACATAGTAGTATGCTGCTGCCTCTCTGCCCATTTGCAAAGGCTCCAAACTGGCTATCCAATCCTGTAGAGCTCCTTGTTGAGTGGCATTGACACGCCACATACCTTTCAAAGCCCCTAACTGTGCATGCACCAAAAATATATCCTCCTTACCATAGACTAGCTTGAATGGAGTGAAATTTGTAGCTACTTTATAGGATGTCCTATATGCCCACGGACACTTCTCTAGATTTGTTTCCCACTCAATCTCTTGCTTATACATGTAATTTGTTAACATTTTGAAAATTTTCCCATTAGCACTCTCGACTAGACCATTGCATTGGGGGTGATAGGGTGAGGAAAACCGATGCTGGATCTTTAGATTTTCCACTAATGCATGCATGAGCTTGCTTCTAAACCCTTGACCCCTATCAAAAACTAGCACCCATGGAACACCAAAATGGAAACAGATGTTATCAAACACGAACTCAGCCACCACATTAGCATTTACTTCCTTCACAGCCTTGGCCTTGACCCACCTTGTAAGATAGTCAATGGCTACCACCACGTACTTCTTACCACTTGTAGACTTTGGGAGAGGACCTATGGCATTTAGACCCCACTTTTCAAAAGTGCTTTGTGCAATGATGGCACCTTGTGACTCCGCTACCAGTCGTCTTTCACCTATGGTCTGACAATCGTGACATGTTTTGCACCAGTAATTCATGTCCTTCTCTAGGGAAGGACACCAAAAGCCTACTCTAAGCACTCAAAATAGAACTTGGTCTTTGCCCTGATGTCCAATTTCTTCATGGAATTTTTCCAAAACCACACCTATCTCTTCTTTGTACATCACCCTCCTTAGCACTCCATCATGCCCATAGTTCATTAGATCTTCACCTACCAATGTGAATTTGCGGGCCTTCTGCACCACTCCTCTTCTTTGCAACTTGGATAAACCCTCTGGACATTTCCCTGCACTCAAAAAATCTTCAATCTCCTTTAAAGTCTCCTTGCTTACATAAGTGGTTGGGGCCACATATAGACCTGCAACATGCACCTATACTTTGCTACTTGCTAACTGGTCTACCTCTTGGTTCTGCTCTTTCCTCACATGCTTGAATTGAACCTCTTCAAAATACTTTCTCATTTTCTTGATGGAAAAGAACCAGTGCTTCAAAGAATCTCGCTTTGCCTGCCCATTGGCCTAGCAAATGCTTGATGACTAGCAACGCATCTCCCTTCACCACCAACCTGCAAATGCCGAACTCTGTACATTTCTCAAACCCAAGTGCAAAGTAAGATACTCTGCCTCGTTATTGGTGTGGACATCCTCTAGATGATATGCCTTTTAAAATATAGCTTTGTCGTGTGGGTTGTGTATCACCACACCTCCACTTGCCTTTTGGACTACCCTTCGATACGCTCCGTCGAACCCCATTGTAAAAGCATTCTCCAAATTAGGCTCCTCCTTAGCTTTGTCTCACACCACCTTGGATAGGTTGTCAAATCGACGGCATTGTTGACAAGAATGTCCACCAAGTGACACTCTTCTCTCAAAGTATACCGGCTTGTAGCTCCTTCCTACCTTCTATAGTAAAACTGCTCCAATAGCAACCGTGCCTACTGTCATAGACACATAAAAGTCATCCTCTTGATTGGGAGGACACACCACTGGTAGCTGACACAAAATTTTCTTGATTCTGTCAAAAGCTTCGTGAGCTTCCTCATCCCACTCGTAACCGTACACCTGCTGAGCTCTCTTTTGAAGAGGATGAACATATTGCGACAACATCCAAAAATAATGTAATAGATACTTTAGCTTATGAACAAACAAAGCCAAACCTTAAGCATCTGATGGTGGGTCCATCAACACCAACGCCTTTACCTTCTCGGAATCAGCCTCTATACCATTCTGTGACACTACATGACCTAACAACTGTGCTCGAGGCTGTGCTAGCTTGCACTTCTTGGGGTTCCACTGACCTCCTTCTTCATCAAGCCTTTCAAATCATAATTGCAACTTCGATATGTACTCCAATATGGAACTATAGCAGCTTATATCATCCATGAAGACCCTGACAAAGCGGCCCAAGTATGGAACAAATACCCTGTTCATCCAATCTTGGAAGGTGGCATATGCATTCACCAACCTGAACGGCATCTTGTGGTAAGCAAAACAACCCCCTGGAGATATGAACGTAGTCTTCAGTTGGTCTTCGAGTGCAATCCTTATCTGAAAGTACCCCGCAAAACCATCCAGTGGCTTGTAGTCGACACACACTCTCCATTTCCCATTCTTCTTAGGGGTTATAGCCACTAGGTGAGACCCACTCTGACTTCTTCATAGGGTATATAATGCCTGCGTCCAACAACTTATTGATCTCCTGCCAAAGGGTCTCCTTTTGGATCTTCCCTAGTCTTCTCAATTGTGCTTTAGGCCTATGTCCCTCCTTGAGAACAATCTTGTACTCTACCCCTCTTGCACCATGCAAATGCTTGTATTCCGTTGCAAAGAGGTCTGGATAGGACTCACATATTTGAACATAACTCTCTTTCTCACCCTTGGTCAAATCTTCACTTAACATGCTTGAAACCTCCTCTATGCTTCAACCATGAGCTTGAGGGTGCACACATTTTTCCTTAGGAGGGGAGTCGTCTATGGTGACTCCGAATAAATCTGCATCTATCTTCAGCATGTCATTATCGCTTTCCTCTTCCTCTATGCTAGTGTAGCCTTCATCATAGGCCATCTATGTCTCGTACTCGTATCTTGTTGTGTCGCCTTCATCTTTAACTACCATAGGACGAGAACTGCTCTCCTTAGTCTTCAAATCTAGCACAATCTATCTCCCCTTCTCTTTGTCAGGCAAGGTGAACACTTTGCTCCCCCAATCTTACTTAGCACCTATTGCCAAAATCCAAGGCCTACCCAAAATGATGGGATAAGCATTATCTCTTGCCTTCATAGAAAAAAGTCTATTAGGCACTCTAAGCCCATCACTTTGACCTTCATATCCTGAGCCACACCCAAACACCTAGCTTTAGTATGGTTGGCCATCCTCATGCACACATTCGATTTGCTACCGCCTTTACTCTCGTCTCCTTCATGGCTACTTCTGTCATGACACAAACCTACGCTCCACCGTCTATGTAGGCCTATACTTGCATCCTCTTCTC
Source organism: Adiantum capillus-veneris (assembly GCF_014529385.1). Lineage (NCBI taxonomy): Eukaryota > Viridiplantae > Streptophyta > Polypodiopsida > Polypodiales > Pteridaceae > Adiantum > Adiantum capillus-veneris. Next base: position 109,788,092 of record NC_140960.1, read on the forward strand.
TATAGCAGCATCCACTAGTGGAAGAACATCATCGGGCTACCTACCCTCAAGGCCATGTTTTGCACTACGTGCACATTCGCCTTTGCTCTTGGAAGCCTAGTGCTAACATTTGTAGACCACTGCCTCCTCAACTTTGGATTTAAAGCTAACAATTGACCAAAAGTAATGTTCGCTTTCTGATTTTGAACATCACTTACCAGGTTGTACTCCAGATAGCCACGTCCTAATTGGAAATCCGCTTGTCTGATTTTGCGGCGTCTCCTTCTTTTGTTAGACTCAGGTTGCTCTCTGCCTTCATACACTTTCTCCTTGCCTTTGCGAGCTCTAGTTTCACGTTCAGTCTCTCTCAGCTCTTGCCCTCTTATTTGCCATTTGATATCTTGCTTATCCATCCCAATAATATTCACTCTTGGGAACTTGCCTCCGTTTGGTGGAGCTGACTGCACAAGATTCTCTATCACTACACCTCGATTTCCATGATTTTCTTTGTGCATAGCCTCCCTTGGACTCTGCAGTTGAAGGCGGGTCATTGTCTTGTAGCACGACACACCCTGCTCTATCTTCTTCTTTATCTTTCTGCTCTTTGATCGTGCGATTGCTACCGTACCATTGTAAATTTTTGGGATCTCGAATCGAATTTCTCTCTCACCTTAGGATGTAGACACGCCATGAATTTGTTGAGCTTAAAGTAGTCTCCATTAGCCAATCGCATGGCTGCCGCTAATTCTGCCCAACACTCTTCAAAATGACCCAAAAACAAATTGAACTCTTCACTTATGTCTTGTTTAAGCGCCTTCAGCTTCGCATCCATCTCGGTTGGGAACGCCTCCTTGCAAAAATTGTGAAGGAACCTTATCCATAGAGCCAACCATGCTTGCCTTGGCTCGCCTTCCAAAGCTTCATTCCAAACTTTAGCTTTTCCACGCATCACCAAAGGACATGTCTGCATTTTGATATCCTTGTTTGACATACACAACGATAGCATATACAATTCAAAATTCTTCATCCACTCGTCGGGGCTCTCCTCGCCTTTGAAAATCGATCCATAGCTTCTAGCTGCCATGACTTCCAGTGTGAAAAACGTTTTTTTTTCAACTGGGAGCAATGAGCGTGATCCTCCGCGGGGGCACTAGAAGATCGAGAAGAGGAATGGGGGAACACGCCTGGCACAACAACAAAGGCCTCTCTATAGCTCAGGGTATCCACAACACCCCTATCCTCTCAGAAAACACCTTCAAAACACACTTCTCACTAGCAGACCACCGCCTGCTCTTTTTCCAATGCTTACACACTCTACAAGTCCACCACATAATGCACACCTATTGCCACAGTCGGTCTCCACCCTTGCACACACAAACGCTCAATCTCTGTGCACGTATGTCGCACGTGTCACTGCAAGGAACTTGCCGATACACCGCGTGCGAGCCACAAATGACTCCAAGCACACAACAAGCCTAAACTAATAAGCTCAAAGATGACGATGGTGTGTCACTCACCGCTCTACGCTTGCTTCATGGAGGATTCCTTGCCGCGAAGAAGAGGGAGACGCCACTACGCCGTGCTCAACCGCTTCACCGTCGTCGTGCCGTTGTCGCAATGCTCGATCGCACTCTCTCTCTCTCTCTCTCTCTCTCTCTCTCACACACACACACACACACACACACACACACACACACACAAGGAGATGAAGAAGAAGAAGATGGAGATGGAGCAAGAGCACTCTTCAATTTCACAAATGAGAGAATGAGTGAATTTTAGGTTTAGTTGAATTTTATATGAGCTCATCCCATTCACACTTGGGCGCCCATGCTTAGCCAACTAATCCCTTGAATGTTCCAATTAGAGTGTGCCTCTTATCGGCGATCACTCTTACCCTTTTCCTATTGGACCGACAAGCCCGTTACCTGACTCTACCAAGTAAATAATACAACGTCCGTTGTAGGTGATAGGGTGTCCGTGAGTCGTGAGGGTTAACATGCCCCCCTTCCTGATGTAGATTCCGTCCTCGGAAGATATTGAGTTGAATCTCGTTCGTCGAAGTGGAAGAGCATTTGAGATGAATGTCCTTAGCCTTCTTCAGTCACTGCAAAATCAAACAACATTGGCACAGTAATTGCATTCTCATATAGAATTAAAAAGCATATGCAGTTGTAGGCAAACAATGTGATTGGTAACAGAAAATTAAACCATTTGTCAGCAACAATAAACATTAAATTGCAATATAATCAAATTCATAAACAGGTGTAAAGGTAAAAATTAAACAAGTGTGCGGTCGCTAATTTAACGGTCGAAAGGCACTAGAGATCGACTATTAATACCATGGGTAAGCTTCTTAATTTTCTCTGGTCAATTAAGTTGTTTAATTGCGAGAGCCAATATTTCATGTTCGAGGGCTGACTAGAGGCTATACCTAGAAGACCTTGTAGTTAAGCTACAATAAAAGGAACTTCTCATGAAATCATTGCCTAACTAATTACCTTTTCTTTGACCCCCCAAAGTCTTTTCACAGTGATTCAATTTTGATGTGTGTGCTTATTTTGTATGCCTTGGGTTTTTTGCTTTTCAAGGAAAAGAGCCCACATTGGTAACCTCTAGGGCTCTAGTACCATAGGCGATACATGTGAGTGAAGTACCCAATCAAGCTGAGATTTCTCTTCCAGCTTAAGATTTTACATTGTGGCACTTTGATTTTTTGTTTGTTCATTTTCAGCATTTGTAACTTTGGGGGGTCATATAACATTGTTACACCTCCCCAGGCTCATCACACTAGTAAACTCCCTTTGTAATACTTAAGCTAAAGGTCAATAGGGTCAAGCCCACTAGAAAGCCCTAGTACATTTCACACAATGCTGCCTAAATCGGATTAAGAACCTAAGTAACCATTGATTATTAGGAAGGCATTCCCCATGGTATTAAGAGAAGATCTCTAACACCTAACTTGGTCGAACTAGTTAGTCGGACTTGCTTAATGTTTAAAACTAGACAAGTGATTATGACAAAAAATGACATTGAATTAAATGCTTGATACTAAGCAAATGTGTTGGATATTATGATACCAATCACAATCAAAGCAGACAATCATAGATGCAAAAAAGATAAGGGGCAATGCTAATGGACAAGAAACTCATGTTTGTGTTGATGGTCGCGCTTGAGTTGAAGAGTGAGTCGAGATAAAGATTCCATGAAGGTCCAAATCCTAACAAAAGCAACACGCTCCTGTACACACTAGGAAACACAAGGAATACCTCCAAGAGGCACATCAGTGGGAAAAGGTACCAACACTTATTGAAGACAACAAAAAAAACATAAGGAACCCTAACCTAATTTTTTGCACTCCCCCTAGAGAGTCAAGGGAATAGGATAGTGTAGATATTGGGGGGAAACCCTAAGGCTAAAACCCTATCCTTGTCGTCGAGATAAACAAATTCATCATCCATGAGACCATATGTGCCATCCGTGTAGTCATGTAAATCTTCTTCTTCATCATAGGTACCCATGTTTACTAAGAAGGTCACTAGACACCTATAGTCATCTTGGTCAAAAAGGTAGGCTTGTGCAATGGGAGAAACGCTCTCTACTAAGTATGGATTAGATGTGGTCAATAGACGTATCAACCATTCTAACTCCTCGAAATTCCTCTCACATGCTAGCGTACCTACCAAATCCCATTCAAATGCAAGCACCGGAAAGACCATGTGAAACATTTGTGAAAAGTAACGAGGGTACCTCTCACCCAAGGCAGGAGTGGATGACTCTAGCGTACTAGCCATATCTGTACACGCAAATAGATGATGGTTAGAGTGCAAATATTACAAGGGTTGTGTTCTTGTGCATAATGTGTTTTTATGATTTTTTGTTATGGCTCTTTCTCTTTTACTTTTTTATCTTGTTTTTGTGAGTATAAGGCTTTATATATACATTCCCTAAAATTGGAGATTAAGAGGTCAGAGAGAAAGGTTGAGAGGGAAGCAAGTGAATGATGGATGTCAGCAAACACTCCCCCCTTCCTTGGGTAGATCATACCGTTTGAAATGATGTCATCACCCTTTGAAACCAGTTGTTCCAAGTTGTTATAGGTGAAGGCTTTAACCAATAGTTTTCGACCGCTCTATGCGTTTCATCTAGTTGCAAGGGTGGTAAGGTACTCTCCCATGGTTTTATTTGCAACATTGTTGTAGGTGGTGAACTTACAACGGGAGGTGTAAACTCTTTCTGGCTTGTATGGATATGTACAATGGTAGGTGGAGGTTGTGTCGAAGCTTCTATTTCCGTATAGGAACTACATGAAGAGCAAGAAGCTTCATTTGATTTCCCAGTTCCTGAGCTAGGTGGAACAAATCGTTCTTTCTTTGGTACCCAAACTAGCTCTAGAGCAGGTGTGTAACATTCCGTGATTTTTTCCTTTCCGCGATCTTCAATTTGTTTTGGAGCCACAGGATTGAGCTCACATGGACCCGGTGACAAGTAAGAGCACAAATTACGTTTTGGCACCTAGATTTGATCATTTCCTTTATAGTAGCCTTGGGCTTCCAATACTTTTTTAGGAATCCAACGCAACGTTTCTTTAAATTTCTTGGGGCGAATGGGACGTCTCTTACCAGGCTCTTGTCTTTTAGCATTGGCTATGGTTGTTAAAGAAGCTTTAGGGACCCACTTGTATGTTTTCTTTTATATTGGGATGGGTCTTGTGTGTCTCAAGCTTTATTTCAGCTACATCAGTTGAAGCTCTAGAGACTTGGGCTATTGGGACATATGGTTCAACTTCTTGGACATGCAATGTTTTGGGTTTTATTTCCTTAAGAGGCAATATCTTAGGAAGTATGGCTTGAGAGGCAGGGCTAAGAGTTGGTTTCTGTGTTGTGACACCCCCTGTTCCCCAATCAATAGTGCATTTGGTGGCTATCATCCACGTGCATCCTAGATTTATATTACCCTCCATAGTTCCAACAGGCATGACCAGAAAGTCTTGAGCTACAACCCCATTGTCATAAATAATAGAGGTGTGTGCCAGATTCCAAAAACCAAAGTTTTTTTCTTGTTGACATCCTTGACTTGGATAATACTCTCAAATAGAGGTGGCTTCCCTAACTGACACCACACCCCATATGATAGCAGATTATATTTAGCACCTGTGTCCAATAAGGCGTTATATAGCACTTTTCCATAGGTGTTGTTTAGCTCAATAGGGTATCGTAGAGGTGTGTCAGAGGCTGACCAATCCTCATCGGTTTCAATGTGGAATGCATGTGTGGCTCCAAGGTTAGCCTCTCGTTTTTGTCTCATGCGTTGTTGTCGCTTCTTAGCCTCAGCTTGAGCTTGTATCTTCTTCAATTATGTTTGTGCCTTGGCTGCCTTTTTTGTATGGATGGCACGTAGCTCCTCTTGGCTTAAAGGATCATAGTATCTTTTAAATTTCTCCCATTGAGGAATCCAATGGTTTCAACTCCATCAAGAGTCTCCACACGAATGGTTCCTGGTGGGGTGATCTCACATACTCTACGTGGTCCTTTTCCCGCATATTTCAACTTTTTCTTTTTGTTATGCACTCCATACATAAGGAATTTATCACCAACATTGATATCTTTGTTCTTTAGATGACGGCCAAACCATTTCTTCCTCCTATCTTTCTCCACAAGTGCATTTTGCACAGCTAATTCCCTCTCTTCATCTAGCCTTTCAAGGATATATAATCGCTCAACTAAGGGGTTACCATCCCAAACTTCTTGAGAATCTACTCGAAGACTAGGAACGACAAACTCCCATGGCATAACCGCTTCTTGGCTATACACCATCTTGAATGGTGTGCAATTAATGGCAAATTTGTACGCAGTACGATAAGCCCATAGAGCTGATGTAAGCTTTAAGTCCCAATCTGTGCGATGAGCTTCCACCGTTTTGGTTAAGATAGAGATTAAGGTCTTATTGGTGCTCTCATCCTGGCCATTTGCTTGTGGATAATAAGGTGTGGACTTATGGTGAGCTATCATAAAGTTGGTAGTGAGTTTTTTTATTACTCCATTTATAAAATGAGTACCATTGTCACTCACAATCTCAAAGGGACAACCAAATCTTGTAATAATGTTCTCAAAGAGAAACTTGGCAGTTGACCTCGCATCGGCCTTACGTGTCGCCCTGGCTTCCGCCCACTTTGCCACATAGTCAGTGGCAACGATAATATATCGAGATTGAGTGCTACGAGCTACCGGACTAATTCGGCCTACAAAGTCCAAACCCCATTTTTCAAATGGTTGAGTCACTTTAACAGGATGTAAGGGAATCCTATCCTTTCTTTGTGTGATCTTGTAACGTTGGCATTCATCACATTATTTGTGCAAAAAGTGATGCATCCTTAAATAAGGTTGGCCACCAATAGCTTGATTGCAACAAATTTCTAACTGTTAGTTCCCCTGAGAAATGTCCTCCGGCTATACCCATGTGGGCTCCTTGCAGTATGTATAAATACTCATCCTCACGGGCACAACATCTAAGAATATCATCCTTCCCTAGCCTGTAGAGAGTTCCTGCAATGAGAGAGTAAGGTTTGCATTCTTTTAACATTTTTCCAACTATGTCTTTACGAAGCTCTTTGGGTGGAAAACCATTAACTAGAAAGTTCACAATCTTCTCACTCCATTCATGTATGGTTTCGACTAGGAATAGAGAAGTATCGGGCAACTCATCATTGACTCTAGTAGGGGCTTCACCATTGGGTATACGAGACAAATGATCCGCCATGACATGTCTTTTACCAGGTCTCACCACAACGGTAAAATCAAACTCAAGGAGAATTAACAACCATCGTGTAACTCTTCTTGTGGAACAAGGTTTATTTACTAGATACAACAACGCTTTGTGATCAACATAGAACACAAACTTGTTGGCCAGAAGGTAGTAGAAAACTTTCTTCACTGCATAAATCATACCTAAACCTTCTCGCTCTGTAGTGGTATAGTTTCTCTCGGCATCATTCAATTGACGACTTGCAAAGCTAATGGGGTAGTCCAGTTTATGTTCTCCTGGTTGAGCTAGAACACACCCAATAGCAAAGTTCGATGCATCAATATGCACATGAAAAATTACATTCCAATCGGGCACTCGTAGAATAGGAGCACTAGTCAAGGTCTTTTTCAATGACTCATAAGCATGGTCACACTCCGCAGTCCATTGAAACTCAATAAGAAGCTTGTACAAAGGACGAGCTATCTCAGCAAAGTTTAAAATAAACCGTCGGTAATAACCAACATGGCCCATGAACCTTTGCACTCCTTTATAGTTTGTAGGTGGTGGCAATTCAGCAATGGATTTAATTTTTCCCTCATCTGTGGAAATCCATTTTTGGACACTGTATGCCCTAAAACGACTCCATGTTTAACCCAAAATTGGAATTTGAAAGGGTTTAAGGAGATGCGATACAATCTACACTTTTCAAACACTTTTCGTAAGCATGATAGATGTTCTTTCCAAGAGGAATAAACACAAAGGTCATCTAAGAAATGTTCACAAAACTCCCTCAAATATTCTCTAAAAGCAGTGTTTATTAATCTTTGAAAGGTAGCCGGGGCATTGGTTAAGCCAAAAGGCATAACACGAAATGAGAACACTCCAAATTCGGTTATAAAAACTGTTTGAGCTTGGTCCTCCAGCACAATTGTGATTTGATTGTAGCCAGAGTACCCATCTAAAAAGCTATAAGCTTCCTTCCCTGCAACTCTTTCAAGCACATGTTCTGAATATGGCAAGGGGTAATGGTCTCTCCTAGTGGCAGCATTGAACTTCTTGAGATCCACGCACACTCTGAGTTTCCCATTCTTCTTTGGCACAATCACTATTGGAGACACCCATTTTGAGTGCTCAATAGGGTATATGAATCCGCATTCCACAAGCTTTTCAATCTCTTCTTGAACGATTTTTTCATATTTAGGATTCATTGGGTAGGGTCGTTGCTGAACTGGTTTAGCCATGCTATTCATGGGGATTGTGTGTTGCACCACGGAAGGTGGAACACCTTTCATATCATGATATGTCCAGGAAAATATATCCCTTAATTCCTTGAGAAGTTCTTTAAGTACACACTCCTCAGTCTTGGTCAGATCCTGGGCAATGAAAACGGGTTTAGACTCTTCTCCTGGGTCTGCTAACTCTATTTCCTTAGCTATCGCTAGACCGTCATAGACTCCATTGCTCCCATCGATAGGTTTTCTTTGAGCCTTTGTATACACAACCTTACGTTCCTCTGTGGTATAGGATTTGAAATTTTCAGGTGCAGGGTGTAAGTCTGTGGAGTCCTGTTGTTCTGTGGACTGTGATTTCACTTCTGATTCCTTTTGTTGTTGATCTAACTCTCAATTTTGTCGTCTCCTTATAGTACGGCTCAACTTTGGCTTCTCTGTAGCCTCTAGTTGTGCAATGTCAATGGGTTGTGGACTACACCACATAACGCTTTTAAGGTATTCACCCCAGTTATCTACCAGCTTCCGATGAGCATCACATGCCCCTATATAATTAAGCCATTCTACGGTAGATTTCTTTTCATTTATTCTAGCACGCACATTTGCTCGATATCGTCGCCTCTTATATCTCTTACTCTTCTTGTTTAATTCTTGATTACGGGCGATTTCTAGTGAAGAGTCACTAGATGAATCAATACTTGTGTCTTCTGCTCCCTTGGATAGATTGTCATCTAGGTTACCACCACTGGGCCCTGAATGGTTTGTCCCCACATTTGCACTAAGATTTAACTTAGATTCTTCTTCCTCAGAGCCAATTTCAATTGATGATTTATACCCCAAATCGTGTGGGCTATATTCTTGTGAGGCGCTACTGTTTCCAATGCCAGTCAAACTTTCATCTTGTAGGTCATCAAAAGCTATATGCATTGCTTCTAGCATGTTTCAGGGTACAAGTGGTGGCATTTCATCCCCCTCAGGTGTTACCCAGGTCGTCCCCCTATTTCCCCAAGTGTCTATGGTTGTTGCTAGGTGGACCAAATCCACATTGTCCGACTCAGTCATCCTAGGTAGTACATCCATATAAGGAGAATCTTCCCCAACATCAGTGTCCGCTTTACACGTGTAACAATACTGCAATGGGGCCGAGTGAACTGTTGTGTCAGATCTATGATCAATTATAAACCTGTTTCCTAGAGGATGTGCTCGACCAGTAACAAGATCCACTCGAATGACAGAATCTTAGAACTACAGGTAGACATGGTTTTTAGACCAGTCATGCACCATTTTTGCTTCCCTCATGAAAGGACATCCTAAGATCATCTCCAATGCCATAGTGTGCTTGGAGAAATCCATAACAATGAAGATAATCCTTATTTTATGTCCAAAGACCTTGACCTTGAGATCTTCTAGCATCCCAATACGTTTAACGATAGACCCATTGGCCATTTTTACTACTATAGTTGTGGTCGCAAGGTGAGGTCTTCCCATAGTTTCCCAGCAATTTTTAGTCACAATGCTAACCCCAGTGCCACCATCAAGGATTCACTTCACAGTTAATCCCTTAGTAGTGATTGGTATGGTCACATTGGATTCATCACCCTCAAAGTATTGTCAAAGTATTGTCCCAACTTGTTAACAGGTATTTCTATAACAAGGTTCTCATCTAGGTTGGGTTGTGGATCTATGTGTTCCTCCTCTATTGGTATCTCCCGAGCTCCATCCATCTGTGCAAATTGTGGTAGCCCAAACTTTAGTTCTCCATCAAGGAAGGCTCGAAGAGCTAAGACTAGCTCAAGGTCTTTATATAGTTTGGACATGATGGTGTTTTTAACTTCTGAAGACATGAAATCCATCAATTTGGCAATGTTTAACGGCACCTTTTGGCCTCGAGTCCCTTGACGTGGGGAAGATGGGATCTCCATTTCTTCAATAGGATCAAGTAGTCCCTCTATAAACCTTATTTCCATCAAGAAGTTAGTACGCCCACTTTCCCATGACTTTAAGTCACTTTCTTCTTGGATGACACTAGGTACTAGCTAAGGGTCTATGGTCTTGGTGAGGTTGTTGTTGCGTAGGGAATATGGTGTTTGTAATCTGGATCTGCCTAGGTGATGGTTCTAGATCCCTTTGGGTATCTTCTACCAAACTCCTTAATTGCTTGACTCGCTCAATCTCCTCTGTAGGGTTTGGGTAAGTTCCTATCTTCTTTTTGGATCCTGGCCATTGTGGCTCATGAAGATCTTCCTTGTTGGTTTCTATGCTAGTGCTCGTTTTGGTCTCCATGGTTTCACCTGAATCAGAATCTTCTTCAAGGTCATTCATATATACGGGGTCATCACCAATCCCTATGTTGGTCTTTGAGCTAGGGTCTGACTTTGCTGCTTTTTGCGATCTCTTTCTTCGTGTTTTCTTCTTTTTCTGAGATAGGACAATTGATGCCATGTCTCTTTCCTCAAGAATATAATTTTGTTTTTGGAGCATCGATCATGTGAGTACGTTTACTGGTACCACGGGTGTACTTGGTGATGGCTCCTTGGTAACTTCAATCAAGTTTAATGGCGTGATCTTCAGTGCATTTGGATTATTTGAACATTGGGCAATCAAATGCTCTATGCCACATCGATTACACATGAGTATCGGCATTGTAGACGTGCTCGCTTGATTGGTTTGCATTAGTGTGGCGTTCTTTTGTAGCCTAATAGGACACTCGGCTACACGATGTGGACCTCCACACTCAGAGGTGGTCTCTTACTAGTGCAATTGATATTTTAGCCTCTTGCCGCAAGAGCAGCTACTTGATATACAGGTTTGACTTGTCCCCAATAGTCCTCCATGTAGTGAGGCGGTCCAGGGCGGGCAACAAGAAAAGCGGCCTCTAAACACCCTTCAAGACTCGTGCTGCTCAATTGGGGCTCGGGCAAGCACAATCAGAGACAACAACAACCCACAGCCAGAAACCAAACAAGAAAAGGGGCACCACCTAGTTGTAGATGCGAACTAGGATGCACGTGATATCTCCTTGTACTCAAACGCACAAAGAGAGGGGAATGCAAGATAGCCACACACACCAAACACAAACATTCACCACGCCAGAGAGAGGTAAAGAGCACAAATCAACTTGAGCAACTCAGTCTTAGCCTTAAAGACTAGATGCACACAAAGCTTGATGCGAAATAGAGAGACAACACAAAACTTGACCTTGTTGCCAATACACAAATTGTCTTAGGGTCACGCGAGCCCTCTCACTGAGAACCCTCTTACAATTGACCTTTTAGGCAAACAATTCAACAAGCCCTCAAACCACCAAGCATGAAATGGCACAACAAACTTCAAGGACAATATACCTTCAACCACTTGATTAGCCAACTTATCAAGTCAATTTGGAGAGAAGAGTCGTAGTTGCAGCATACAATTGCACCCAAAACTATAAATCTTATTTATGAACAATAGTAGGCTACAAGTGTGGTGAAGAGTATGGCATACACTCCACTCATCTAGATGGCATAACTAACTTCAAGATTCTCCATGCACCTATGTGTAATGATGGAATAGAGCACTCACGATGCACACACTTTACACAACTAGGCTTGAAGAGTGGTGTGTTATGTGTTGAGAATGGTGTGGTGTAGTGTGATCATGTGATGATTTACAAGGGAGAGAAGGGATCTATTTATAGGTTTTAGAAGCCCCGATTAGGATTAGGCCTAATCAAGTTTATTTGAAGGAATAAAAAATTATGCATATTTTTATTTTATTTTAATGAGGGTGGGTCTCTCTTGTCCTTTGAGTCACATGGATGTGGGCTCAAGGGAAGAGAATTATTGAGGATTAAAGGAGAGAGGATTGAGTGAATAATTTGGGAGTGCCTACTATAGTAGAGGGTGCATTTTACAATGAGGTTAGTGGTTAGTAGTTAGTAATTATCACTAAAAAATATTTACAAAATCATTCACCAAATGGTGAGATATATGATGAGAAAAGTTAGAGAAGGAATGAGTTTGTAAAGAGAGGTTGAAGCTTTGGAGAAGTTGACATTCACCTCTTTACAGCACCGGAAGAAGAAACAGTCAGCATGGCGAAGCAACGCGTGTCGATGAAGCTATGTTATCTTCAAACCTTGGAAAATTCATGATAAAAGCCTTCCGTTGCAGAGGTTATCCTTGGATTTTTGCTGATTTTTTGAAGTTCTTTACAAAACTGAAGAGAGTATGGTAATATGGACATATATGTAGAGAGAAAGGGGGACACATAGGGTGTAGAAATGGAGGATGAAGGCTATGGAGGTGTGAGAGATGTGGCAATGGTGAAGAGGGTGAATTAGGACATGGGAGTTGCAGGTTTGGGAGTGGGAAGGAGAGGGAGGAGTGTGTGTGAAAGAGGAAAATGATAAAGTGGAAGAGGGAGTGTGGCTGCATATCATGGGAAAACTGGGGTCCACCAATAAAATCATAGCTCATAGCTCGTAGCTCAAAAAAATATGAAACACTTTAAGGTGAAAGTTCAGCTCACGAGCTACAACTTTTGTTTGTATCACCGTTTCAAATTTGGGGAGCATGTGATTTCTAAAAATTCAGCAAAACCAACAGTTTTTTCCACTGCACAAGGCCCTTGTGAGGTCCTTCTTTGGATGATTCTTTTGAATACCTCCAAGAGGGAGCTCCCCATGGTGCATGCATGCATGCCACACACCCTTGACCTTATTTGGTAGGTCTATAATTGAAGATATTGTTGAGATCATGATATAAGTGAATAGTAGAGCTAAGAAAATCAAATATTGAGGGGTTTAAAAAAATATATACATGTCAAATATAAATAATATAGGTGGAAAAAATATAAAGGGGTCAAAATAAATCTCTCTCATTATAAGTCTACCATAAAAAGATGAATATTTTTGGTATTCTAATTTATGAGAGTAAAAGAGAATAGATGTAGGAACGAAAAAATCACAATAGTGAAAAAATATACACATAAATAAAACTAGTTTTTTTGGATTTTTTTTGGGATGGAGTTACACCAAAAATTAGAGAATCTTGCATGAAATTATTTTTATATGGAATAAAGAGTATGCAAAATGGTAAGAAAAAATATGGTAATGATGAGTCAATGTACATAGCATAAATAACACACACCTAAGTATAAATATTTAAATAAATACCAAAATAATTATAACAAATCATTTTATTTAGGCCCTATATACAATAAAATATTTACACACAAATGGACCATAATATACTTATATTTTTTATATTTTATTTTGGCTCAACTAGCCCAGTGACTAGCTAATTGAGGATTTTTAAAGAAGATATGGGAAAAGTCCCCTAACTCACACACGCCTATGTTCAGTGAAATGGTAGGCATAGCCACAGTGTTTGAGTGATTTGATAGGTTGAGGTAGCTTACTATGGCAATTATGGAAAGCCGAAAAACGGGTATCATTAGCCCCCCCCCTTAGATAATGGTACATTCATGTACCATTTAACTGATCATACAACATGTAGATTGTGTAACGTCTGTCTTTGTCTGCTCTCATCTTTGAAGAACCTTTGTTGTATGATTAAGAAACCTTGTGTGATATGAAAGGTTCATCAGAGCCAATAGGAGGATGTAATGACGTGTGTGAGTAAACCTCCTCCATTGAGAAAGTTTCCATAAGCACCCCCCAGGATCAAAGATCTTGAAATATCTTTCCCAAAGAGAGATGTATGGTATGGAATCACTTACTGATTTCGGTTGAAGAAACTTGTAGATTTTATTGTTGTCCATCCTTGCATCTATCACTATGAATGTGATATAAAAGATTGGTTGCTCTTCCTCCTGTGTAAAGTTGATGTATCTGCTACGATCTTCAAGAGCTTGTATGAGCAAATTCCTGAACTGTAGCTCATAAAATTCATTCAACCTGGGTAGGCTCATCAAGTCAAAAATTCTATGACCTTCATGACTTAGGAAAGCTTGATCCATGCTTCCAGCTACTATTGGAAGATATTGAAAATAGTTTACTACATAAGTAGATAATAGATGAAGGTTTCTATTGCTTCCAACACATTGGAAGAGAATAGGTTTTGGTACTGATTGATGAAATATCCACATGTAGCAATCAACAAGTTTTTCATCTATGATGAAGACCAGAAGAATCACAATGTGCGACCTCCATACACCAAAGAACCAAATGTAGAAGGTTTGGAAACATCTGTTCATCACCAAGTATTCATGTCCTCTTCCACTTAAGAAGGTATGGTGCCCCCGATGAAAGGTATATGTGAAGAGAGGAGAAGTTGACTTTGAAGAGGTGAAACCCAATGTGAAGATGATTTGGGCTTCAAAAGTTTGGATTTCTTGCTAAGAGATTGTCCCATGAATGAAGAGCCACCCACTAAAACACCATTGGAGAGAATGATATCCTTCTGACAGTTTCCTTTTATGATTTTATTTTTTACTACTCTCCCATGGTCTTCATCCCCTTCTAAGCCCCCCCTTTGACAAGGTTGTAACTCCTCACATTGTACCACCTCAAACGTTGACGGATTACTGTTTGATTTTGTGAAAACTTTAGCTTCTTGCATGATAGGTTCCTCATGCTTAACATACATGGGTGATACCAATGCTTTTCAACATCCTCAAACACTTCTTGAATATTATCCTCACATGGATTCAACTCACACTCTTCTACTTTGTTTTGGAGTTGGCATTCCATGTACACAATCATCTCTTTATGATCAATGTGGTCTATGATCTCCCCACCTATGATTTCATCTTCTTCTTCACTCTCTTCTTTTAGACAAGATACACTCTTAGAAAATTCCATAAGATCAAGGTTACCTTCAAGGTCTTCATTCTCCATAGAGTCATGTTGCACAAAAGCTTCGTCTGCTCGGACTAGAAATTGATCCTCTACCAAAAGGTTGGATGTATCCATTATTGAATCATCAATGCCATTTGAGATATCTTGTGTCGATTTTTGCATGCTTGTGATAAAGGTAGAAGAAAGAGATTCCACACTTGAATCTTGGCCACACACTTTAGCACTTGCATAATCAGTTGGCATGTAAGTAACTTCTTCAACATTTGTCGGAGTAGAAGGAGACAAGTATGGCAAAGGAGATGACTCCTTGATAGAAACACTTTCATGATGGTTGGTTCTTCCAGTATGATGGAAACCATTTTTGATGTAGAAGTACTTGTGAAACTTCCTTCGGGCAATAGTGACCGCTTCTTCAAAGGAAGAGGGTCCACTACAAGTAACCTTAGTCTTTAGGAAAGGAGACAAACCCGAAATAAATTGCTCCATTTTTACATAATCTAGAAATGTAGAACTAAACCCACGTCCTCCCCATTGACGAGAAAAAATATCCTCATAAGCATAGTAGTCTTCACCATGTTGTTGAAGTCTCCCTAATGAAGCCCATGCTTTCTCCGTTGTTGGAAATTTAGAGAATCTGGTCTTCAAAGCTTTGGAAATTTGGGTATACCCATCTTCAATCTGAGAAGACATACTCCAAAACCATTGCTCAGCGTTGCCTCTAAGGCATAGCAATAGAAAATCCCCTTTTTCAATGTCATCCCTTTTACCAAGGATACGACAAACCATTCTAAAATCAACAAGAAAATCATCAACATCTTCATCTAGATTTCCGAAGAAGATTTCCTTTCTTATGTTATGCTAATCCAAACCATATTCTAGATCAATTTTTATTGCCTTGAAATTAAACTCGGTCATACAAGTTTTCATGATTCATATAATCTACTTGATTATGCTAAAATTCAAGCATTCATGCAATACAACAACAATAAGCACAAAGTCATTCCTCAGTGGGGGCACCAATTTGAGGCGGTCTGGGGCGGGCAACAAGAAGAGCGGCCTCTAAACACCCTTTGAGGCTCCCGTGCTGCTCAATTGGGGCTAGGGCAAGCACAATCAGAGACAACAACAACCCACAGCCAGAAACCAAACAAGGAAAGGGGCACCACCTAGTTGTAGATGCGAACTAGGAAGCACCTAATATATTCTTGTACTCAAACGCACAAAGAGAGGGGAATGCAAGATAGCCACACACACCAAACACAAACATTCACCACGCCAGAGAGAGGTAAAGAGCACAAATCAACTTGAGCAACTCAGTCTTAGCCTTAAAGACTAGATGCACACAAAGCTTGATGAGAAATAGAGAGACAACACAAAACTTGACCTTGTTGCCAATACACAAATTGTCTTAGGGTCACGGGAGCCCTCTCACCGAGCACCCTCTTACAATTGACCTTTTAAGCAAACAATTCAACAAGCCCTCAAACCACCAAGCATGAAATGGCACAACAAACTTCAAGGACAATATACCTTCAACCACTTGATTAGACAACTTATCAAGTCAATTTGGAGAGAAGAGTCGTAGTTGCAGCATACAATTGCACCCAAAACTATAGATCTTATTTATGCACAATAGTAGGCTACAAGTGTGGTGAAGAGTATGGCATACACTCCACTCATCTAGATGGCATAACTAACTTCAAGCTTCTCCATGCACCTATGTGTAATGATGGAATAGAGCACTCACGATGCACACACTCTACACAACTAGGCTTGAAGAGTGGTGTGTTATGTGTTGAGAATGGTGTGGTTTGGTGTGATCATGTGATGATTTACAAGGGAGAGAAGGGCTCTATTTATAGGTTTTAGAAGCCCCGATTAGGATTAGGCCTAATCAAGTTTATTTGAAGGAATAAAAAATTATGCATATTTTTATTTTATTTTAATGAGGGTGGGTCTCTCTTGTCCTTTGAGTCACATGGATGTGGGCTCAAGGGAAGAGAATTATTGAGGATTAAAGGAGAGAGGATTGAGTGAATAATTTGGGAGTGCCTACTATAGTAGAGGGTGCATTTTACAATGAGGTTAGTGGTTAGTAGTTAGTAATTATCACTAAAAAATATTTACAAAATCATTCACCAAATGGTGAGATATATGATGAGAAAAGTTAGAGAAGGGATGAGCTTGTAAAGAGAGGTTGAAGCTTTGGAGAAGTTGACATTCACCTCTTTACAGCACCGGAAGAAGAAACAGTCAGCATGGGGAAGCAGTGCGTGTCGATGAAGCTATGTTATCTTCAAACCTTGGAAAATTCATGATAAAAGCCTTCGTTTGCAGAGGTTATCCTTGGATTTTTGCTGATTTTTTGAATTTCTTTACAAAGCTGAGAGGAGTATGGTAATATGGACATATATGTAGAGAGAAAGGGGGACACATAGGGTGTAGAAATGGAGGATGAAGGCTATGGAGGTGTGAGAGATGTGGCAATGGTGAAGAGGGTGAATTAGGACATGGGAGTTGCAAGGTTGGGAGTGGGAAGGAGAGGGAGGAGTGTGTGTGAAAGAGGAAAATGATAAAGTGGAAGAGGGAGTGTGGCTGCATAGCATGGGCAAACTGGGGTCCACCAATAAAATCATAGCTCACAGCTCGTAGCTCAAAAAAATATGAAAAACTTTGAGGTGAAAGTTCAGCTCACGAGCTACAACTTTTGTTTGTATCGCCGTTTCAAATTCGGGGAGCATGTGATTTCTAAAAATTCAGCAAAACCAACAGTTTTTTCCACTGCACAAGGCCCTTGTGAGGTCCTTCTTTGGATGATTCTTTTGAATACCTCTAAGAGGGAGCTCCCCATGGTGCATGCATGAATGCCACACACCCTTGACCTTATTTGGTAGGTCTATAATTGAAGATATTGCTGAGATCATGATATAAGTGAATAGTAGAACTAAGAAAATCAAATATTGAGGGGTTTAAAAAAATATATACATGTCAAATATAAATAATATAGGTGGAAAAAATATAAAGGGGTCAAAATAAATCTCTCTCATTATAAGTCTACCATAAAAAGATGAATATTTTTGGTGTTCTAATTTATGAGAGTAAAAGAGAATAGATGTAGGAAGGAAAAAAATCACAATAGTGAAAAAATATACACATAAATAAAACTAGTTTTTTTGGATTTTTGTTGGGATGGAGTGAATGAATGAGCTTTATGGGCTCATGATGAGTGATACAAAGACTCAATGAGGCTGAGGGAGACTTGAAATTACAAAGGGGGGGGGCTCTTTATATAGGCAAGAGAGTGATTAGGAGTGAGGTTAAGATCCAAGTGTGATTTGTACAAATGAAGCTTGATTAGGTACATTCACAACCCACTTGATTCATAGAAGTGATTCTCGGATGTGGTGGTTGCAGTCCTTGCACTGGAGGTGGTGACGAAGGAAATTTGGAATGGCAGCCTCTACACCAAAACAAACTCCATTGCGCCACAAGGAAAATGGGATGACGGCACCACCTACTCTTGGAAGCGTGGACTAGGACCGCTACGTAGAGAGAGAGAGAGAGAGAGAGAGAGAGAGAGAGAGAGAGAGAGGGAGAGGGAGAGCTATCACTATGAATGAAGCATTAACCTCAATGTGTGTACAAGGAAGGGATAACTTCAAGCACTCCCAGCACAAATAGCATGTAGATTACTAAACAACAACTCAAGATTTAGCCAAAATCACATCAAGCACTCTCACACACACATAAAAGATCTCTCTTAATTAACATAAGTAAGAGGAGGGGAGGTTACTAGCAGAAACAATTTGCACTCTAGAATGTGAAAAGAATAGAGTGAATGAATGAGCTTTGTGGGCTCATGATGAGTGATACAAAGACTCAATGAGGCTGAGGGAGACTTGAAATTACAAAGGGGGGGGCCTCTTTATATAGCAAGAGAGTGATTAGGAGTGAGGTTAAGATCCAAGTGCGATTTGTACAAATGAAGCTTTTTGATTAGGGACATTCCACCAATGAAGAAGCTCCTTCCAAGTGATTTGTTGACCTATTTGCAACTAATTGTCTCCATCATCACTTGTGTTGTCTTCACTCCTTCCTCCATAGCTTGATTCCAAGAGATTCCTTATTTTAAAATGTAAAGAATCTACATAAAATCAATGCATATCTAGTAATAATAGAAAGGGGTTGAATGAAAACTTATGAATTACAACAAGATTAAGCATGCTTTGAGAGGTGATTAGAAGAGTAATTTGTGATGGTTTTATGAGCTTGAGAGAGAGGAGGAAGGAGGGGAGGGTGAGGAGACTAATGGATGATTTTTAGAGAAGGAATCAATGTGGAAAAGGAAGGTTGTGTGTGTAAAGGTAGAGGGGGTGGTCTCCACCACAGTTGAAAAAACTGGCGTCCTCCATTTTGGCCATATCTCCTAGACCATAGATGCAAAAATTATTTAGAAAATATGGTCAGAATCTCCAGGTCATCAGCTACAACTTTGATGCAGACAACTTTTCTTGGATCGGAGTGAAAGTATTTTGTAAAAAATCCAGCAAAATCATGTGTTTGTTTCCTTCCTTCACCAAGTCTTCCACTTGGGTCCCATCTGTTTGAATCATCATATGGCTCGAAAGCCATGATGATATGAGCCACTCATGACCCTTGAATCATGGTTTCATGGCTCCACAAACACATCATATCTTTTCTTTTCACATTTACATATTTTCCCTTCCCTTTACCGCTAGGTTCTACCTTTCACCTCCTGTGAACTAGTCAAGGAAAAATTCCCATCATGTCATTTTGTGAATTTTTCCAAGAGGTTGTTCTCACTCTTTCTTTTATTGTGAACCTCTAGAAGCAGGGAATACCAACAAAATATAGTAACCAAAAAATCTGTGATAGGCTCGGATCATAGCCCTCCCAAACCTGGCTAGAGGTATTTATGCCTCTAGCCTACTTTCTTTGATCTTGGGCTGACCTTATTCTGATGTGATAAGGCTTTAGACGCCATCCATTTGTCCTGGTCTTGTGCACTTTACCATCAATGTCTTGAAGTCTGTAAGAGCCATTTTTGAACTTTTTGGTGACCAAGAATGGGCCTTCCCATCGAAATAGAAACTTTCCATCCTTACGAGTGTCGAAGCGATTGTCATATCGAAGCACTAGAGATCCCTTTTTGATGTCTTTAGATGCTAGCTTTTTGTTGAACTTTTCTCGCTTCTCTGCTTCTTGTGAGTAGTGGTTGATGGATTCTTCATGATTCAATTGCAGCCTCTCTAGATCCATGATCCTTTGATGTACTTTCTCCTTTTGAGAGCCTACCTGGCTACCCAATATTCAAAGAGTTGTTAAATTCACTTCAATGGGCAAAATCGCCCCCTTTCCATAAACCAAATGAAAGGGTGTATACCCTAATGCGGTTTTGAAGGAGGTTCTATAGGCCCATAGAGCTCCACTCAAGTGTTTGTCCCAATCTTGGCGCCTGGCCATTGCACTGAGGGTAGTAAGGAGTAGAGTGTTTGATTCCGTTTACCTTTTCCACCAAGCCATTGCACCGAGGGTAGTAAGGAGTAGAGTGTTGATGCTGAATATTTAGCTTCTGCATGAGTTGTCATACCAAGTTTGCTCTAAACCCTGGTCCTCTATCAGATAGTATTTCAAGAGGGGTGCCAAACCGGCAACAGATGTGGTCAAAGATGAACTGACTCACATCCTTAGCAGTAATTCTATTGGTTGGCATAGCCTTAGCCCATCTAGTCATGTAGTCTACTCCCATAATGATGTACTCTTTACCTGACTGAGTGCGTGGTAGAGGCCCTATGGCATCAATTGCCCACTTCTCAAAGGGCCCATATACCTCTATTGGGTTCTGGGGTTCAGCTATGAGCTGTCGTGGTCTTGCTTTCTGACATTCATCACATGTTTGACACCAATATTTGACATCACGATGAAGACTTAGCCAAGTAAGCCCAGCTTGTAGAACCTTTCTACTAGTGATGTCGTGTGCAAAGTGTCCTCCGCACACATCATCGTGACAAGATTTTAAAATCTCCTCAATTTCACCCTTCAAAGGCACTCTCCTAAGCACACCATCATGACCAAGACAATACAAATTATCATTTACTATGTGATACCTGGTAGCCTTCCTAGCTAGCCATCGTCTTTCCCCTACATTCAAGTGTTTAGGAGCCTCTCCTTGCTCCAAAATGTGCATGATATCTTTTAAGTCCTCCTTGCCTTGCTGAAGTGGAAGTTTGATGGCCACTGCTCCCACTATTGACTCATTTAACTTCGATGATGCTAGGTGGTCTTCATCCTTGTTTTGGTCTCTTGGCACATGATGTACTTGTGCCTCCCTAAATCTCCTCATAAGAGCTTTGGCTTCTCTCATTTTAGTAGAGAGACTAGCATTTTTGCAAGCCCATGTACCTTGCATTTGCCTTACCAAAAGCATGGAGTCACCAAAAGCATTTAATCTCTCAATTGAATTATCCAGGCACCAACAAAGGCCATGAATTAGAGCTTGATATTCTGCTTCATTGTTGGAGTGGACATCTTCTAGAGTGATCCCTTCACCACGGATCCTCTCTCCCAATGGAGATAAGACCACGATGCCTGCAGCTGCCTTATCCTTGGTTCTCTTGTATGCTCCATCAAAGTAGAGGCTATAAGAATTGACCAGAGCCTCTAGAGTTGGAGGTGGTGGAAGTTCCTTTCTCTTCAAATGGAAAACTTTTTCATAGCACTTATTTGTTAAAATGTCGGCTAAGCATGCTCGTGTTGCTCTTTCAACCTGTATTGTATCATCAAACTCTTGAAGTCGCACCACCCACTTTGCTATTTTGTCAGAGATTTCCATATGTTGTAGTGCATAGGGAAACATATCTTCCACAGTGATAATTACAAACCTCTTTGGCAGCAAGTATGGCCGAAATTTGGTTACCGCAAACATGAGGGCTAACACTAGCTGTTCCATTAGGGTGTAGGCCTTCTCTGTGTTTTCCATGAGGCGGCTAGCAAAATACACAGGCCTCATAAAGGATGTTTTTGGATCTTTTTGTAGGAGGGCAGCACCAATGGATTCTTCTCCCACACTAGGGTTTACAAAGAATGTTTCTTCCCAACAAGGTTGGAGGATTACAGGGAGTGACCCTAACATTTTTTTTATCTCTCTAAAATGCCCATCACTTTCTTCACTCCAAACAAGCGTCTCTTGACGAGTCAGCTGTTGTAGAGGAAATATCACTTGGGAGAGTAAGTGTATGAATCTACTCAAATATCTTAGCTTTTGCAAGAAAGAGATTAATTGTTTGATGGAAGTTGGGGAAGGTAGATTTAGCAATGTTTCTATCTTTTCAATATCTACCTCGATTCCATCAATGGACACTACATGCCCCAATAGTGTAACCTTGCTTTCCCCAATGTGACATTTGTCCTTGTTTATTTGTCCACCCAGCTTAGCTAAACGAGTAAATCCTTCATCAATCTTGCCGAGATGCATACTTTTGGAGCTGTAAATACAAAAGTCATCTATGAAAACCCTTATGGACTTACCAAAGTAAGGTTGGAAGACCATATTCATGAATCGTTGAAAGGTGGCTGGAGCGTCCGTGAGACCAAAAGGCATGACTCGAAATGCAAAACAGCCTCATGGTGTGATGAAAGTAGTCTTTTTTTGGTCCTCCTCTGCAATGCGTATTTGAAAGTAGCCGGAGTAGCCATCACACACTGTGTATCTCTCATGGCCTGCTACTTCATTTAGAATCTCATCTTGAAATGGGAGAGGGAAGTGGTCCCTTTTTGTTACAGCATTTAGTGGCTTGTAATCCACGCACCCTCGCCATTTACCATTCTTCTTTGGACTCACCACTACTGGGGAGACCCATTCTGAATATTCTACTGGGTATATGAATCCTGCTTCTAAGAGTCTCTTCACCTCAGACAATAGTGCATTTTGTTGCACAACTCCTTATCTTCTTAGTTTTTGTACTACTGGCTTGCTCCCTTCTTTTAGATAGATATGATGCTTCACTGCAGTGACACCGGTAATGTGAGTGTAATCAGAAATAAACAATGATGCATGCTTCTTGAGAAAGTTTACATAACCCTCCCTTTCTTCTTCCTTTATATCCTTGGATAACATCTTCTCTAGGCTAGCATCCCACACATTCTCCATTTGGATCCTTGGGTTGTCTTCTGATGAGGTAGTTTCCTTTATGGTGACGCCCATGACTTCGAGAGTGCTATCACTCTCTTCACTTGAACTCTCTTCCTCGTCCATCGATGAGGAGCATCCACTTGAGCTCCACTCATCAGCTGAAGTCTCTAGTTCAAGGTTCTCTTGTCGCCCATTCTTCAAGTTATAAACCACCTTCCGACTATGGCCACCCACATGAGGCCTCAACTCCAAGTCTCCTGTTGCCCAATCTTGCCTAGCTCCTATACCCATGAGCCAAGGTCGTCCTAAAATAAGGGGGTATCCTTCTCCCTTAACTGGCATCACATAAGCATCAACCTCTGTAGTGATTCCAAAAACAAAAACTCTCAAAGCTTTCACTACACCCACACAAGCGACAGAGACATTATTGGCCATTTTTACCCTAAAGTTTGATGATTCCATTACCTCTAAACCCAATTGATGCATTAGCTTTTCTGTCATGACACAAAACTCTGCTCCACTATCAATGTAAGTTTTTGGAATCCGTTGTCCCTTGATTTGAGCCTCCACCAAAGGCACTATATCCTTGAGACCATAGGCTTTGATTACACTTACTAGCTTACTTCGCTTTGCCCTCGTGCTCACCATTTTTGACCACTGTCGTCGCAGCTTTGGGGAGTTATGAAGTAGTTGTGGCCAAGTAATCTTTGGTCCTTGAGAACTCACATCAGCTGTCAAGTCATAAGGTTGTGTCCGAGATCCCATAGGGAAATCAGAGATGTCAATTTGAGACCTAGTACGGGTCTTTCTCTTCTTGGCTTCATCTTTAGTTGCCCGAGATGTACTTGCTTCATTGCTTGCATCCTTGCTTGTTTCTTTACTTACTTCATCTTGGACACGCACACGCTTGATAGGCATTGTAGCCACTTCATCTATCTTCATCTTCCCTTTAGCTATTTCTTCCCGGTTGCTTCTGCCCTCGAGGACCTTCTCCATCCTTATGATGCTCACATTTGGTTGAGTAGCAGGGGCTTGAGCTTGAGCACGAGGTGGCTGCAAAATTTGAGGTTGCGGTTGCTCTTGTGCTTGAGCTCTAGCACGGGGAGGACTTACTTGTTGTCGAGGACCTTTGATAGGGTAGTCATATCTTCTGGGATGAGGGCAATTATACATGCCGTGGCCATTTTCCCAACAATTGTAACACAACATTTCCCTTGCTTGACGTCGCATTGGTGGCCGATTCCCACCATTCCCCTCAATAGGCCTTCTTGCACCCTGCACAAGATTTACTCTCAAACCCTCTAGCTGGTTTGTGAGATTGTTTATTTGTTGGAGCATATCTTCTTGTTGACCTCTATTGAGGTCTGGTGCATTAGGCACATTTGGAGGTACGTGAGAAGCTTCCATAGTTGTGATATTGCCTCCCAAAGCTAGCTGGCCAGCTTGGGTTTGATAGAGAATCTTTCGATTCTTTTCCCAAGCAATTCTTAAGGCATCTTCAAAAGTATTTGGAAATTGGCTCTTTACCTTCTCCCTTAGCAAGGGGTACAAACATGAGATAAATCGATCCTTTTGGAAGCAATTGGGAGCTTGCTCACCAGGGTTTAGTGAGTCTGACCATTGCCCCCAAAGTTTCAGAAAACCTTCCTCATAGGATGCATAACCATGAGGCTCAACTTGATGAAGGGCCAGAAGCTGTTGCCATAGTTATTCTGCCGAATTGGCTCGTTGAAATCTTCGTAGGCAATCCGCCTTCAATCCCTTCCATTCAGCTCTTTGGGTTGGATCTAGAGCCTGGAACCATACCCTAGCTTCTTCTTTGATCACCAAAGGAAAAGCTCTCAATTTCAATGCTTCGTCATCCCTCCCAGAGACAAGAAAAGCCATCTCCAAGTTATCCAAAAAATCCCCAGCATTTTCCCCACTACGCCCAAAAAAATTAGGGAAATCCATGATAGGATGGTTTGCCTTCCTCTCAATACAGCACAAAGATGAAAACGTCTAGGCCCAAATCATATCTTATTAAGGGTAGAATAAATGGATTGATAGATGCATTAATCTCAGCTAGACGACAAGGGCCTAGTAAGTTCCTTATGATGTTTTGGAACCTAAGCGTTGTGCTAGCTATTATATGCACAGTTTGTCTAGCAAGAGGTTGGATAGGTCCATATAAATTCCTATGATTCATGGAGTGTGCTTAAATCAAGATGAAGATGTGAACATCAAAAGATACATTATACTCCAAAATAGGAAATATTATAGGGTCAGGGGACAACAATATCTCTCTCAACCTCTCAGCTCCAAAATAGAAGACCAATCTTTGTTGGAAAAAAATATTTCTATCAATGCGCACATTCACCCTAATATTCTGAACTGATTGAAAGTTGTAGAAAATGGGATTATTCATTTGTGCATTAACTACAAACTTCCATGAAGCACTTCATTGAAGTTCAGCTCTCTTGGATCCCACCATTTGAGAGATGCGAAGAATTTTCTCACCAGTGATTAGCCTAGCTTTGGTGTGACCATCTTCAGCTTTGCAGAGTTCATAGGGTTCAATGGCTACCTTCTCAACCACCTTGAGCCTTCTTGCTAGTAGTAGTTGGAGTGCATCACCATATGTAGCCTCTTGCCAATACCGCACACCATTGATGTGTAGCTCCCCCTCCAAAAACATGTTAATACCCGAGTTTGAGAGTGCTTTCACCACCTGAAGTCGAGGCTTCAAAGGAAGTGTCTTCACACTAGCCACGAAGCACTCAACACAATGCTTTGACCTAGGGACTTGATGACTACAAGATTTTCCTTGAAGCAAAGAAGGGTGTATGTAGTTAACTCTCTTTACCCGCATACGTGCCGTTTGTCGATAAAGACGCTTCTTCTCTCGAGCTTCTTGGGAAGACCATAGTGGAAGTCTTGGAGAATTTGATGGACCTTCCTTCATAGTATTGGCAGAGCGCTGCTTGAGAACTCCTCCGTGGGGGCACCAATTTATGACGAAGGAAATTTGGAATGGCAGTCTCTACACCAAAACAAACTCCATTGCGCCACAAGGGAAATGGGATGAGGGCACCACCTAGTCTTGGAAGCGTGGACTAGGACCGCTACGCAGAGAGAGAGAGAGAGAGAGAGAGAGAGAGAGAGAGAGAGAGAGAGAGAGAGAGAGAGAGCTATCACTATGAATGGAGCATTAAACTCAATGTGTGTACAAGGAATGGATAACTTCAAGCACTCCCAACACAAATAGCATGTAGATTACTAAACAACAACTCAAGATTTAGCCAAAATCACATCAAGAACTCTCACACACACATAAAAGATCTCTCTTAATTAACATAAGTAAGAGGAGGGGAGGTTACTAGTGAGGCGGTCCGGGGCGGGCAACAAGAAGAGTGGCCTCTAAACACCCTTCAAGGCTCCCGTGCTGCTCAATGGGGCTGGGGCACAACACAACACAAACCAAAACAACAAACCCACAGCCAAATCCCAACTACACAAGGGGCACCACCTAGTTTAAGAGCGAGCTAGGACGCAAAAGAGGAGAATCGTTAGAGCAACCCACCAACAAGCAAGGAATTTACACTAACCCTAACACCAATGGAATACTCTCACACCCTAAAACACGAGAGAGAGAGAGAGAGAGAGAGAGAGAGAGAGAGAGAGAGAGAGAGAGAGAGCTCGGGCTGCTTTGAAACGTATCGGCAATGATCAAGCAAACACAACTATATATTTAAGAGAGAGAGAAAGGGGGAGGGGGTGCTTGTTGCATTAATACCTTCTTACAAATCTGTCATGACAAATCAAAGTGAAATTAGTATCTGTTCAACATAGCTTGCGTAAATTTCACCACAACACATCACAAGAAAATCCACCCCAATCACTGTCTTAAAGCCAGGGGAGTCCTCTCCACCCTGTCGCCCTCTTACAGTATGTGGGATTTATGGCTAGGTTGATGACAACACCAGAGAACAAGCTATCAAGAACTTAACAAAAAACACCAAGACACTTACGCATCATTGTTGTCCATTACTTCACGTTGGAAGGGAGACAAAATATCCAAGCTTAGTCCAAATCCACCCTCCTTGATTCAGCGAATGTTGGGCTTACACTAGTAGGAGAAATGATAGATTTCCTACTCTCAATTGAATGATCACTCTCTCTCTTACAATGGCATAGATTTCCCTTGCTAATCCCCTATTACAACACATGCACATGCATAAGACAATGAGCTTCCACTCAAGAGCTCCTTCTAGAGAGGTTGAGCTTGGCTTCTCAAGCTATAGCATAGTGCTCTTGCTTATGGCTTCCCCTTTGTGCTAGCTACACCCTCCTTTTATAGCAATTTTGAAGGCTAGGGTTACTCCTCTAACCATGGTTGGGTTAGATTTTCAGCAATTTATCTAATTTCTTTTGCTTGGAATTATCAAGAAGTTGGTGAGGAAAGAGAGAGGAGAGAAATGGAGGTGATGGGACTTTTCATAGTGGGTTAGTGTTAGTAGAGTTAGTATTAATTTACAAAGGGAATTGGATATTTACAATGGGAGTATCCATGTAGGATACAAATAAGGAAGAAAAAAACTCTTAAGAGGTAAGAAAAGGTGGCTTTCTTACAAGGTTGATGCTCCAAGTGTCTTGAGTAGGGCCGATTTTGACGCTTGTTGACGGTCCACTAGCTTTGACGGTACATTTCTTCTCCACTCTTGACCTTCCTTGAGAGACAAGGTAATTGAAGCTGAGTAATCAACCACCATGATGCTGTCTTTTAAGAGAAGAGGATGAATTTTGTGGTTTTTTTTATAGATATGGGTAAATTGGAGGAGGAAAAATGAGACTAGGTGGTCAATTTTTGAATGGAATTGTGTGTGGGAGGTATGAGTTCACCATGGTTTCTCTTATTCTTCAAGGTTGAGGAGAAGGTGAGTAGTGTGCAGAGAGGAGTGGTGAGAAAGATGGGGATGATGAGTGGAGAAGTGTGTGTGAAAGAGGAAAATCATAAAGTGGAAGAGAGAGTGTGGCTGCATAGCATGGGAAAACTGGGGTCCACTAAAAAAATCATAGCTCACAGCTCGTAGCTCAAAAAAATATGAAAAAATTTGAGGCAAAAGTTCAGCCCACGAGCTACAACTTTTGTTTGTATCACCTTTTCAAATTCGGAGAGCAAGTGAACTTTAAAAATTCAGCAAAACCGACCGTTGTTTTTCCACTGCAAGGTCCTTGTGGGGTCCTTCTTTGGATGATTCTTTTGAATACCTCCAAGAGTGAGCCCTCCATAGTGCATGTATGCATGCCACCTACCCTTGACCTTATTTGGTAGGTCTATAATTGAAGATATTGTTGAGATTAGGATATAAGTGAATAGTACAACTAAGAAAATCAAATATTGAGGGGTCTAAAAAATATGTACATGTCAAATATAAATAATATAGGTGGAAAAATATAAAGGGGTCAAAATAAATCTCTCTCATTATAAGTCTACCATAAAAAGATGAATTTTTTTGGTGGTCTAATTTATGAGAGTAATAGAGAATATATGTAGGAAGGAAAAAATCACAATAGTGAAAAAAATATACACATAAATAGAACTAGTTTTTTTGGATTTTTGTTGGGATGGAGTTACACAAAATATAAGAGAAGCTTACATGAAAATATTTCTATATGGAATAAAGAGTATGAAAAATGGTAAGAAAAAATTGTGGTAATGGTGAGGCAATGTACAGAGCATAAATAACACACACCTAGGTAGAAATATTTAAATAAATACCAAAATAATTATGAAAAAATCTTTTATTTAGGCCCTATATACAAAGAAATATTTACATATGCATGGGCCATAATATACTTATATTTTTTTATTTTTTTTTTATTTTTTATTTTTTTTTGGCTCAACTAGCCCAATGACTAGCTAATTGAGGGTTTTTGAAGAAGATATGGGAAAAGTCCCGTGACTCACGCACGCCTATGTACAGTGAAATGGTAGGGATAGCCACAGTGTTTGGGTGATTTTGGTAGGGTGAGGTAACTCATTGTGGCAATTACAAAGAGCCGAAAAACGGCTATCATTAGCCCTCCCCCTGGATGATGGTATATTCATGTACCATCATAGAGCATCTTTTCCAAAGAGAGTGCTTCAGAGTCCTTGACGAGATCTTTATTGTTTGGCCCCTCAGAATTTTGGCTGGAGTTACACTCATGCTTCATGTAGCAATACTTACATGAGACAGCGGCCTTTGGACAGATCTTTGGTAGATCCTTTGGTAGAAGGCGACTCAAATAGGGCTTCAAGCGATACCCGTTTACTTTCCTGGAGTGCTCTTTACCATTCAAGTCCATAAGCTGATAGTAACTTGAATTGAAAGCCTTCTTGACTATGTATGGCCCTTGCCATCTTGTTTCAAACTTGGCATCAAAACGATTGTCAAGTCGATTGTCATACCTTAGCACAAGCTCTCCTTCCTTGATGCCTTTGTCCTTCAGTTTCTTGTCGTGCGTTTCTTTCGCTTGTGTGGCTTTCCTCTTGTAGCACTCATATGCTGCTTCTCTTTTCCACTCAAGCTCCACTAACGTAAGAAGTCGATCCATCCATACCTCTTGATCATCTTGTGCTCCTTTGCCATGAAGTCGCATTGTTGGAATGTTGAGCTCGATAGGCTGCAAAGCCTCTTGACCATAGACCAAGTGAAATGGTGTGAACTCCGTGGCTTCCCTAAATGTGGCTCGATATGCCCACAAGGCACCATCCAAGAAGTCATCCCATAATTTTGTCTTGTTTTGCACCATCTTTCTAATGATTCCTGCAATGACACCATTAGCCTTCTCCACCAAACCATTTGACTGTGGGTAGTATGGTGTGCTATGACGATGTAGAATGTGAAGCTCTTCACAAACTTCTGTGAGCAATCCTTTTCTAAACCCTGGACCATTATCAGAAACAATCTCCAAAGGTGTGCCAAATCTACAACAAATGTGAGTGTAGACGAATTTGCTCACTGTCTTCTCATTTATCTTTGCCACACTTTGTGCTTCCACCCACCTAGTCATATAGTCTACAGCCACCATAATGTAGAGTTTACCATTTTTTGTCCTAGGCAGAGGACCCATAGCATCAATGCCCCACTTTTCAAACGGTCCATTTGCAAGCACGATTTGCCTTGGACCATAAACCAATCTTCTATTCCCATTTACCTGACAATTGTGACAACTTTTACACCAATGTTGGACATCCACATGCAGACTTGGCCAAACATACCCCGCAAGCAAAATCTTCTTCACAGTTAATTCTTGGGCAAAATGACCACCACATGCTTCTTCATGCAAACCTTTTAGAATGGCTGGAATTTCCTCAATAGTTGGTACTCTTCTGCATACTTGATCCCTCCCTCTTTGATAGAGGGAGCCTTCTAGGAAGAGATATACGCTTGCCTTCTTCATGAGTCTCCTCTTCTGGGACTTCGTGAAGTCTTGTGGAAACTCGCCCTCCAAAATGTAGCTAATAATGGGAGTCAATGACTCCAATCCCTGGTATCTTGGTTGCTTGACGATTGCTGCCACCATGATGACCTGCACTTCTTTCTCAACACATGTAACTACTTGCTGTGCAAGTAAATCGGCATCTTCATTCTGTTTCCTAGGAATATGATATAGTTGCACTTCTTCAAATTGATTAAACAATCTACGAATGGCATGAACTTTTGTCCGTAAGCTTTCATTCTTGCATGCCCAAATGCCTAAAATCTGTTTAACAATGAGAAGTGCATCTCCCTTTACCATGAGGCGTTGTATCCCTTGGCCAATGCACATCTTCAAACCATGAAGTAGAGTGTCATATTCTGCTTCATTGTTGCTAGTTGAACTTGGTAGATTGAACTTCTCTTTCATGACCACCTCTCCACTTGGGTTGAGCAACACTAGCCCTCCCCCTGCTTTTCCTGTGGCTCGACGAAAAGCTCCATCAAAGAACAAAGTAAAAGCATTAGGAATACTTTTTGGTGGTGGCAATGGTAGGGTCTTTACTTCAGGCACCTTAATCTCCTTTTCGTGCACCCTATAAGTGAGAATCCCTGCCAATTGTGCACGCACACTATCTTCTACCTTGAAAGAGTATTGAAACTCTTGCAACTCCATAATCCACTTTGAGTTCCTAGTACTAAGATTCATTTGAGATGACACCCAAGGGAACAAATTTTCTGCAGTGAGAATTACAAAAGGTTTTGGTAGCAGGTAGGATCTAAACTTTCTCACCGCAAACATGAGAGAAAGCATCATGAGTTCTGCTTCTGTGTAGTCTCTCTCCAAAGCATTCATGACCCTACTAGCAAAGTAGATGGGTCGCATCCTTGTACTGTGGGGATCTTGTTGTAGCAACACAGCACCAATTGTTTCCCTTCCAACACTAGAGCTAACAAAGAATGTGTACTCCCAACAAGGAGGCATGAGTGTTGGTAGCTCTAACAAAATGACTTTAATGTTACAAAAATACTCTTCAATCTCATCAGACCATGCAAATTCTACTTGTTGTGTTAACTTTTGCAAAGGATGAAGCAACTCCGAGGCTAAGTGAATGAAGCGTGACATATACTTCACCTTCTGAATGAAAGAGATGACCTCCTTAAGACTCTTGGGTGATGGTAGCTCAATAAGAGCCTTTGCCTTTGAAGGATCCACCTCAATGCCTTTATAGGAAACCTTGTGACCAAGCAAGATCACTTCATCCTCAGCTATGTGACACTTGTCGGGGTTGAGTTGACCTCCCATGTCATAGAGCTTCTTTAAACCTTCTTCTACCCTTTGTAGATGCAATGATTTTGAGCTATAAATGCAAAAATCATCAATAAAAACCCTAATGGACTTTCCAAAGAATGCTTGAAACACCATGTTCATGAAGTGTTGGAAAGTTGCAGGAGCATTTGTCAGGCCAAATGGCATGACTCTAAAGGCATAACAACCCCAAGGAGTGATAAAGGTTGTTTTCAATTGATCCTCCAATGCGATACCTATTTGAAAGTAACCCGAGTAGCCATCACACACAGTGTACTTCTCATGACCAGCTACTTCATTTAGTATCTCATCCTGAAATGGGAGGGGAAAGTGATCTCTTTTTGTTGCCTCATTAAGTGGACGATAATCCACACACACCCTCCACTTGCCGTTTTTCTTAGGAGTGACAACAACGGGAGAGACCCCCTCTGAATTCTCCACTGGATAAATGAAACCTGCTGCTAGAAGCTTTCTTACCTCCTTGAAAAGAGCTTGCTCCTTAATGACTCCTAGCCTTCGTAGCTTTTGAGCCTTAGGTGTGGCCTCTGGCTTCAACTCAATCTTGTGTTGAACAACATCTACTCCACGCACATCGGTGTAGTCTTTAGCAAAAAGACTCGGAAATTTCCTTAGCACACATTTGAACTCCTCTCTTTCATCCTTTGTAAGTGTTGTTGATAGCATACCTTCCAGCATCCCTTCATCTTGATCACCTTCGTTCTCTTGAGTACCTACCTCCTCCAAGCCTTGACAAGATGTCTCTTGGTTGCTTGGCTTAAACCTTACCCCCATGACTTCGATGGAAGACTCCTCTTCAGTAATGCTGCCGCTACTTTCTTCTTCTGAAGTGCTATCGGTCCAACCTTCTTCCGTCTCACTTTGAGATGATTCTTCATGGAGCTCCTCTTGGCATTGCTCCTTCATGTCAAAGACAACCTTCTTATGATTGTCATTCCTGCAAATTAATTTCCCACTCTCCCAATCCTGCAAAGCTCGCATTTTCATTAGCCATGGTCTTCCTAGGATAAATGGATAACCACTTCCCTTGGTCGACATAACATAAAAATCCACTGCCTTCTTAATGCCAAAGGCCTCCACAAAAACATTTTTACAAATGCCTACGCACCTAGCCTTGCTATTGTTTGCCATTTTCACTTTGATTTCAGGTGTCTCATGGATGTGCATGCCTAGTCTTTGCATGAGCCCTTCTGTCATGATGCAAATTTGTGCACCCCCATCCACTAGACCTTTCCTAACCAATCTTCCTTTTATGTAACAATCTAGCACAGGTGTAATATCCTCGTTCATTTCAGCATGTGCAATTTTTACAACAGGAAAACTCTCTTTTACCTTTCTCCTAGTGCTAACTGCCTTTGTTAAATCCCTCCTAACTTGTGGGCATAATGCAAGAAACTGAGGCCATGAGATATCAGGACCCTTACCTCGCATGTCTTCCAACAGGTTGTATGGAGCCATACCATGTCCAAGAGGGAAGTCTTGGAGATTGATACGACGTCGAGTCCTCTTAGCTTCCTTGGTCTCCTTTGCCTTCTTGCCTTGTCCATGGTCACTCTGTGATGGGACACCCTCTTTCTCTTTACCTTTTCCTCGGCCACGCTTAATGCCATTGGCTTCCATGTCAAACTCATTTGAATTTGTCACCTCTACCACATGCACATTTGGATCTGGCAAAGGTGGAACTCCTTCTACCCCTTGTGGAGGTGGTCTTGGTCCATTTGGCCTTTGTAGAAGCCTTGGTTGTTGACCAGCCCCTTCTCCTGCATTCATCACTGGGTAATTCAAGTTAGGTCTCCCTGGCTCTCCACGGGGCCAAGGACAATTATACATCCCATGTCCAAACTCTCCGCAATTCCAACATTGCAAGACTCTCCTAGTTCGTGGCTCTCTCTCTTCTGACTTCTTTGCTTGTCCCTTTGGACCTACAGTTTGTGCAAGGTGAATTGACAGGCTGCTTAAAGATTCATTTAGCTTCTCAATCACTTCAGCCGTTACATCAGGAAGCTCCCTAGATGTTGATGCTTGTGACTTACCTTTGGGTCTAAGAACTTCTATTGGAACCTCTCCCCTTAAGCACTTGAGTTTCCTATACTTCTCAGCAGCCCTAGTTTCCGCTGCATCAAAAGTAGCAGGTGCACCCGCCTCAACTTTTACCTTAAGGTCAGGAAAGAGTCCGGCTATGAACCTCTCCTTCTTTAAAAATTCTGCACCATCACCAGGGTTAGCAACATTTCGTATCCATAGAGCCGAAAGACGTAGAAACTCTTGCTTGTACAAGTAGTAGTCATCTAAGTCTTTTTGCTTATGAGAAACAATGTCTTGCCATAGTTTTTGAGAGTTTTGGGGATCAAAGAAGTATCTCTTAAAACGATTCAACACTTCTGTGTAATTCCCCTTAACTTCCTCAGGCAAAGAGTCAAACCAAGTACTAGCATCTTTCCTAAGGACCACCTCAAACATTTCTACACGTTCTTGATCGGTTACTATCCTCTTGATACGGCAAGACATCTTGAAATTTGCTAAAAATAATTCTGCATCCTCTCCAGGCTCTCCAAAGAAAAGAGGATATCCAGACATTTGGCGTTGGCTCTCCATTATTATGAAAGATTACAACACGAGTTACAATAAGGGATACAATAGAGATTTAGAACCACTCGCCTGCAAATGAAGAAGTGAGAAAATACCACTCTAGGTTTTCTTCTTCAGCTATCCAAGCTTCAATAAGGTCTCGATTTGTTTGATCAAAACAAAAAGGTAGACTATTGATGAGCTCTAAGAAGGGTTGAAATTCTTCAAAGCTAAGGCGATAAACAGAAATCTCTAGAACTTCATTTTCTGGATCCAAAAGAGCAACCACGTCCCAAGTGATAAATTGCACTTGCTCTACAATTCCCAACGCACAAGCGGTTTGTATAAAAACTAGATCTTCATGCTCGTCGAAGGCCGTGAGAAAGTAGCAATTGACTAGGAGCTCCTTTCCTTCGAGTTCCACACAGTCGGAGTGAGGCAACCTTCTCACAATTTCATAAAGAACATCCTCATCAAGTCCAATCAAGTTTGCAAGATTTAAAGACTCCACTTGTGCTACAAAATTCCTGGACAAAAACTCCTTAGGATTATGGTTAAATCATTCAAAAGCATAAAGAGATTTACAATGTCTCTATGAACAAAGTGTCATAGAAAGTAGAGAAGGATGAGAATTTATACAAATTTGCAATCTTCTCTATGCTCTCTTTATTAAGACAAGCTCTAAATAGCTCCCTATCTCCTTTGTTGAAAGAGAAAGAAAGACTATTAATAAGACGCAAATGAGGGAAAAATTCACCAAATGTGAGTCTATGAAGCGTGAACTCTGGCCGCAAGTTTCCTGAAGAGTCTTCCTCAATGGTGAAATGCACTCGCCAAACGCCAAATTTCACTCTATTTACCAATCTTAGGGCACACACTAGTTGGATGAATGCGCGGTCTTCCTTAGTGCCCAACAACAAGAGGAAAATGGAATCCACGCGTAGGACCTTCCGTCTTAACTTCACCACCCTCTTGTTATGAGGGAGACGCCTTACTACTTGCTCCTGCAACTCAATTGGTAATAGAGCTAGATCTCTAAGGATTGAACTTTCACTGCACACACATTCCCAGTTAGAACAAATGATCGTTTTTTTGTTTCTTGTAACAACTTGGACAAAGAAAAAAACAAACATACACACTATTTTGCCGGGTTGCACTTCATTTTAAAATAAAATGAACACATGTACATCAAAAGAAGTGTGGTAGTTGATGAGAGGTAGAATGACAGGGTTTGGTGATGCAAGAATTTCTCCTGCTCTTTGGGCACCAAACATGAACACCATTCGTTGTTGAAAATGGATCTTTCTACTAATTGCAACGTTTATTCTAATGTGTGGAGTAAAATGAAAGGGAAAAACCTCTATTCCTGGGCCATTATCCATGGCCTATGCATGTCCTAATGCTTAAAACAAAACAAAAATATAGACGTCCAAACTAAGGTCGTACCTAATGAGAGGCAAAATAAAAGGATTTACTGAAGCGTTTATCTCGGCCAACCTAAGAGGACCTAAAATTCTATGAATGACACGTTGAAATTGCAACTTAGTACTAACAATTATGTGTACCTTTTGCCTTGCAATGGGAATGAAGGGATCATACAAATTCTCGTGATTCATGCAAGCTACTTGATTATGCTAAAGGTTGAACATACACAAGCCTGTTCCTCAGTGGGGGCACCAATTTGAGGCGGTCCGGGGCGGGCAACAAGAAGAGTGGCCTCTAAACACCCTTCAAGGCTCCCGTGCTGCTCAATGGGGCTGGGGCACAACACAACACAAACCAAAAAAACAAACCCACAGCCAAATCCCAACTACACAAGGGGCACCACCTAGTTTAAGAGCGAGCTAGGACGCAAAATAGGAGAATCGTTAGAGCAACCCACCAACAAGCAAGGAATTTACACTAACCCTAACACCAATGGAATACTCTCACACCCTAAAACACGAGAGAGAGAGAGAGAGAGAGAGAGAGAGAGAGAGAGAGAGAGAGAGAGAGAGAGAGAGAGAGAGCTCGGGCTGCTTTGAAACGTATCGGCAATGATCAAGCAAACACAACTATATATTTAAGAGAGAGAGAAAGGGGGAGGGGGTGCTTGTTGCATTAATACCTTCTTACAAATCTGTCATGACAAATCAAAGTGAAATTAGTATCTGTTCAACATAGCTTGCGTAAATTTCACCACAACACATCACAAGAAAAGCCACCCCAATCACTGTCTTAAAGCCAGGGGAGTCCTCTCCACCCTGTCGCCCTCTTACAGTATGTGGGATTTATGGCTAGGTTGATGACAACACCAGAGAACAAGCTATCAAGAACTTAACAAAAAACACCAAGACACTTACGCATCATTGTTGTCCATTACTTCACGTTGGAAGGGAGACAAAATATCCAAGCTTAGTCCAAATCCACCCTCCTTGATTCAGCGAATGTTGGGCTTACACTAGTAGGAGAAATGATAGATTTCCTACTCTCAATTGAATGATCACTCTCTCTCTTACAATGGCATAGATTTCCCTTGCTAATCCCCTATTACAACACATGCACATGCATAAGACAATGAGCTTCCACTCAAGAGCTCCTTCTAGAGAGGTTGAGCTTGGCTTCTCAAGCTATAGCATAGTGCTCTTGCTTATGGCTTCCCCTTTGTGCTAGCTACACCCTCCTTTTATAGCAATTTTGAAGGCTAGGGTTACTCCTCTAACCATGGTTGGGTTAGATTTTCAGCAATTTATCTAATTTCTTTTGCTTGGAATTATCAAGAAGTTGGTGAGGAAAGAGAGAGGAGAGAAATGGAGGTGATGGGACTTTTCATAGTGGGTTAGTGTTAGTAGAGTTAGTATTA
The DNA here is from genome assembly GCF_014529385.1 of Adiantum capillus-veneris. Taxonomy (NCBI): domain Eukaryota; kingdom Viridiplantae; phylum Streptophyta; class Polypodiopsida; order Polypodiales; family Pteridaceae; genus Adiantum; species Adiantum capillus-veneris. The sequence goes on from NC_140960.1 coordinate 109,825,177, forward strand.
ATTTACAAAGGGAATTGGATATTTACAATGGGAGTATCCATGTAGGATACAAATAAGGAAGAAAAAAACTCTTAAGAGGTAAGAAAAGGTGGCTTTCTTACAAGGTTGATGCTCCAAGTGTCTTGAGTAGGGCCGATTTTGACGCTTGTTGACGGTCCACTAGCTTTGACGGTACATTTCTTCTCCACTCTTGACCTTCCTTGAGAGACAAGGTAATTGAAGCTGAGTAATCAACCACCATGATGCTGTCTTTTAAGAGAAGAGGATGAATTTTGTGGTTTTTTTATAGATATGGGTAAATTGGAGGAGGAAAAATGAGACTAGGTGGTCAATTTTTGAATGGAATTGTGTGTGGGAGGTATGAGTTCACCATGGTTTCTCTTATTCTTCAAGGTTGAGGAGAAGGTGAGTAGTGTGCAGAGAGGAGTGGTGAGAAAGATGGGGATGATGAGTGGAGAAGTGTGTGTGAAAGAGGAAAATCATAAAGTGGAAGAGAGAGTGTGGCTGCATAGCATGGGAAAACTGGGGTCCACTAAAAAAATCATAGCTCACAGCTCGTAGCTCAAAAAAATATGAAAAAATTTGAGGCAAAAGTTCAGCCCACGAGCTACAACTTTTGTTTGTATCACCTTTTCAAATTCGGAGAGCAAGTGAACTTTAAAAATTCAGCAAAACCGACCGTTGTTTTTCCACTGCAAGGTCCTTGTGGGGTCCTTCTTTGGATGATTCTTTTGAATACCTCCAAGAGTGAGCCCTCCATAGTGCATGTATGCATGCCACCTACCCTTGACCTTATTTGGTAGGTCTATAATTGAAGATATTGTTGAGATTAGGATATAAGTGAATAGTACAACTAAGAAAATCAAATATTGAGGGGTCTAAAAAATATGTACATGTCAAATATAAATAATATAGGTGGAAAAATATAAAGGGGTCAAAATAAATCTCTCTCATTATAAGTCTACCATAAAAAGATGAATTTTTTTGGTGGTCTAATTTATGAGAGTAATAGAGAATATATGTAGGAAGGAAAAAATCACAATAGTGAAAAAAATATACACATAAATAGAACTAGTTTTTTTGGATTTTTGTTGGGATGGAGTTACACAAAATATAAGAGAAGCTTACATGAAAATATTTCTATATGGAATAAAGAGTATGAAAAATGGTAAGAAAAAATTGTGGTAATGGTGAGGCAATGTACAGAGCATAAATAACACACACCTAGGTAGAAATATTTAAATAAATACCAAAATAATTATGAAAAAATCTTTTATTTAGGCCCTATATACAAAGAAATATTTACATATGCATGGGCCATAATATACTTATATTTTTAATTTTTTTTATTTTTGGCTCAACTAGCCCAATGACTAGCTCATTGAGGGTTTTTGAAGAAGATATGGGAAAAGTCCCGTGACTCACGCACGCCTATATACAGTGAAATGGTAGGGATAGCCACACTGTTTGGGTGATTTTGGTAGGGTGAGGTAACTCATTGTGGCAATTACAAAGAGCCGAAAAACGGCTATCACTAGCATAAACAATTTGCACTCTAGAATGTGCAAAGAATAGAGTGAATGAATGAGCTTTATGGGCTCATGATGAGTGATACAAAGACTCAATGAGGCTGAGGGAGACTTGAAATTACAAAGGGGGGGGGCTCTTTATATAGGCAAGAGAGTGATTAGGAGTGAGGTTAAGATCCAAGTGTGATTTGTACAAATGAAGCTTGATTAGGTACATTCACAACCCACTTGATTCATAGAAGTGATTCTCGGATGTGGTGGTTGCAGTCCTTGCACTGGAGGTGGTGACGAAGGAAATTTGGAATGGCAGCCTCTACACCAAAACAAACTCCATTGCGCCACAAGGAAAATGGGATGACGGCACCACCTACTCTTGGAAGCGTGGACTAGGACCGCTACGTAGAGAGAGAGAGAGAGAGAGAGAGAGAGAGAGAGAGAGAGGAAGAGCTATCACTATGAATGAAGCATTAACCTCAATGTGTGTACAAGGAAGAGATAACTTCAAGAACTCCCAGCACAAATAGCATGTAGATTACTAAACAACAACTCAAGATTTAGCCAAAATCACATCAAGCACTCTCACACACACATAAAAGATCTCTCTTAATTAACATAAGTAAGAGGAGGGGAGGTTACTAGCAGAAACAATTTGCACTCTAGAATGTGCAAAGAATAGAGTGAATGAATGAGCTTTGTGGGCTCATGATGAGTGATACAAAGACTCAATGAGGCTGAGGGAGACTTGAAATTACAAAGGGGGGGGGCTCTTTATATAGCAAGAGAGTGATTAGGAGTGAGGTTAATATCCAAGTGCGATTTGTACAAATGAAGCTTTTTGATTAGGGACATTCCACCAATGAAGAAGCTCCTTCCAAGTGATTTGTTGACCTATTTGAAACTAATTGGCTCCATCATCACTTGTGTTGTCTTCACTCCTTCCTCCATAGCTTGAGTCCAAGAGCTTCCTTATTTTAAAATGTAAAGAATCTACATAAAATCAATGCATATCTAGTAATAATAGAAAGGGGTTGAATGAAAACTTATGAATTACAACAAGATTAAGCATGATTTGAGAGGTGATTAGAAGAGTAATTTGTGATGGTTTTATGAGCTTGAGAGAGAGGAGGAAGGAAGGGAGGATGAGGAGACTAATGGCTGATTTTTAAAGAAGGACTCAATGTGGAAAAGGAAGGGTGTGTGTGTAAAGGTAGAGGGGGTGGTCTCCACCACAGTTGAAAAAACTGGCGTTTGCCATTTTGGCCATATCTCCTAGACCGTAGATGCACAAATTATTTAAAAAATATGGTCAAAATCTCCAGCTCATCAGATACAACTTTGATGAAGACAACTTTTCTTGGATCGGAGTGTAAGTATTTTGTAAAAAATCCAGCAAAATCATGTGTCGGTTTCCTTCCTTTACCAAGTCTTCCACTTGGGTCCCATCTGTTTGAATCATCATATGGCTCCAAAGCCATGATGATATGAGCCACTCATGTGCATGGCTCCACAAACACATCATATCTTTTCTTTTCACATTTACATATTTTCCCTTCCCTTTACTGCTAGGTTCTACCTTTCACCTCCTGTGAACTAGTGAAGGAAAAATTCCCACCAAGTCATTTTTTGAATTTTTCCAAGAGGTTGTTCTCACTCTTTCTTTTATTGTAAACCTCTAGAAGCAGGGAATACCAACAAAATATAGTAACCAAAAAATTTGTGATAGGCTCGGATCAGTGGTAAGGGTGTTGTTTGGACAACATTTTGGGCCCTAGGGACCATGTGTTGTGTTGTTTGCTCAAGAGGTGGGGCCGGCATCAATACAGGCACTCGAGGTGTGTCTGCTAAGGTTGGTCTATGGGCCATCGTGCGCTTAAATACTATGCAATCCTTAGCTTGATGACCATACCTTCCACAGGCATTGCAATTCCCATTGAATTTTACTCTAAAAGTAGGGCATTCACGGGTACTATGCGGTCCATAGAATACTGAGCACCATTGTTGCTCCCTTCTTAGATACATATGATTGTTTTGTGGAGCACGATTATCTCTATGAATCTCTTGAATGGCCTTGGTGAGATCTGCTAAAGTCATCTCAGATATCTTCGGCTCCTTAGCAATAGGCTTTAAGGTCATTGGTTGATGCCCTCATGCTTGCGAGTAAAAGATTTAGGCTCAACAAACACTCTTTCTCCTTGAATCATTAAATTATCCTCCAATTGGATCGCATTGTTGGTGATTGCTTCCCAAGTGGTGATACCTCTAATGACTAGAACATTGTAGATATCCTCATGTCGTAATCCCCTAATGAATCTATCAAGCAATTGGTTATTGTTGAAGCGCTCATTTGGATTACATCGAGAATTCAAATGCTTCAAGCGACTTACAAAGTCTCTCACCGACTCTCCTTCCTCTTATTGGGCTTTGTGATACCTCTAATGACTAGACCATTGTAGATATCCTCATGTCGTAATCCCCTAATGAATCTATCAAGAAATTGGTTATTGTTGAAGCGCTCATTTGGATTACATCAAGAATTCAAATGCTTCAAGTGACTTATAAAGTCTCTCACCGACTCTCCTTCCTCTTGTTGGGCTTTCTAGAGTTGAGAGGCTACACCCCAAAGTACTCCCTCTCGCATGTATTCTTTTAAGAACAATCTCCTAAGAGTAGGGTAAATCGTTTTTTCTTCCACCCTTAGGGTTATATACCAATCCCCAGCCTTTCCACTTAAGGTTAGGCTTAAAGCATTGCTCTTATGTAGGTCATTGTATTCTCCTAGAGAATCGCATATTTGTTCAAACACTTTGATATTCTTTCTCACATCCCCCTCTCCACTAAATTTTTGTGTGAGCTTGGCTATTTGTACTGCCTTACTTCTAGGCTCTCTATCAGGCGTGTTACGCATATTCTCAGCAATAGATCGACCAATAGCTTGAGAAAATGTTGCCAAGTCACCTAAGTGAGCAGGCACCATGGGTGAAGGTGCTCTAGAGACTACATGTGGAGTAGGTATTGGCATCGGGCTTGGCGCATAGGAAGCCCTTGGGTTCCACGTTGGGTACGATGTTGTGCCATGTGCTGGTCCAAAGTTCACATGTGTGGCTCTAGGCATAGCAGACGTCGGATGTGACATGCTAATGCTAGCCGGTATAGTCCTATGGCAATAAGATCTTGGGTGTTGTGTTTGTGGAGAATAGGTTGTTGAAACAATGGGAGGAGTAGAGACTTCATGAGTACGATGACCCATAGGTGCATACGATTGGTACACACTTGTAGGTATTGTTGTAGGCATTGAGCTACCATGTAGCGGTGCTTCACTAACAAATGAGGTCCATGGCGTGTTTCTCGGCATGCCCATCATTGGGGTAGGCATGGTAGCCGTGGTGTCATCAAGGGAAAGATGAGCTAGACTTGGAAAGGTGAAGCTATCACTTGTGGACTCAGATTGCACTGAGACCCCTGGCGAAACAACATATGGAGGATCCATCGGACTTACCGAGGGAGTCTCCATTTGTGATAAGGTCAGTTGTTTAGCCTTTCCTATATCCAAGAATCTCATGAGACCCGTTGAAGGCATGTTGATCCCCTTGTTCTATCTCTCTAACTCAATGACCCTATGGATGACCTCACAAACTCTTTGTTGTTGATTCTCCACACTAGTAGCCCCCATTGTGGATTGTAGGACATCTAACCAACCCACGTGATAGGTGTGACCTATGTATTGGTTGGTCATAGTTTTTTTTTGTAGTTTGTACTCCCAGTTCTAATTTAAGAACACTCCATCTAGGATTGAGGTGCTAGGGGTGTCCTTTGAGCTAGATGCAATGTTGCTTTCTAGGAGTTGGCCCTTAGCGGTTGCTAAGTCAGGAGCACTTGATTACTCTCTTAGCAAGGATATTGACATCGGGGCTTTCACTTTTAACTCTCTTCGTTGCTCCGCCTTGCGTAAGCTCTCGACTTCCTTTTCCCTCGCTGAAAGGATATATCGCTCAACCTCTTGCACTTTGGCAAGGCTTCTACCATCGGGTAATTCAATCTCAGAGGGAAATAACCCTGAAGAGTAAGAGGTGCAGTGAATGAAGTATTCATGTGCACATTCTCTAACGGTATAGGGTCTACGTTGGTCACGAATGGAGAATTTACTTCCCCACCCCCCTCATTTACATCATTAGCTCCATGTTCGGAGCGAGTGGCTCTACTAAAGGTTTCCTTCAGGCGGCTAAGCATGCTCATCCCGAACCGCGGGCCCATGGCATGCATGTCTTGGCTTGAGCTATCGGGATTAGGCATTGGGAAACCCTCCATGACGTCGTAGTCAGAGGAAGAGTCACTAGCCGCTATGTTCGGGTCTTGGTTTGTACTACCTTGGGTCCCCGCCGAGGGCCCGGAACCTTAAGTAGGTGGATATTGAGAACTCGCGTAGGTCGAAATTCTCTCTAGTTGCCCCGTGTCTAGCACACGACCAGAGCACAGATACATGTGCCTTTGGAACCCTACAAGCGTCGGCGAATAACCTCGAAGGTGTTATCGCTTACTTTTTTAAGCGTCCGTTTTCACTTATGTTTTTTACATTTTTAATGTTTTTTAATTTTTGAATTTTTTGATTAAAGTGTGTGATAGCTCGAAACGAGCGTATCACTTAAAGGGTTGGTGTGTGCTTTACAGCACAATTTTCGGGCATCTGAAGTTCCGTTGGTCCTCAAAAAATCGATTTTTAGCTACGTGTGAAGCTAAAAGTCATTTTTTTAAAAGGCGACTGAGGCCTAGGCCTGAGCGTGAGCTTGGGCTTGGGTCTGGGCTTGGGTCAGGGAGATATTCCCGATCCCGGTCCTACCTTTAAAATTTTTAATTCTTTTAATTTTAATTTTAATTTTAATTTTTTTTATAAAAGATAAGGTCGTCGCGGCCTGCGCGAGAGCGCACACACACTCTATCTACCTACTTCTAACTAATACACCTACTGTTACACACTAACACACTCTATTAGCTCTCACAAATCTACTTCCTACTAACTTTACACATAAAACTAACAACCTTAGTACACAAAGAATAAACACAGTACCTTTGAAAACTCCATTAACAAAGAAAACTAACAACCTTAATACACAGTACCTTTGAAAACTCCATTGACAAAAAAAACACACAGTATAACACCAAATCCCTCTTCTCAACACACACACCCTCCTTCCTTACCTTTCCTACAATTGAAATTGCACCACAAAAGAAGCACAGAGTGTCATTCAAGCTTAGTGTATGGCAATCCCCGGCAACGGCACCGAAAATGTGCGCGTATGTCGCATGTGTCAATGCAAGGAACTTGCCGATACACCGCGTGCGAGCCACAAATGGCTCCAAGCACACAACAAGCCTACACTAATAAGCTCAAAGATGACGATGGTGTGTCACTCACCGCTCTACGCTTGCTTCGTGGAGGATTCCTTGCCGCGAAGAAGAGGGAGACGCCGTTACGTCACGCTCAACCACTTCACCGTCGTCGTGCCGTTGTTGCAATGCTCGATCGCACTCTCTCTCTCTCTCTCTCTCTCTCTCTCTCTCTCTCTCTCTCTCTCTCTCTCTCTCTCTCTCTCTCTCGCATACACACACACAAGGAGATAAAGAAGAAGAAGATGGAGATGGAGCAAGAGCACTCTTCAATTGCACAAATGAGAGAATGAGTGAATTTTAGGTTTAGTTGAATTTTATATGAGCTCATCCCATTCACACTTGGGCACCCATGCTTAGCCAACTAATCCCTTGAATGTTCCAGTTAGAGTGCGCCTCTCATCGGCGATCACTCTTACCCTTTTCCTATTGGAGCGATAAGCCCGGTACCTGCCTCTACCAAGTAAATAATACAACGTCCGTTGTAGGTGATAGGGTGTCCGTGAGTCATGAGGGTTAACAATCTCACTCTCTCACACAAAACACCGTCGGTCCGGGGGGGCACACACATCCACACTGCTAGCACCGAAGGGGAACACAAGAGCACGAGAAATAGAATGGGGGAAGGGGAAACAATAGCAAAACAGAGAAAAATTGACTTGATTATGCTTCAAAAGGCATGAACAAAGGCTTGCACTACCATCACAATGGCCATTTTCAAGAAAGATTACAAAGGGGATTGATAGGCACACTCCTCTACCAAAACACTCCACTATACAGACTTCAAGCAGCACAAAAAAAGGCCCCCATTTCATTGAAAAAATGGCTTTTATAGTGGGGGATCTTCAACTTTACAATCAGCACCTTAATTGGCCCATCTGGCACCTTAATTTGGCATCTTTTGGAAGGGGGAGCCGCCTGATTTCATCTGCTCTCTTTTGCTCTCTTTGCACTTGAGGGGGGGTACACTAGCGACATTGCTAGTGCCCCTTGGAATTTTTTATTTTTATTTTTTCTCTTTTATTTTCACTCTTTGGCTTTGACTTGGCTCCCTTGACTGATCCACCCTCCGCCAGCCTTCTCTCTCTCTTTCTCTCTCCTCATGGTCCTTTGCTTTGCTTTGTTTGACCCTTTCGGGTTCCCTTTGGACCCCACACCCGGTTATTTCTCACTTTATCTTTTGGCCCCGACCTTGGGACCTTCCCGACCCCGCGGCCGGCCCCACTCTCCCTCTCTTCATCTCTGCAGGACGCGTCCCTTACCTTACCATTAGCAATATTGCTAGTGGGGGGTGGACTTTATATCTTAAAAGGCCCCTTCACAGTGTGAGTGGGATGGAAACACACACAACTCCTCTATAATGACCCGACGCACCCTCTTGGGATGATACACACACACACATTATGGGGCACCACTCGGCTCACACAACCAGCCTGGCCGAGACAGGAAACGCACAGACGGAGTGAGAAGAGAGAGATTTCCCACTTGCCCACTCAACACTCACACATACACACTCACACACACACACACTCAATTCAGCTCAAAGGAGGAAAATTTTTGTTGTTTAGACTCAATGAAGCTCAGCCCAACACCAATGGGGCAAATAGTTTACACAGTATTGAGGAAATACACGAGATACAACCACAAAGTTAAGCAGAGGCTTCACTCACCGGAGAAGATTACAGAGAAAAAACACCAGAAAATCTATGAGGCAAAATGGACAGCCCCATTGCGTCCGGAACACCCAAAACCCCACCCTACAATGTCACAGTGCTCAAATCCGACCTCGGATGAGCAGTTTAGGGCCAAAAAATGCTCCAAAAACAGCAAAAAACCACTTGCGACTGTTCCTCTTCTCTTCTCCACGTTTTTTCTAGTCTTCTTTCCGTTTTTTCACTTCCCACACTTAGCTTTATTAGTTGGGCACCCTTGGCCTTTTAGATGACCTCAAACGGACCCCGAACAGGCCAAAAACTGACCTCGCAGTGCATAGTTGTCACCCTGCTGCATCCATGCGCACACCTGGCACTCATTTCTTTTCAATAATGCATCTCGCAACCACGTGAAGTGGCCCCAAAAAGTGGTCCTAATGATGACCTTCCTGCATAACTCTCACAAGAAAACACCTACGTTGTGTCCGTATTCATCCACGTGCAAGTATTGACCCCATTCGACGTCCTGACGCCACTCGATGCCATCTGACGCACCTGCTTACCTCATGTCGTCGGCCCGCGGATAGCTTCCTCGAGAGGTTTTACGCGCTAACAACTCCTCTTTATTCTAGAAAAAATACAGTGGTACTGGTAATAGTGAAAATCGATGCACTATGTACACCCTGTCCTACATGTACACATGTGGGCCCCACGTAACCACCTGGCTCTGAAAAATGGGCAATTCTTTATTTGATGCACCATGCATGTATATGTACATATGCGCAATCCCCTGCTCCAAAAAACTCCTGACATAATTTGCCCATCCCCTAGCATGCTAGATCATTCATGATCAGCAACAGCAAAGAGAGATATGAGACTTGCCGCATCACAGGTCTCCTCATCCCTCACCAACACTGCTTGATCCACAGACAGTTGATCCAAATACATCTCATCTTGCTCCACCATCATCAATCTAGCATGATACAATTTAAGACGCAATCCATTTACCCTTGACTTATGTAGAACACCATCCAGGTTAGCCAGCTGATATGTGCCATTTGGAAAAACCCCACTACCTTCAAAGGGCCTTCCCACTTAATTTGAAACTTATTTTGGAAGGTGTTGTCCAGCTTACTGTTGTAGCGCAAAACCAAGTCATGTTTCTTGATACCCTTACTTTTGACCTTTTCATTTATCTTTGCCAAAGCCTTATCCTGCATCTTCCCATAATGCTCCAATGCGCTCATCCTATCCAACTGGACCTCTTGTAACTGCAAGATCCTCTCTTTGAATGCATCACTAGGCGGCCCAAGCAACTTCTCTAACATCTTGACCGCAGGAAAATCTACCTCCACAGGCAATAGTGCTTCCTTTCCATACACCAAATGAAATAGAGTAAACCCTGTACCTGTCTTCAGCGAAGTACGGTAAGCCCATAATGCACTAGGCAATTCCAAATCCCAATTCTTTTCTTGGTGCTCTATCACTTTAGAAAGAATTTGTACCAACTCACCATTGAATCTTTCATTTAAGCCATTACACTGCGGGTAATAAGGAGTGGTATGCTATTGCCTAATCTTCATCTTTGTGCATAAGAAGTCTAGCAGTTTAGCTCTAAATCCTGGCCCCTTATCTGAAAGTAGCTCTAATGGCACCCCAAACTTGCAACATATTTCATCATACAAAAATTTTGCCACATCCTTTGTAGTGATCTGTTTTACTGCTATAGCCTCTGCCCATCTAGAGAGATAGTCCACTGCCGTCAAGATATAGCTTTTGCCTCTGCTTGTGATAGGTAATGGGCCTATTGCATCAATCCCCCACTTTTCAAACACATCAAACGCCATAATGGTTTTTCGTAGCTCTAGCTTCAACACTCTCTTCCCAAATGCTTGACACCTATTGCAAGACCTACACCAATGGTGAACATCCTTGTGCAAACTAGGCCATACATACCCCTCTTGCAAAATCTTATGCAAGGTGATCTTTAGAGCAAAATGGCCACCACATGCGCCTTCATGATTCTCTTCCAAAACTCTGTAAAGCTCCTCCCGCCAAGGTACACGTCTTAACATGAGATCAGCCCCTTTCATGTATAAGACATCACCAATCAATTTGTACATATATGCTCTACGCACAAATCCATACTTCTTAGACTTCTGAATCTCATTTGGAATGATTCCTGTTAGCAAAAACTCCTCTTCTGGAGCCAAACTTTCCCAGCCATGATAAAGAGGTAAAGTGGTCCTCAACACAAATAGCTCCCCAATCATGCCTTGAGCTGCTTCATGTGCCTCTCCATTTAGAGCACGTTCAATGTGTCTGATGATCCATGCTTCGAACTTTTTTAACAGGCCTTTAATTCTGAAGCACATTTCCTTCAATGAGGTGTTCTTGCTCTTCCACACACCCAGCACTTGCTTCACCACTAACAAGGCATCACCTTTTATGCTCAGCCTTTGAACCCCATGCTTCAAACAAATGTGTAATCCGGCTTCCAGAGTAGCATATTCGGCCTCATTGTTACTATGAGCATCCAATTTGAACTCTCTCTTGCATTCTAGCTTCCCCTCTGGATCATAAAGTGCTATACCCCCTGAAGCTGCATCATGGCTCTTTCTGTGTGAACCATCAAAGAACAACACATGTGCATTGCTGATTTGTGGCACTTCTTCAACTATCTTTCTCACCACCTCTTCCTTAACAATAAGGGGATTCTCCTTGTAGGTCAACAAATCAGCTAGGGTAGCCCTTGTACTATCTTCCACTAGAAAAGAGAACTCAAACTCTTGCAGCTCAATTACCCATTTCTTCACCACATTTGAGATGTTAGTACCATTAATTAAATGTGGCAAAAAGGCATAACTCATAAAGAAAACAAAAGGCCGTGGTAGCAAGTAATGACGAAATCGTCGACAAGCAAATGTTACACTGGCCATCACTAGCTCTACTTCCGAGAACTTTCTCTCCGCTACCAACTTCACTCGGCTTGCACAATACATTGGCTTCATATAATGGCTGCCCTTACCCTTTTCCAATAGCATGGCTCCAATGGCATCATCCCCTACTGATGGATTTACATAAAACACTTTCTCCCAATTAGGAGCCTGCATGGCTGACAACCCCCCTAACACCTCTTTCACCTCTTGAAACACTTCTTCACACTTGTCATCCCATTGCTATGGATCATGCTTTTCCACTTGCTGTAATGGATAAAGAAGCTACGAAGACAATGGAATAAACCGTGCCATGTACTTCACTTTGTGTATAAAAGTTGCCAATTGCTTCGTACTCGTAGGTGATGGAAGAAGAATAATAGACTTAACCTTATCTGGATCAGCCTCAATGCCATTTTCTGACACCATATGGCCCAATAACTTCACCCTTGGCTGTGCTAGATGACATTTCTTTGGATTTAATTGTCCTCCATATTCATCATATCAAGCCAATACCATCTGTAGCTTCTCATGGTGTTCAGTTCTACTGCTATAAACACAGAAGTCATCCATAAAAGCTTTAACACAACTACCAATGAATGGCTCCAACACCCAATTTTCTCTCTCTTAATAGAAGGAAGGTCCATTTGACAACCCAAATGGTTCCCCTTTCATTTGACTCCACACATTAGAATAAACATTGCAATTAGTAGAAAAATCCATTTTCAACAACATATGGTGTTCATGTTTGGTGCCCAAAGAGTAGGAGAAATTATCGCATCACCAAACCCTGTCATCCTGCCTCTTATTGATTATCATAGGTCATTTGATGTGAATATTTTTATTTTGTTGTAGAATAGATTGCAATTTAGAAAACATTATTGTGTAAATTTTTTAAAGAAAGAAAAACAAAAAGGTGTTGTCACTTTGCAACCGATTCAATGGAGGCCCAACGCCAAATGTCCGGATATCCTCTTTTCTTTGGAGAGCCTGGAGAGGATGAAGAATTATTTTTAGAAAATTTTAAGATGTCTTGTCGTATCAAGAGGATAGTAACTGATCAAGAATGCGTAGAGATGTTTGAAGTGGTCCTTAGGAAAGATGCTAGCACTTGGTTTGACTCGTTGCTTGAGGAAGTTAAAGGGAATTACACGAAAGTTGTGAGTCATTTCAAGAGATACTTCTTTGATCCCCAAAACACTCAAAAAATATGGCAAGACATTGTTTCTCATAAGCAAAAAGACCTAGATGACTACTACTTGTACAAGCAAAAGTTTCTATGTCTTTGGGCTCTATGGATACAAAATGTTGCTAACCCTGGTGATGGTGCAGAATTTCTAAAGAAGGAGAGGTTCATAGCCGGACTCTTTCCTGATCTTAAGGTAAAAGTTGAGGCGGGTGCACTTGCTACTTTTGATGCAGCTGAAACTAGGGCTGCTGAGAAATATAATAAACTCAAGTGCTTAAGGGGGGAGGTTCCAATAGAAGGTCTTAGACCCAAAGGTAAGTCACAAGCATCAACATCTAAGGAGATTCCTGAGGTAACGGCGGAAGTGATTGAGAAGTTAAATGAATCTTTAAAGAGCCTGTCAATTCACCTTGCACAAGCTGTAGGTCCAAAAGGACAAGCAAGGAAGTCTGAAGAGCGAGATCCACGACCTAGGAGAGTCTTACAATGTTGGAATTGCGGAGAGTCTGGACATGGGATGTATAATTGTCCTTGGCCCCGTAGGGAGCCAGGGAGACCTAACTTGAAGTACCCAGTGATGAATGCAAGTGAAGGAACTGGAGGCAGAACTCATGATGCTTTCTCTCATGTTTGCGGTGAGAAAGTTTAGATCCTACTCGCTACCAAAACCTTTTGTAATTCTCACTGCAGAAAATTTGTTTCCTTGGGTGTCATCTCAAATGAATCTTAGCACTAGAATCTCAAAGTGGATTATGGAATTACAAGAGTTTCAATACTCTTTCAAGGTAGAAGATAGTGTGCGTGCACAATTGGCAGGGATCCTTACTTATAGGGTACATGAGAAGGAGATTAAGGTGCCTGAAGTGAAGACCCTACCATTGCCACCACCTAAAAGTATTCCTAATGCTTTTAGCTTGTTCTTTGATGGAGCTTTTCGACGAGCCACAGGAAAAGCAGGGGGAGGGCTAGTGTTTCTCAACCCAAGTGGGGAGGTGGTCATGAAAGATAAGGTCAATCTACCAGGTTCAACTAGCAACAATGAAGCAGAATACGACACACTACTTCATGGTTTGAAGATGTGCATTGGCCAAGGGATACAACGTCTCATGGTAAAGGGAGATGCACTTCTCATTGTTAAACAGATTTTAGGCATTTGGGCATGCAAGAATGAAATATTACAAAAAAAAGTTCATGCCATTCGTAGATTGTTTAATCAGTTTGAAGAAGTGCAACTATATCATATTCCTAGTGATAGCCGTTTTTTGGCTCTCCATAATTGCCATAGTAAGTTACTCCACCCTACCAAATTCACCCAAACGCTATGGCTATCCCTACCATTTCACTGTACATTGGCGTGTGTGAGTCAGGGGGCTTTTCCCATATCTTCTTAAAAAACCTTAGCTAGCTAGTCACTAGGCTAGTTGAGAAAAAAAAATAAAAACAATAAAAAAATAAAAGTATATTATGGCCTCTTTGTGTAAATATTTCATTGTATATATGGCCTAAATATAGGGATTTTTTATAATTATTTTGGTATTTTATTTAAATATTTCTACTTAGGTGTGTGTTTTATTAAACCTATGTACACCTTCTTTCATCCTTTTACACCATAATTATATTTTTTGCCAAGATGTACATATTCTAACCTCATATTTTTCCTTTATACAAATCACTCCCACATTTTCACCTTCACCCTCGTGAAAACAAAAAAATTGATTTCTACTCATTGGTTATGTTTATTATATTATTTACTTGCATACCTTTTCCTCTTTCACCCAAAATAATTCAAGGAGGGACCATATCATATGATTCCAATATCTTTCCATATCCATAACTCCTCCATATTTTAATTATTGTTTTTACTCATTATTCTAACACCATGTGCTCATTGAGCTAAAGTCCATGAATAGTCCATACACTAGTCCCACCATGTATATATTTCTTTATTCACCAATAATTCTCATCCATGCATGTGTCAAGGGCAACTAGGATGCTTTGTATTATAATATGACAAAGGAGGGGCTCACTCTTGGATGCATTGTACAAATTCAACAAAGGAGGGGGCCACTAAAAGACTTTTGCAGGCATAAAAACAGGCTTTTTAGTGAGAATTTTGGCACCTATCTTCACTCCAAATTTGGAGCGGTGATCAAAAGAGAAAATGTAGCCCACGCTCTGAATAATTACCTTAAAATGTTTTCATGATTTTTGGAGCAACCACCGGTGAGATATGATTTTTTGAGTGGACCCCAGTCTGCCCACTTTTCTCACAAGTAGCCCATAGTCTTCTCTCACCTCTTTCCACCCTTCCACACACCTACTCACTCTTACACATCCCTCCCTCTCCTTCCCTCACTCAAACCTGCAATTTCCATGGCTTCTCCCACCCTCTTCACCATTACCCTTCTCTCTCATCCCTATAGTTCTTTTATGAACCTCTACATACATACACCCTCTCCATGTCTCTCTCTATTGCTTCTATGTTACAATTTCATTTACCTCTCCTAAAAATATCTAAAATTCAGCATCTTAACCATGATAACTTCTGCAAATTGAGAATTTTTCATCAACAAATCCTCTTTTCATCGTGGTGGTCAACCGTGGCGGCGGCGTAAAGAAGCGAAGAAGAAGAAGAAGACCAGCGGTCATTTTTTCCACAATCTACACAAGGGTGAGTTCAAGCTTCTTCAAAGCTTCACCATCTCAATGATTCTCTTTTAATTCACCCCTCTTCCTTCATCAAATCAACTCATCCTACCCATTGTAAATGTATCACTAACAATTCTAGTGATTATTACCACTAACAACTAACTTGTCTTGTAAAAATGCACCCACACTATCAACATATGGAGTAGGCAACCGCACAAGTAAACCAAATTCATTCACTCCCATGGAAGTTTCTCTCCTTTCACCACATCAATAATTCTCTTACTTGAGCCCACATCCATGTGACTCAAGAGAAAAGAGAGACCCCATTATCATTTGAAATTCATAAAAATTCATAATCCTTGATCTTTCCTAATAAAATTGATTAGGCTTAATCCTAATCAAGGCTTCTAAAACCTATAAATAGAACCCATTCCTCCTTGTAAAAGACATCACTATACCATTGCACACTAGATTGAGCGTACCACACGCCAGTTCTATCTTGGTTGTAAAGAGAGAGTAAGCTTTCTATACACCATCACCTTGGTGCATAGAAAAGCTTGAGCTAGTTTGAGTGAGTGCGAGTAGAAGATATTCTTCCTACCATTGTTGTATCTACCCCAACATGAATGAATTGGTAGTTTTGGGTGCAAATTCATGTCCAAAGGCTCATGCTTCTCCTCCAATTTGGCTTGGCAAACTCATTCAGCTTCATAAGGTGACTTGTTTCATTGAAGGTTGTTGTTTTGTTGCTTGTGATTCATTGGCTATTGTTTGGCTACCATTGTAAGAGGGTGGATGGTGAGAGGGCTCCCATAACCCTAAGACAATGTGCTAGTGATGCTATAACCAAATCTTGTCACTTGATTCCGCAAGCGAAGGTTGTTGTTTTGTTGCTTGTGATTCATTGGCTATTGTTTGGCTACCATTGTAAGAGGGTGGATGGTGAGAGGGCTCCCATAACCCTAAGACAATGTGCTAGTGATGCTATAACCAAATCTTGTCACTTGATTCCACAAGCTCTAAGTTCCTTTTTGTGCAAAATATAAAGTTGAAGCTAAGTTGTACACCATCTCTCTCTCTCTCTCTCTCTCTCTCTCTCTCTCTCTCTCTCTCTCTCTCTCGTGTTTTAGTGTGTGAGAGTGTTCCATTGGTGTTAGGGTTAGTGTAAATCCCTTGCTTGTTTGTGGGTTGCCCTAACGATTCTCCTCTTTTGCGTCCTAGTTCACTCTTAAACTAGGTGGTGCCCCTTGTGTAGTTGGGATTTGGCTGTGGGTTTGTTGTTTTGGTTTGTGTTGTGTTGTGCCCCAGCCCCATTGAGCAGCACGGGAGCCTTGAAGGGTGTCTAGAGGTTGCTCTTCTTGTTGCCCGCCCCGGACCGCCTCAATTTTGGTGCCCCCATTGAGGAACGATTGTGTGCTTAGTGTTGTTGTATTGCATGAATGCTTGAATTTCAGCATAATCAAGTAGATTTTATGAATCATGAAAACAGACCGAGTTTAATTTCAAGGAAACAAAAATTGATATAGAATATGGTTCGGATTATGCATAACATAAGAAAGGAAAAAAACATTTTCACATAAAAGTCTAGAATTCATGTTGAAAGACCTTTCAAAACTTTGTGTAGTTAGTTGATGATTGTTTGGAACTAATCTTTGTGTGGTTCTAACATTGAGAGACTATGACACGCTATACCTTTGATGATATCCCAATCTTCTTCGGAAATCCAGAAGAAGATGTTGATGATTTTCTTGTTGATTTTAGAATGGTTTGTCATATCCTTGGTAAAAGGGATGACATTGAAAAAGGGGATTTTTTATTGCTATGCCTTAGAGGCAACGCTGAGCAATGGTTTTGGAGTATGTCTTCTCAGATTGAAGATGGATATACCCAAATTTCCAAAGCTTTGAAGGCCAGATTCTCTAAAGTTCCAACAACGGAGAAAGCATGGGCTTCACTACGGAGACTTCAACAACATGGTGAAGACTACTATGCTTATGAGGATATTTTTTCTCGTCAATGGGAAGGATGTGGATTTAGTTCTACATTTCGAGATTATGTAAAAATGGATCAATTTATTTCAGGTTTGTCTCCTTTCCTAAAGACTAAGGTTACTTGTAGTGGACCCTCTACCTTTGAAGAAGCGGTCACTATTGCCCGAAGGAAGTTTCACAAGTACTTCTACATCAAAAATGGTTTCCATCATGCTGGAAGAACCAACCATCATGAAAGTGTTTCTATCAAGGAGTCATCTCCTTTGCCATACTTGTCTCCTTCTACTCCGACAAATGTTGAAGAAGTTACTTACATGCCAACTGATTATTCAAGTGCTAAAGTGTGTAGCCAAAATTCAAATGTGGAATCTCTTTCTTCTACCTTTATCACAAGCATGCAAAAATCGACACAAGATATCTCAAATGGCATTGATGCTTCAATAATGGATACATCCAACCTTTTGGCGGAGGATCAATTTCTAGTCCGAGCAGACGAAGCTTTTGTGCAACATGACTCTATGGAGAATGAAGAACTTGAAGGTAACCTTGATCTTATGGAATGTTCTGAGAGTGTATCTTGTCTAAAAGAAGAGAGTGAAGAAGAAGATGAAATCATAGGTGGAGAGATCATAGACCACATTGATCATAAAGAGATGATTGTGTACATGGAATGCCAACTCCAAAACAAAGTAGAAGAGTGTGAGTTGAATCCAGGTGAGGATAATCTTAAAGAAGTGTTTGAGGATGTTGAAAAGCATTGGTATGACCCATGTATGTTAAGCATAGAGAAACCTATCATGCAAGAAGCCAAATGTTTCACAAAATCAAACAGTATTCCATCAACCTTTGAGGTGGTACAATGTGAGGAGTTACAACCTTGCCAAAGGGGGGGCTTAGAAGGGGATGAAGAACATGGGAGAGTAGTAAAAAATAAAATCATAAAAGGAAACTATCAGAAGGGTATCATTATCTCCAATGGTGTTTTAGTGGGTGGATCTTCATTTATGGGACAATCTCTTAGCGAGAAAATCCAAGCTTTTGAAGCCCCAATCATCTTCACATTGGGTTTCACCTCTTCAAGGTCAACTTCTCCTCTCTTCACATATACCTTTAATCGGGGACACCATACCTTCTTAAGTGGAAGAGGACATGAATACTTGGTGATAACGGATGTTTCCAAATCTTCTTCACTTGGTTCTTTGTTGTATGGAGGTCGCACATTGTGATGTTTCTGGTCTTCATCATAGATGAAAAACTTGTTGATTGCTACATGTGGACATTTCATCAATCAGTACCAAAATCTATTCTCTTCCAATGTGTTGGAGGCAATAGAAACCTTCCTCTGTTATCTACCTATGTGGTAACTATTTGCAATACCTTCCAATAGCAGCTGGAAGCATGGATCAAGCTTTCCTCAATCATGAAGGTCATAGAATTTTTTACTTGTTGATGAGCCTACCCAGGTTGAATGAGTTTTATGAGCTACAGTTCAAGAATTTTCTCATACAAGCTCTTGAAGATCGTAGCAAATACATCAACTTTACACAGGAGGAAGAGCAACCAATCTTTTATATCACATTCATAGTGATAGATGCAATGATGGAAAACAGTAAAATCTACAAGTTTCTTCAACCGAAATCAGTAAGTGATTCCATACCATACATCTCGCTTTGGGAAAGATATTTCAAGATCTTTGATCCTTGGGGGTGCTTATGGAAACTTTCTCAATGGAGGAGGTTTACTCAGTCACTTCACTACATCCTGCTAATGGTTCTGAGAACCTTTCATATCACACAAGGTTTCTTAATCATACATAGATGAGAGCAGACAAAGACAGATGTTACACAATCTACATGTTGTATGATCGGATAAATGGTACATGAATGTACCATTATCTAAGGGGGGGGCCTAATGATAGCCGTTTTTCGGCTCTCCATAATTGCCATAGTAAGTTACTCCACCCTACCAAATTCACCCAAACGCTATGGCTATCCCTACCATTTCACTGTACATAGGCGTGTGTGAGTTAGGGGGCTTTTCCCATATCTTCTTAAAAACCCTCAGCTAGTTAGTCACTGGGCTAGTTGAGACAAAAAAATAAAAACAATAAAAAAATAAAAGTATATTATGGCCTCTTTATGTAAATATTTCATTGTATAAATGGCCTAAATATAGGGATTTTTTATAATTATTTTGGTATTTTATTTAAATATTTCTACTTAGGTGTGTGTTTTATTAAACCTATGTACACCTTCTTTCATCCTCTTACACCATAATTATATTTTTTTCCAAGATGTACATATTCTAACCTCATATTTTTCCTTTATACAAATCACTCCCACATTTTCACCTTCACCCTCGTGAAAATAAAAAATTGATTTCTACTCATTGGTTATGTTTATTATATTATTTACTTGCATACCTTTTCCTCTTTCACCCAAAATAATTCAAGGAGGGACCATATCATATGATTCCAATATCTTTCCATATCCATAACTCCTCCATATTTTTATTATTTTTTTTACTCATTATTCTAACACCATGTGCTCATTGAGCTAAAGTCCATGAATAGTCCATACACTAGTCCCACCATGTATATATTTCTTTATTCACCAATAATCCTCCTCCATGCATGGGTCAAGGGAAACTTGGATGCTTTGTATTATAATATGACAAAGGAGGGGCTCACTCTTGGATGCATTGTACAAATTCAACAAAGGAGGGGGCCACTAAAAGACTTTTGCAGGCATAAAAACAGGCTTTTTGGTGAGAATTTTGGCACCTATCTTCACTCCGAATTTGGAGCGGTGATCAAAAGAGAAAATGTAGCCCACGCTCTAAATAATTACCTCAAATGTTTTCATGATTTTTGGAGCAGCCACCGGTGAGATATAATTTTTTGAGTGGACCCCAGTCTGCCCACTTTTCTCACAAGTAGCCCATAGTCTTCTCTCACTTCTTTCCACCCTTCCACACACCTACTCACTCTTACACATCCCTCCCTCTCCTTCCCTCATTCAAACCTGCAATTTCCATGGTTTCTCCCACCCTCTTCACCATTACCCTTCTCTCTCATCCCTATAGTTCTTTTATGAACCTCTACATACATACACCCTCTCCATGTCTCTCTCTATTGCTTCTATGTTACAATTTCATTTACCTCTCCTAAAAATATCTAAAATTCAGCATCTTAACCATGATAACTTCTGCAAATTGAGGATTTTTCATCAACAAATCCTCTTTTCATCGTGGTGGTCAACCGTGGCGGCGGCGTAAAGAAGCGAAGAAGAAGAAGAAGACCAGCGGTCATTTTTTCCACAATCTACACAAGGGTGAGTTCAAGCTTCTTCAAAGCTTCACCATCTCAATGATTCTCTTTTAATTCACCCCTCTTCCTTCATCAAATCAACTCATCCTACCCATTGTAAATGTATCACTAACAATTCTAGTGATTATTACCACTAACAACTAACTTGTCTTGTAAAAATGCACCCACACTATCAACATATGGAGTAGGCAACCGCACAAGTAAACCAAATTCATTCACTCCCATGGAAGTTTCTCTCCTTTTACCACATCAATAATTCTCTTACTTGAGCCCACATCCATGTGACTCAAGAGAAAAGAGAGACCCCTTTATCATTTGAAATTCATAAAAATTCATAATCCTTGATCTTTCCTAATAAAATTGATTAGGCTTAATCCTAATCAAGGCTTCTAAAACCTATAAATAGAACCCATTCCTCCTTGTAAAAGACATCACTATACCATTGCACACTAGATTGAGCGTACCACACGCCAGTTCTATCTTGGTTGTAAAGAGAGAGTAAGCTTTCTATACACCATCACCTTGGTGCATAGAAAAGCTTGAGCTAGTTTGAGTGAGTGCGAGTAGAAGATATTCTTCCTACCATTGTTGTATCTACCCCAACATCAATCAACTGGTAGTTTTGGGTGCAAATTCATGTCCAAAGGCTCACGCTTCTCCTCCAATTTGGCTTGGCAAACTCATTCAGCTTCATAAGGTGACTTGTTTCATTGAAGGTTGTTGTTTTGTTGCTTGTGATTCATTGGCTATTGTTTGGCTACCATTGTAAGAGGGTGGATGGTGAGAGGGCTCCCATAACCCTAAGACAATGTGCTAGTGATGCTATAACCAAATCTTGTCACTTGATTCCGCAAGCGAAGGTTGTTGTTTTGTTGCTTGTGATTCATTGGCTATTGTTTGGCTACCATTGTAAGAGGGTGGATGGTGAGAGGGCTCCCATAACCCTAAGACAATGTGCTAGTGATGCTATAACCAAATCTTGTCACTTGATTCCGCAAGCTCTAAGTTCCTTTTTGTGCAAAATATAAAGTTGAAGCTAAGTTGTACACCATCTCTCTCTCTCTCTCTCTCTCTCTCTCTCTCTCTCTCTCTCTCTCTCTCTCTCTCTCTCTCTCTCTCGCTCTCGTGTTTTAGTGTGTGAGAGTGTTCCATTGGTGTTAGGGTTAGTGTAAATCCCTTGCTTGTTTGTGGGTTGCCCTAACGATTCTCCTCTTTTGCGTCCTAGTTCACTCTTAAACTAGGTGGTGCCCCTTGTGTAGTTGGGATTTGGATGTGGGTTTGTTGTTTTGGTTTGTGTTGTGTTGTGCCCCAGCCCCATTGAGCAGCACGGGAGCCTTGAAGGGTGTCTAGAGGTTTCTCTTCTTGTTGCCCGCCCCGGACCGCCTCACTAGGAAACAGAATGAAGATGCCGATTTACTTGCACAACAAGCAGTTACATGTGTTGAGAAAGAAGTGCAAGTCATCATGGTGGCAGCAACTGTCAAGAAATCGAGATACCAGGGATTGGAGTCATTGACTACCATTATTACCTACATTTTGGAGGGTGAGTTTCTGCAAGACTTCACGAAGGCTTAGAAGAGGAGACTCATGAAAAAGGCAAGCGCGTATCTCTTCCTAGAAGGATCCCTCTATCAAAGAGGGAAGGATCAAGTGTGCAGAAGAGTACCAACTATCAAGGAGATTCCAGCCATTGTAAAAGGTTTGCATGAAGAGGCATGTGGTGGTCATTTTGTCCAAGAGTTAATTGTGAAGAAGATTTTGCTTGCCGGATATGTTTGGCCAAGCTTGCACATTGATGTTCAACATTGGTGTAAAAGCTGTCACAATTGTCAGATTAATAGAAACAAGCTTCTATTACATGGTCCAAGGCAAATCGTGCTTGCAAATGGACCCTTTGAAAAGTGGGGCATTGATGCTATGGGTCCATTTCCTAGGACTAAAAATGGGAAATCGTATATCTTGGTGGCCATAGACTACATGACGAGATGGGTAGAAGCACAAAGTGTGGCAAAGGTAAATGAGAGGACAGTGAGCAAATTTGTCTACACTCACATTTGTTGTAGATTTGGCACACCTTTGGAGATTGTTTCTGATAATGGTCCAGGGTTTAGAAAGGGCTTGCTTACAGAAGTCTGTGAAGAACTTCACATTCTACATCGTCATAGTACACCCTACTATCCCCAATCCAATGGTCTGGTAGAAAAAGCTAATGGTGTCATTGCAGGCATCATTAGAAAGATGGTGAAAAACAAGACAAAGTTGTGGGATGACTTCTTGGATGGTGCCTTGTGGGCATATCGAACCACATATAGGGAAGCCACGGAGTTCACACCATTTCACCTGGTCTATGGTCAAGAGGCTTTACAACCAATTGACCTCAACATTCCAACAATGCGACATCATGGCAAAGCAGCACAAGATGATCAAGAAGCATGGATGGATCGACTTCTTACCTTAGCTGAGCTTGAGTGGAAAAGAGAAGCAGCATATGAGTGCTACAAAAGGAAAGCTACACAGGCGAAGGAGAAGCTTGACAAGAAACTAAAGGACAAAGGCATCAATGAAGGAGATCTTGTGTTAAGGTATGACAATCGACTCGATAATCATTTTGATGCCAAATTTGAAACTAGATGACAGGGGCCATACATAGTTAAGAAGTCTTTCAATTCAAGTTACTATCAACTTATGGACTTAAATGGGAAAGATCACTCTAGGAAGGTAAATGGTTATCGCTTGAAGCCCTATTTGAGTCGCCTTCTACCAAAGGATCTACCAAAGATTTGTCAAAGGGCAGCTGTCTCATGTAAGTATTGTTACATGAAGCATGAGTGTAACTCCATCCAAAATTCTGAGGGGCCAAACAATGAGGACCTCGTCAAGGACTCTGAAGCACTCTCTTTGGAAAAGATGCTCTATGATGGTACATGAATATACCATCATCCTGGGGGAGGACTAATGATAGCTGTTTTTCGGCTCTCCGTAATTTCCATAGTGAGTTAACCCACCCTACCAAAATCATACAAACACTGTGGTTATCCCTACCATTTCATTGCATATAGGTGTGTGTGAGTTAGGGTACTTTTCCCATATCTTCTTAAAAACCCTCAGCTAGCTAGTCACTGGGCTAGTTGAGCCAAAAAAATATAAAAATATAAAAAATATAAGTATATTATGGTCCATTTGTGTGTAAATATTTCATTGTATATAGGGCCTAAATAAAAGGATTTTTCATAATTATTTTGGTATTTATTTAAATATTTCTACCTATGGTGTGTTATTTATGCTATGTACATTGACTCACCATTACCATATTTTTTCTTACCATTTTGCATACTCTTTGTTCCATATAAAAAATAATTTCATGCAAGCTTCTCTTATTTTTGGTGTAACTCCATCCCAACAAAAATCCAAAAAAACTAGTTTTATTTATGTGTATATTTTTTCACTATTGTGATTTTTCCTTCCTACATCTATTCTCTTTTACTCTCATAAATTAGAACACCAAAAATATTCATCTTTTTATGGTAGACTTATAATGAGAGAGATTTATTTTGACCCCTTTATATTTTTTCCACCTATATTATTTATATTTGACATGTACATATTTTTTTAGACCCCTCAATATTTGATTTTCTTAGTTGTACTATTCACTTATATCATGATCTCAACAATATCTTCAATTATAGACCTACCAAATAAGTTCAAGGGTATGTGGAATGCATGCATGCACCATGGGGAGCTCACTCTTGGAGGTATTCGAAAGAATCATCCAAAGAAGGACCTCACAAGGACCTTGTGCAGTGGAAAAAACAGTCAGTTTTGCTGAATTTTAAAAGATCACATGCTCCCCGAATTTGAAAAGATAATACAAACAAAAGTTGTAGCTCGTGAGCTGAAATTTTGCCTCAAATTTTTTCATATTTTTTTGAGCTACGAGCTGTGAGCTAGGATTTTATTTGTGGACCCCAGTTTTCCCATGCTATGCAGCCACACTCCCTCTTCCACTTTATCATTTTCCTCTTTCACACACACCTCTCCACTCATCATCCCCACCTCTCTCACCACTCCTCTCTGCACCCTACTCACCTTCTTCTAAACCTTGAAGAATAAGAGAAACCATGGTGAACTCATGTTTCCTACACACACTTCCATTCCAAAATTGACCACCTAGTCTCATTTTTTCTCATCCATATTACCCATATCTATCAAAAAACCATAAAATTCAGCCTCTTCTCTTGAAAGACAGCATCATGGTGATTGATTACTCATATTCAATTACCTTGGCTTCCAAGGAAGGTCAAGAGTGGAAAAACGTACCATCAAAGCTAGTCAAGACACTTGGAGCATCAACATTGTAAGAAATCCATATTTTCTTACCTTAAGAGTTTTTTGTATCCTACTTGGATACTCCCATTGTAAATATCCAATTTCATTTGTAAATCAATAAAAATACTAACTCTACTAATTTACCAACACTAACCTACTATGAAAAAACCTATCCCCTCCACTTCTCTCCTCTCTCTCTTCTTCATCTATCCCCACCAACTTCTTGATAATTCCAAGCAAAAAAAATTAGATAAGTGCTGAAAATCTAACCCAACCATGGTTAGAGGAGTAACCCTAGCCCTCAAAATTGCTATAAAAGGAGGGTGTGGCTAGCACAAAAAGGGGGGGCCATAAGCAAGAGCACTATGCTATAGCTTGAGAAGCCAAGCTCAACCTCTCTAGAAGGAGCTCTTGAGTGGAAGCTCATTGTCGTATGCTTGTGCATGTGTTGTAATAGGGGTGATTAGCACGGGAACTCTATGCCATTGTAAGAGAGAGAGCGATCATTCAATTGAGAGTGGAAAATCTATCATTCCTCCTACTAGTGTAAGCCCAACATTTGCTGAATCAAGGAGGGTGGATTTGGACTAAGCTTGGATACTTTGTCTCTCTCCTAATGTGAAGTAATGGACAACAATGATGTGTAAGTGTCTTGGTGATATTTTTAGTTCTTGATATCTTGTGTCTGGGTGTTGTCATCAATTTAGCCATAAATCCCACATATTGTAAGAGGGCGATAGGGTGGAGAGGACTCCCCTGGCCTTAAGACAGTGATTGGGGTGGCTTTTCTTGTGATGTGTCGTGGTGAAATTTACTCAAGCTATGTTGAACAAATACTAATCTCACTTTGATCGGTCATGACAGATTAGAAGGTATTAATGCAGCAAGCACCCCCTCCCTCTTCTCTCTCTTTCTTACATATATAATTGTGTTTGCTTGATCATTGCCGATACATTTCAAAGCAGCCCGAGCACTATCTCTCTCTCTCTCTCTCTCTCTCTCTCTCTCTCTCTCTCTCTCTCTCTCTCTCTCTCTCTCTCTCTCTTTACCCGTCCTAATTCGCATCCAAAACTAGGTGGTGCCCCAAATTTGTGTAGGGTTAGATTGCGGGTTTATGTGTGTGTTTGTTGTTTTTTCCAACCCCAACCCAATTGAGCAGCACGGGAGCCTGCAAGGGTGCTTAGAGGCCACTCTTCTTGTTGCCCACCCCGGACCGCCTCAACAATATAAGGACTCTCTATAGCTTAGGGCATTCAAAAGACCCCTATCCTCTCAAAAAAATATTCAAAAACACACTTCCTCAGTATACCACCATTTACACACCAAGCAATGCACAAACACACTCATCTACCCATGCATTTCATAGCTCTCTTCAAACCACACACCACTGCTACACACAAGACCTTACTCTCACTTCCCTTCTACACACAAAGATCTCAGGAGTAGAGAAGGGGGTAGGGGGAAACAACACTCGAGAACAATATGAAAGCTTCACCACTACTCAAGAACACCATATACAACTTGTCTACATCAAACAACACACGCACATGGTCACTGGGGAAAACACACACACCATATGGGCTTTGCAGGAACAACTCTTCAAAAGAAGCAGCATATATGTATGTATGTATGTATGTATGTATGTGTGTGTGTGTGTGTGTGTGTGTGTGTGTATATAAATAGACAAGACTAACATTCATCTTTGTAGCATATATAGTGACACTAGTAATTGGAGAGAGAGAGAGAGAGAGAATATTGACTGAAAACATGATAACTTGATTGATTATACAATGATGACATACATGCATTGGATTGATTGGGTTGAGGTTTAGAAGCGTGTACAAGATCTTGTTACATATATAGTATCTCATATGGTTAGATGCACCTCTCAAGGGTCATAGGTACCTTTTCCCAAGGGTCACGAGAAACTGTCCAAAGGTCAAGCATCACATCAACAAATTTTGGAGGTCATTTGTAGGTCCAATGTTTCGTACAAAAATAGACTTATATTGATAGAAATATGAAAGAGGTACCACCCATGCATTTAATCATCTAGAGATTGTTGAGAACGATCATCTTTTCATCCAATGCAAGTGTCTTTTTCATGACGTAGATGCCACTCATTTAAAATTTCTTTTGTCATCATTACAATGGAAAAATAAATCACAAAACTATCATCTAGAGGTAGAATTTGAATCTTTCATTACCCGTAGTGTGTTTGGAGCATGCAGAAACCTAAAAAAACGAATATCTATATGCCTTATTCCGACATTTGGAGAGGAAGAAAAGCCCAAAAAACCACTAAAATGTGGTTTTTAGATAATGGTGCGCATAGACCATTCCAAATTTTTTGGAATGGCCTCTACGTGCTGTTATTTGACAATTGGAGAATGGAACACAGAGACAATTCCAAATTTTTTGGAGAATGATGTATAGAGAACCACTTTTTAATGGATTTTTGGGCTTTCTCCCTCTCTGGGTGTCTAAACAAGACTTGTAGATATTTGTTTTTTAGGGTTTCGAGCACTCCGAACAAATTGGATGTGTCAAAATCTTCAAATCCTACCTCTAGATGATTTTTATTTTATTTTTTTCATTCTAATAATGAGGAAAGCAATTTAAAATGAGCGCCATCTGCGACATGAAAAAGACACTTGCATTGAATGAAAAGGTGACCGTTTTTAAAAATCGATGAAAAGTTTGTTCTTTTATAAGTGTGTAGTTGTCCTTTTATACATACTCAATGCTGTGATTGTATTTCAAGAAAATTTTCTAGAGAGAGAAATAGAATTTCTTACAAGGTCCTCCAAATGACTTCCAAAAATTTCTAATGCTCCATAGAATGTGGAAAACTAACTCAACTAGAACGGAATGAGGAATCTTGTGTAATTCATCTACCATATGTGCTAAGCCATGTGTCCTTGAAAGATTACTTGGCTGACTACACTATTGACTATACAAGAGATTGTTGGTGTAAGCCTTAGCTTACACTCATATTGAGAACACTTCCTAAAAGCCATGCATACACCATTTAAATACATAGTCACATTTTCCCTATGGAACCTATAAATCCTCACACATGCCACACACTTGATGCTCACATGACCCTTGCCAGTTTTCACTTCTCGTGCATATCCAACTAATTATTGATTGCACTTATCCACATTGAGCCTATAAATGACCAATATTTAAAGCTTGTAAACTCTCTCTCTAATTCAAATCAATCAAGCAAGTTGTTTTCATTATATATTAGTATTAGATCACTCTCAGATATACTCCTAATTATATATTGGCTATGGTGCAACCATGAATGCCTCATTGTTATTTCCACCATAGCTTTACAAGTGGTATCACAGCTATTGCACAATTAGCATTTCCTAATTGCATCGAGTAATATTTCTATGCTAGATCTAGTTCCCTCTCTTTAAGCACTAAATTGATTCATAAATCTTAAGGAGTAGGACAATTAAGCTCAATCCCAATTATCTCCTCCCGCTTAGATTTGGGTATGTCTATATGGCCACTTTTCTAATCAAGTGATTAGAGCTAACTGGTAACAAGAATTATATTTTTTACTTAATTAGATTTTGTTGATTGATTTTGCCTTATTGGTTTCTCTTTTTGCTTTTCCAAGCCGCTTGATTTTGTCTGAAAGTATTAATTGATTGTGGACCTAAAAAAAACACCATTTATGTAGATTTCACTATAGAAGCTCATTGACTGCCTCATAGCCGATTGCAATCAATGAAATTGATGAGCCTGTAGGTGCACCTTGTTGGCATTACACACCCTCTGCCTCATTACTCTGCCAACCCTTACTCTAGTTAGCACTTAGCTGCTAAACGTATCCTTGCCCGTAGCTAATAGGTTCCAACTCCCATAACCTCCCACTCCTATTGAGTCTCCAAGCCTCGCAACTCATCCTCGTCACTTTCGACTATCAACGTTCAAATCCAATAGATATTTGGTTTTTTTTTTTGGGGGGAAAGGGGGGGGGGGGGGGGGACATTCCTCCCCTTGAAGTGCATCTTCCCTTTGCTCCTCCATTGTGCCTTGGAGTGGCCTTAGCATTTAGATATTTAACCAAAAACAATGTCTAAACTTTGTATAAGCGCACATGTTGCTATCCTTAATGATGATTATGACATACAATTCTTCTTGTGCTCGAGTGAAAAATTTATCCTTTGAATTACAATAATTTTAATGAGAAAATAATTCTTTTCAATATTTAGAAAATTTGAAGTTCAAGAGAAATTTCCTCCTTTCATTGCTTGTTAAAGCTCTTGGAATTTGTTGACTACCTTGGAGTGCGGAACTTTGTAAAGACCTTCTTTGCTTTTGATAAGCCAAATCAGTGCTTGAGAGAATCCTTGAAGTTTGATGGTCTGGAAGCCTTGATTTTCTTCTTTGAAGCTTTGAAACCTTGAAGCATTTTGAATGCTTGAAATTCTTCTTCGATGCCCTTGATTTACTTGATGTAGCTCCCTTTATTGTTGAGAAGAGGGTTCAAAGTTTGTGACCTATCTACTATGTGTGAGTCTCCCGTAAAAGAGAGAAATGATTGAGCTCAAGAAATAATGGACTTGAAGCTTTTTGAGCCAAGGCGTGTGGGACCTCTCTCTTTGTGGGCTTTTGAATAGTGCAAGAGAGTGCATGGCTCTGAGCCAAGTAAAGGCGAGTAATGAAGGGATAGAGGGCACATGGAAATCACCCGTGGAGGAACCAAAAGTCACCCCCAAAGTTGGGTTATCAAGCCGCCTCACATCCGGTGCCAGGGTTTAAAAGTTTGTTACTTGTGTGAAGCCTTGCTAGCGGACCCAACCTAAAGTCAATTGCTTGCTTTCACATCCGGCCAACTTTCATAAAATGATAAATACATTTTAAACTCACGATCAATGGCCCCCCTATTGAAGGTTAACTCTCTAACCACTACATCCACATGGTTTGCTTGTGTGGAAGCCTAAATGAAATTATGTTCATAAATTTGCAGAGACCTTTACACACAAAAAACCTACACACACCTACTTTTAGCAAAATTGGATGTGATATTGGTGTCAGATTGAGGTGCTTGAAGGCCTGTTTGGAGAAAGCTCCACATAGGATTAATGCGACAATTTGATGCTTTGAGAGAACTTGATTAACTCCACAAATTATGCAAAAATAGCACTAAAATGTGACCTAAATGAAAATGCACGCACACACTCATTGAATGCGGTCATACACTAATCATGCCAAGTCCATCAAGAAGGGTAGTGGCTCTATGGAATGGCCATGAATGTTCCTAAATTTGATGGATTAGACAAGTTCTAGTTAGAGATATAAAACTAGGAAAGAAAAATTAGACAATGCTCCCAATCTCTGATACCAATTGTTGCGCTAGGGTGGATTGATGAGACTACTATTCATCTTTGTAGCTTAGAAGATTACACTAGTAATTAGAGAGAGAGACAGAGAGAGAGAGAGAGAGAGAGAGAATATAGAATCAAAGTATGATAACTTGATTAATCCATAAACTGATGACATACATGCAATGGATTGATTGGGTTGAGGTTCTAAAGTGTATACGAGAGCTTGCTACTTATATAGTAGCTCATATGGCTAGAAGCACCTCTCAAGGGTCACATATGCATTTTTCCAAGGGTCAAGGGGAAACTCTCCAAACGTCAAGAGTGGTTGTATATAATGAGCAAAACTATGCTGATTGGGATGGCATTTGGACTCTTGTGCAACTCATGTGTCACATGTGTTCAACCATGTGCCCTACATGCTTATCTGTTGACTAAATTGCTGACTTTGCAAGGGGTTATTCTCACACCCCAATTGTTGGTGCAAGCCAAAGGCCACACACCCAGCAATATATACCCATACACACGCGCACGTACGTACACACACATACACACTTTTGGTAACTTTACTTGGCTATGATTTCTTCATCCAGCACACAAAAATACACTATATTGATTTACCTCTGTTAAACTAGGACTCACTTGCTAGCTAATGCTAAACTTTTTACCCGGTCTGTCCTAATGGCCTACTTGGACATGATTGCCCATAATGCTTGAGAGGATGGATTTTCTATGCTTTCGTTTGGTTTTGTGGATATACACCATGTATAGCTACCTTGTACTAGGCTCAATAGGAGAATTTGGCTTTTGCTAGGCTTGTTGGAGTTGATGGTTCTATTGTCATGAGAGAAGGATTACTAAAAGGATATACCTTTCAATTTTTTAAATGCTTAATATGGAATTTTCTTAGATTTATCTGAACATATTTTTCTCTCCACTTGGGGCTTAGTGGTGTGGGTTGCACACATATACCCTCTGCTTGATAACTTGAGGATAGACTATTGGCGCCGGGGGGGGGGGGTGAAGCGGACTTATGCTATGCTTATGTAGGTTGATCACTTTTGATGCTTAATATGGAATTTTCTTAGATTCATCTGAACATATTTTTCTCTCCACTTGGGGCTTAGTGGTGTGGGTTGTACACATATACCCTCTGCTTGATAACTTGAGGATTTACGGGGGGGGGGGGGGGGGGGGGGTTGTGAAGCGGGCTTATGCTATGCTTATGTAGGTTGATCAATTTTGATGCTGTGATCATTTTAGGACCGTGTAATGGCTATTGCCTGCACAAGAGCAATAGGCATTACGGGAACGATTACCCTCAAACTCCCTTACATTATGTGAACATCAAACACATAGAAATAGGATAGAAGACAATACACAGTACACAGGCACAGAACACCTCCTGCTTCATTCATATGTAATCCGGACACACAGAGTTACAACATAAGATCTATGGATAACATAAGGTAAAGTACATCAAAGACAGGTATGCCCCATATACAACCGCTGCTCCAGCGCAAATCGGGAACAGTGCACCCACTCCTCCTTTCCCATGATATCTTGTGAAGAACTGCCGCCACGGCAGCCGCATGACTCCTGATCCGCAACGTCCAGAGGACCGCAGGACCGCATTGTGCGACTTATGCCGTAAAACCTGGCACGCACGGTGGATCGCGTGAATCCACACTCAGCCCCTCCGGTTGGAAGGTTCCGGTTGCTGATCTTTGACCTGTTCTGGTGAAGATGAAATGTCAATGTATCCAAATCCTCAAAAATCTACAGTATGAGCCCGATAAACCTCATCCAATAGATGTGGATCTATCTCAATGTGCTCCGGCCAAGGAGCCCTGGGAATAATTTGTGTCAGCAAAGGAAATAGACTACGGCGCCTGTGGCAAAGGGGCAAGAGGTGTATGTAGCGTATGTTAAAATCCCTGGTCTGAAAATAGCCAAAAGAGTGAAGGCAGTGGCCAGAGACTCCAAAGTGCCTCAAGTCATGAGAACACTTGAAGGGAAAGGATCTAATCTGTAACATTTAATGGCCTAAAAACTTGTGTGTAGCGGAAATTAGCATGAACATAGTGGGCATTTCATTAGAATAGATTCCTAATGAGAATTACAAGAGTGCTTGGGTGGAGAGAGCAACAGAAAGCATAACACCTAGTTAGATAGCATGAACAATACTTTCAAAAGAGAGAGAAATTAAGCTATTGACAATAGTTGAGGACCGGATTTGCATGGAGCCGGTCCCCCCTCCAAAAGGCTTTGTATTATGGTTTCTCCCATCAAGAGAGACATTGTACAATACAATTTTTTGTGTTCCTTCAAGACTAGCTAGTGCAATGAAGATGAAAGCTTCATGCACTAAGCAAAACGCTTAGCAAACATAACATCACTTATCCCCGGTCTCAGACCCAAGACCTCACACACCTTTGAAGATGGTGAGAGCTAGCAGGGTATGAGAGTAGATTGAGAGGAAGTAGGAGTATTCTTACGAGAAATATGTACATCTCCTCACATAATCACTCATATTAGCATAGCTTAGCTTAGTAATTAGCATGTTAGAGGATACGAGCATGCATTGAAGCTTGGATCTTGGTTGGATTTGCATCACAAAGCCAAGAGTTGTTGGTGTAGGCCTCCCTTCTCACAAGCTTGGAGTAGGTGATAAGCTTTCCATTAAATCTTGAGAAGGATAGAGAGTCTTCTTTACTTCACACATGAGATTGTGTGAGTGTTTGTGTGTGTGTGATAATGCCTTACAAAAATCAGCCCCCTCTCTCTCTTGGGGAGCCCTCTTACTATTTGCTCTTGATGTCCTCTCATTGGACCTCCCTAGGGCTAGCCAATGACAATTAAGCAGCATAAGTGATAGCCTTCTGACATGTGTCCCCCTTTCCCCTTTTATGAGAGCTTTAGGTAATTTAATAATTCAACTAAACTCTCATTGGACCCCTTTGCCTCCTGGCCAATAGGAATCAGGCAAGCCATTGGGCTGTTGAATGCTCATTGGACCCCTTGGGAGACTGTCCAATAGTCTTCTAGAGGACTTAATTCTCATTGGTTCTTTTATTAAGTGTTTTTAAATTAATTAAACTAGATTTACTCTAGCCTAATTCTCATTGGTCCACCTCCAAGGCCATCCAATAGGAATTGGGTACACCTTGTGGGCATCTGGGCTAGGGAGCTGACATGTGTCCCTCATTCCCTTTGTGTAAAGGGAGCTTGTGTGTGTGAGTGACTTTCTCTCTCATCCCCTACTCCCAAGGCTCGCCCCTCCTATGTAGGGATTTGTAAAGACTTTTTTGGTCACACACAAAGCATCCAATTTCCCCCATGGTTGACCTTTGGACACGACCTTTGAATTTTGGAACCTTAGCATTTTGGAAGTCTTAATGGGTTGAACCTTAGGTTCTTTTTAGACCATTGCTGCACATGGATCTTTTGCAGATTGCCCCCCCTTTGGATCCCTATTTTCCCTCTTTTGGATCCCTACTGTGGCCGGTCTGCTAGCTTAACCAATATTCTAGCTTTTTCTCCCGTTGCACTTCCCATATTAAATGATCAGTTTAACATGAGAAAATCATTTAGGAGAATTAGATATTGATTATTATGACATTACCTCTCTCTTGAAATCATAGTCTTCCTCGACTATGGTGTAGAGAAGATAAAGCATATTCATAAGTCCTTTTCTTAGCGGGTAGAGGATCCCTATGTTACCCTACGACATCATTCCACAATGGATGACTAGTCCATTTGGTGCTTGAGAGCCTGAGGCTGCCGCAAGCATGTCTGCACATTAGTCCTATCAATCTTCATAGTAGAGTGAAAAGCTCTACTTGGTGTTTGGGAGACGTCGTCTCCGCAAACTTGATCTAAGCATGCATACTACTTCATTTTTGTGCACAATAAAGAAAAAGAGAGTCTTATAAGACAAAAACTTTGTTCATTTGTAACATTTTGTACATTTTCTTACTCTTGGGAAGCATTGTAAGCATTGACAAGGTTTAGGTTATCCTTTAATTGTATGCCTTACATCCATCTAGCATCTTCAAAAGGATAATTCTTAAACTTAATAAGATATCGTCGGATAGTCTTACCGCCTCTTAGTACCTTGTCTTCATGTCGGAAAATGGACTCAGGCTGCAGCACCTCCTCTTCGTCCTCGATCTCCGGTGGGTCTTCAGTAGTTGGTTCTTGAGGTGGCTCTCCTTTGTAAGGCTTTAATAGGCTCACATGGAAAGTAGTGTGTATGAGCCAATGATTGGGCAACTTGAGTTGATAGGCCATCTCATTGATTGGCCTAAGAATCTGGAAGGGACCATAGTACCTTTTTGCTAGTTTAGCATAGTACTTTTGGTGTCCCGTAGGATTCTTGCCCATCGTGTGCCTTAATCGAGCCTTGGGAAACTTTAATAAGACCCAATCATTTTGTTTAAAGTCTTGGGCTCTTATGTGCTT
Organism: Adiantum capillus-veneris; assembly: GCF_014529385.1. Classification (NCBI taxonomy): domain Eukaryota; kingdom Viridiplantae; phylum Streptophyta; class Polypodiopsida; order Polypodiales; family Pteridaceae; genus Adiantum; species Adiantum capillus-veneris. The sequence goes on from NC_140960.1 coordinate 109,859,968, forward strand.
GTCAGCAACAGCCTTTTTCCTTTGTTGTGAGGAGATAGAGATAGCATCCTTAATCTTTTAAAAAGATTCTTGTAGGTCTGGGCTATACTCATCTGCAGCGAAGATCTTCCCATGTACCTTAAGTAGCAAGGGACTTTTTGATCTCCCCTCAATTACCTCGAAAGGTGCTTTTCCCGTGGAAGTATGTACAGTGTTATTGTAAGCATACTCCACTAAGGGTAAGTACTTGTCCCATTGGGATCTTTGATCTACTTCCGTTACATAGGCTTTTAGTAGATCGAGAATTGTTAGGTTAGCTATTTCACTTTGGCCATCCGTTTGTGGATGATAGGCTGAAGAGAAGTGTAGCCTTGTCCCTAAATTCTCAAAGAGACCCTTCCAGAAATTACTGGTCATTCTAGGATCTCTATCCGACACTATGGACATTGGCAAGCCATGGTACTTGAAAATTTGTGAAATGAAGAGCGTTGCCATTTGATAGTCTTTTTGACAGGTATAAAATGAGCTTGTTTACTGAACCTGTCTACTATCGTCCATATTCCCGTATTCCCATGGATAGACTTAGGCAATCCAAAGATAAAATCCATGGATATGCTCTCCCATGGTGACTTAGGGATTGCAAGGGTTGAAGCAATCCAAGATGCTTCGCTCTATCAAATTTTGTCTTTTGGCATACCACACATTTAGAAACATACTCTTGTATGTTCACTTTCATGGTAGGCCAATAGAAATATGTTTCAATTCCATTTAAGGTAGACTGAATCTCTCTATGCCCCACATAAGGTGGAGCATGAGATTCATACATTACCTTCTCACATAGTAAGTTAGTAACACATAGTCTATTGCCATAGAGAAGATACTTATCTTGTAAAGTAAATGGTTCTTCTTTCTTCCCTAATGCAAGGGCTGAAATCACATTTCTAAAATTGGGATCACTAGCATACTCATCTATCATTGAAGATAGATCATTGTGAGTTGCTATGGAAACCGCATTCACTCTCGGCCGTCTTGAGAGTGCATCACTACTTGATTATGCTTGCCAGCAATGTGAGCAATATGAAAATGAAATTGCAAAAGGAAATTTGCCCACCTCATTTTTTTGTCAGAGAGCTTGGTCTGCGTCATGAAGTACTTAAGACTTTGGTGATCCGTTCACAGAATGAAAGGAGTCCCCAATAAATAGTGCTTCCATGAGTCTAAGGCATGTAGAACTGCAAGGAGTTCCTTTTCATATATGCCTAGAGCTTGATCAACAGGGTCGAGCCTTCGACTCTCATAGCCTATGGCGTGCCCTTCTTGGAGCAAAATAGCTCCAAGGCAATCACCACAAGCATCACATTGGACCTCAAATGGTTTTGAGAGATCCGGTAGTGTAAGCACAGGTTGAGAGATAAGCTTTTCAAAAGAATTGTTCTCCTTAGCAGACCATGTATACCTAACGCTTTTCTTTGTTAGGTCATGTAATGGTCCCGCAATTTGTGAGAACTTTTCTATGAAGCATCTATAGTAGGCACACATACCTATAAAGCTTCTTAGTTCATGAAGATTCCTTGGTTTAGGCCATCCTTTTATTACCTCTAACTTTGATGGATCCATTTGGATACCATCTTGAGAGATAATGTGACCTAAATACTAAATCTCTTGCAAGAAAAATTCACGTTTCTTTCGATTAACATAAAGTTTATTCTCTCAAAACTTGAAATATTACCTGGAGGTGTTGCTTGTGTTCGTCTAATGAATTAGAGTAGATGATAATATCATCAAAGAACACTCCAGTGAAGGTTCGATGAGGCCTGAACAGCTTCTCCATCAAGCGGTTGAATGTGGCTGGTGCATTGGTCAAGCCAAAAGGCATGACAATGTATTCGTAAAGACCAAATGTGGTGCAAAATGCGGTCTTTACAATGTCTTGATCAACTATCCTTATTTGATGATAGCCAGCTTATCAAATAGGTCTTCTACCCGTGGAACGGGAAACCTATTCTTGATAGTGATCCTATTTAGTGCTCTATAGTTGACACACATACGATAGGTGCCGTCTTTCTTTTGCACTAATAGCACAGGTGAGAAAAATGGAGATGAGCGAGGCCTAACCATGCCCTTCTCAACTAACTCATGCACTTGCCGCATAATTTCCTCTTGTAGAGCTTGAGAAACTTTATAAGGAGGTTTATTAGGCGGTGAACTTCTTGGAAGGAGTTCAATTGCATGGTCATCATTACCTCGTATAGGAGGTAGCTCACAAGGGATGTCGTCAATAAAAACATCGGTTGCTTTTATTTTCTTTTGCTAAAGCATTAGGTTCATTTTGAGAATCTTTAACAAAAATCATGTACACGGAAATACAGCTCTTTATTGACTTGTTGAAAGCTGGTGTATGTACAATGGGAATAGTGTTACCCATTTCCTTAGCATCTATATACATCTATTTTTCCTTGAACTTAAAGGAGATTCTCCTTTCAGGAAATTTAACATTGGCAGCCAGGCAGTCAAACCATGGTGCGCCTAGGATTACATCCTCATGCTTGAGAGGAGAGATAAAGAAGTCCTCTTTGTCCACATAGCTTTGGACATGAAGCCTCAATTTCCCGATTAAGGGAGTGACTGAAGCTTCTTGCCCCTTAAAATCACTGTCTGCGGGTAGGACATCTCCCATCTCGTAGGCTTGTATGCCTAGCTTGGTGGCCAACTCTATAGATATAAAATTGTGAGTAGAACCAGGGTCAAAGAGAATAAAAGCATCATGTTCTCTTACCTTTCCCCAAGCATGGCATAGATGAGATCCTTTGTGATGAGTTTGGTGAGTCTCCTCCCCTTGATCTCAACCAAGGTAGCTCTAGGAGGATCTTGGCGGTTGTTCTTTTGGGGACAAGCGCGGTACACATGCCCTTGTTCGCCGCACTTGAAACACCGGTTATCCTTATGATAACGCTCAAGCTCTTCAAGAGAGAGTTTGTTTTTACCTTTGTAAACTCCCTTCTCTTTAGTTTTGTTGGAGTTGCCCTTAGGAGACTTTTGGACATTGTCCTTCCCCTTAGGCTCGTTGGAACCCTTGTTTTTGATGGGCTTATTATTTCTTTTAGACCACGTTTGGAAATTGATTCGAGAGGCCACCATAGTATGGTGTATTACCCATTGATATGGTACGTGGCCTTTGGGAGTTGACATACTCCGCCATTTCTGCGGTTAAGCCCGCACAAAATTGCTGCTTTTTCTCTCCAGATTCCAACTTTTTGAAGACAGTGGCTTTGAGTTGTAGGTCCCAAAACTTGTCTACATATTTGTGGATGGATTCATGGGGAGAGAGCTTTAAGCTTTGCCATTCGGTGAGTACTTTGTCTTTGGCATCGGTGGCCAAAAACTGCTTCATAATGGAATCTCTTAAAGCTTTCCATATTTGCGGAGCTTCACCGTTGGCTCGTAGGCTAGACCACCATTGTCTGGCGGACTTTTGAAAGTGCATAGCTTAGAGACTCCGTGAAGCCCTCATCTCCAAACGCCGCATCAAATTGCTAGATAAAGGCCAAGACTTTGTCCGTAGCACCAAAGGTGCCATCATAGGTAAGGAAAGAGATGCTCTTCCCTCCCTCTTTGAACTTCTTCAGTTTGGATGACCTCTTCCATGCGGCATAGGATTTCCTATGGCCTCTTCTTTTTGATGGTTCAAAGTTTGCACCATCACTTTCTTCAGAAGGTGAAGAATTTGAGGAAGGTGGAGAAGAGGGTGACCTCTTTCTCGCCTTTTTCTTGTCTTGATCTTCGTCGTCTTCACCATCACTTTCATAAGAGTAAGAGGATGAAGAAGATGGAGAAGAGGGTGTCCTCTTTCTCGCCTTTTTCTTCTCTTTCTTTTTATCATCCCTCTTTGAATTATGGTGTGGAGAAGGGTGCGATGGTCTTCTTTGCTTTGGTGGTGATGGAGAGCGTTTAGCCCGCCATCTTCGTGGAGCCATCTCCGCCGAGGTGGCGGGAGACTCACTTCTTTCTCGTTCCTTCGGTGGAGGCTCTTGAGTTCTCCTTTGGGAAGGAGATGCATCATCAAGAAGTAAATTCTTGAGACCTTCATATGGATTCTCTTCTTCTTCCCGAATCGGAGAGAGACCTCTTTTGGAAGTCTCACAAGGAGGCTTCCTAGGTGTTCTCTTGTCATGGTGGGGAGCTTGGAGAATCCCATGAGCACAGAGCTACGGTTGCACTTCACTTTGGAGAGATGGATTGCCCATGGCTTGTCGAAGCCTAGAAACAAGATAGTTAACAAGCATCGGAGCATCATTAGTAGCTTGCTCATTAGCAAAATCAAAGTTATCAATATTAATTCCACTCTCTTTACTATTGTCAGCCATTCTAACAACTTTTAGGTGTAAACATTTTAGGTGTACTTTGGCACTTCAAGCCCTAGTTGCTACTCCTCTTTACCCCTTTAGAAAAAGCACTCAAGCTACTGTACCCGTGGCTCAAATACCATTAATTGCAAGGAATAGAAGAGAGGGTCTTTCAACACAAAAACAACACCGGCTCCTATCAAGCTTCTAATAGCTCAATACTGGTTAAGCCGTAGGCAAGCCCTGTAGGAATCCACTATTAAGACCATAGCTCTCGACGGTGATGCCCCGTTAACTGCACGAAGGCAGGCGCACTGCAAGGCTGAAAAATCCCTATTCTACTTACTCACAGGAAATTAATAATACCAACCATTTATAGCTAGCTTGAGGAACTCCCTTCTTGAGCAAGAAAAGAGAAACCTTGTGCTCTTATACCAATGTAACATTTAATGGCCTAAAAACTTGTGTGTAGCGAAAATTAGCATGAACATAGTGGGCATTTCATTAGAATAGATTACTAATGAGAATTACAAGAGTGCTTGGGTGAAGAGAGCGACAAAAAGCATAACACCTAGTAAGATAGCATGAACAATACTTTCAAAAGAGAGAGAAATTAAGCTATTGACAACAGTTGAGGACCGGATTCGCATGGAGCCGTTCCCCCCTCCAAAAGGCTTTGTATTATGGTTTCTCCCATCAAGAGAGACATTGTACAATACAATTCTTTGTGTTCCTTCAAAACTAGCTAGTGCAATGAAGATGAAATCTTCATGCACTAAGCAAAACACTTAGCAAACACAACATCATTTATCCATGGTCTCAGACCCAAGACCTCACACACCTGCGAAGATGGTGAGAGCTAGCAGGGTAGGAGGTAGGAGTAGGAGTATTCTTACGAGAAAGTAGGAGTATTCTTACGAGAAAGATGTACATATCCTCACATAATCACTCATATTGGCATAGCTTAGCTTAGTAGTTAGCATGGTAGAGGAGATGAGCATGCATTGAAGCTTGGATCTTGGTTGGATTTGCATCACAAAGCCAAGAGTTGTTGGTGTAGGCCTCCCTTCTCACAAGCTTGAAGTAGGTGATAAGCTTTCCATTAAATCTTGAGAAGGATAGAGAGTCTTCTTTACTTCACACATGCGATTTTGTGAGTGTGTGTGTGATAATTCCTTTCAAAAATCAGCCCCCTCTCTCTCTTGAGCGATCCCTCTTACTATTTGCTCTTGCTCTCCTCTCATTGGACGTCCCTAGGGCTAGCCAATGACAATTAAGCATCATAATTGATAGCCTTCTGACATGTGTCCCCCTTTCCCCTTTTGTGAGAGCTTTAGGTAATTTAATAATTCAACTAAACTCTCATTGGACCCCTTTGCCTCCTGGCCAATAGGAATCAGGCAAGCCATTGGGCTGTTGAATGCTCATTGGACCCCTTGGGAAACTGTCCAATAGTCTTCTAGAGGACTTAATTCTCATTGGTTCTTTTATTAAGTGTTTTTAAATTAATTAAACTAGATTTACTCTAGCCCAATTCTCATTGGTCCACCTCCAAGGCCATCCAATAGGAATTGGGTACACCTTGTGGGCATCTGGGCTAGGGAGCTGACATGTGTCCCTCATTCCCTTTGTGTAAAGGGAGCTTGTGTGTGTGTGACTTTCTCTCTCATCCCCTACTCCCAAGGCTCGCCCCCTCCTAGGTAGGGATTTGTGAAGACTTTTTGGGTCACACAAAAAGCATCCAAATCCCCCCATGGTTGACCTTTGGACACAACCTTTGAATTTTGGAACCTTAGCATTTTGGAAGTCGTAATGGGCTGAACCTTAGGGTCTTTTTAGCCCATTGTTGCACAAGGCTCTTTTGCAGATTTCCCTCCCTTTGGATCCCTACTGTGGCCGGTCTGCTAGCTTAATCGATATTCTAGCTTTTTTTCCACTGGCACTTCCCCATATTAAATGATCAGTTTAACATGAGAAAAACATTTAGGAGAATTAGATATTGATTATTATGAAATAATCCATCCTCTATCCCTCTGAAAGGAGGAGGTTTCACTGCCCCACTGCACAATCCATTTGCAGCACTGCAAGAAAAGAAATCCCCTGACTTGGAACCCCCGAATTCTCCGGAGACCAAGGAGAGGGGGGGGGGGGGGGGGGGATGATTCAGATGCTGAAGAGTTCGTTCCTCTATCCCAATGAACCCCTCATTAATGATGGAGTCTCTCACTATTCAATCTTGGAACGCAAAGGGGCTGAAAAGCCATAAGAAGAGTACCCTATTCTGGGAGGAAATAAAAAAGGAGAAGGCAATCAACTATTGGGCCATCCAGGAACACCACTTAGATGCCCATAGCAAGAGAAAGCAATTGCTAGGAAAGAAACTTGTATTTTATGGGGAAGGAAGTAATGGTTTCAATGGACTCCTCAGCATTGCAGACAGAGATTTGGAGCCAAAGTTGGGTCTAAACCACCCTTCCGGTAGAATCTTGGGGATTAGAATCAGATGGGAAGGGCATTCCTTCACCATTGTGAATGTGTACGGACCTTGCAATGCAAAAGATAGAGCCAAACTATGGATGCATCTTAGAGATACTCCTATAGAAGGTGAGTGGTTGTTGGTTGGCGACTTCAATATGGTAGAAAAGAGCAGGGATAGAACAGGATCTTCCAGTATGTTAGCTAGCTCGGAAAGGTCTAAATGGAAAAGTTTGTGCGAAAAGTGGGCGATGATCGACTTATGGGAAATCGGCCCATGGAAAAGCACGCCTGGTTTCACCTACACAAGCCTGCAGTATGCGTGCGCTGCCTCCAGGCTGGACATATGCTATTGCTCATACCAAGCTGACTGGATTCCGTCGTTGATGGAGATGAAGTTAGTCCCAACAAAAAGCCTTTCAGATCACATACCTCTGCACATACATATTAAGAAAAATACAGGGGAGGAGCAGACCCTAAGAGGCGGGAAAAAATTGTTGGTAACAGGTGCACACCTATTCAAAAACCCTCTTTTTAGGAATCTAACCAAGAAAGCACTGGGTAAGCTCAGAAAATATGTCGACCTCAACAAACACAATGCGTGGGACCTCTTTGCTCGGAGCATCTAGAAAGCAATCAAAACCTCGGGCCCCCGAATCAAGAAAGTTAGGGAGGGACACCTTATGCATCTTGCAGCAGAGGTACAACTGCTTACCTCCAAAAAAGCCAATGGGCTTGCTACTGAGGATGAGCATAAACGATGGCTCGAAGCCAAATCTAACCTTGCTAATGAGCAGTTAGAAGATATCAGAAAGGCAAGGCTTCTATCCAGGGAGACTTTCCTTCAACTAGAAGCCTCTAATCAAGCTCAGTTTTTTAGGGCTCCCAAAAATCAAGAAGAGTCGGGGCCACGTCCGCTCGCTCTATGATGAGAAAGGGACAGCAGTTCATAACCAGGATGAGATGGCTGGTCTGATGTTGGGCTATCTTAGTCAAATCATTGGACAACGAGAGATCCAGTCCCAAGAAGTGGAAGAAGCCAGAGGGACCTTACTTCAGAGTGTTAAGAAGAAGATTCCCTACTCAGAAGCTAATAGCTTGGAAAGGGAATTTTCTGAAGAAGAATGTTCTCTTGCAATGCAAGCCCTTGGCAAGAAAGTCCCCTGGTTGGGATGGTATGACGGTAGAATTCTTTAGAGAATTTTGGGATGATCTCAAGGGTCCAATCACAAGGTTGGCCAATAAAGCGATTACCCGGGTCGATGGAGATAAGTGTAAAGAGAAGGCTTATCAAACCTATCCCAAAGCCGATCTATTGTTCTCAACTTAAACACTGGCGCCCTATAACGATGATGTCGGTGGCCTACAAAATTATTGTTAAAGCAGTAGCCCTCATACTTGCCCCCTTACTAAACAAGATCATCTCTCCCCATCAACATGGATTCATCAAAGGAAGGTCCATCTACAATAACATCTTGGCAGCAATGGTGTGCATCGAATACGCAACTGTCACAAAGCAAGAATGCATTCTGCTGCAGTTGGACCTGGATAAGGCTTATGACAGAATAACATGGTCATATATAGAAGCCGTCATGGAAGCTCTGGACTTTGGGCCTCACCTATGTCGTCTAGTACGTGTACTGGGGGCTGGAAGCCAGTTAGAACTCCTATTCAACGATAGGATTGTGGGCTCTTTTGAGGTCAAGAGTTCTATTAAGCAGGGATGCCCCTTGTCTCCCCTGATTTTCACCATAGGATCGCATCCTTTAATCACGGCACTTGAAGCTAGTGCAGAACGAGGGGAGTTGCAAGGCCTGGTTTTACCAGGAAATAGCCAACTCCTTGCAAAACTTTTTGCAAACGATTCTCTTCTTTTCTTGAAGGCGTGCCCCCCGGTCATCAGGAAAGCTCTGGAGATTGTACAAATATTCTCGGTAGCTTCGGGGTCCAAGTGTAATATAGAGAAGTCAAGGCTGATTTCTCTATCAGAAAATGACTCAATTGACCCTTCTGACTAGTCAAGGGAGATTGTCACAAAAGGGAATATCTTCAGACATCTGGGAGCACCCTTGGGGGTGAATGTAACTCACAAGAAAAGATTTGAGTGGGTGCTTCAAAAAATCAAAACAAAAATGAGTAGGTGGGAGTATGCTTTTCTCCCAATCCAAAGTCAGATAAAATTGATAAATGCCTTTATGATTCCTTATGTTGCCTACACTAGCCCGCTTCTCAAGATGGCTAAGTGTCACTGGAAAGAGTTCTTAAAACCAGTAAAAAGGTTTTTATGGAAAAACAACACAAAATCCACTAGGCCTTGGCAATGGGTCCACTGGGAATCGGTTGCTCGTCCGGTGAATCAAGGAGGCCTCTGAATTCTCAACCCGGTGGCCCATGCAGAAGCTTGTTGTGCCAAATTTGTCGTCTCCTTGGCTAAACAGGATCAAGTTTGGGCTTTCATGATCAAAGATATGATGGAAGCGGCTAAACTTGGCTCGAAAGGAGGTAAATGGAGAGTGGTGGAGTTCCATGACAAACTATTAGCCCCGTCATGGTCTACACTGTTAAGTATGGACCTTGATTTACCCTTGTAATTTTCTGTGGTAAAAGCGCACATTTGTAAGGCCCCCATTATGAGGAGAAGCCATCGTGCGTGAAGGAAAATCACTCACCGGAAACCAAAATTTTCACGGACAAGAATCAGGGGCAACTTTAGAGGCCTCGGGGGCGGAGGCCCCCAAGATTTTTATTTTCGCCAGAATATTATGGCCGGACGGCGGCCGAAAAGTGGTCGGAAAACAACCGGTCGGTTGGCCGGTGGCCAGTAGTCAATGGCCGATGGCTGGTGGCCGGTGATCGAAAGTCAATGGCCAATGGCCGGTGGCCGAATTCAAAAGCAGACTTGTCTTCTCAAGGGCGGCCACACATGGGCGGATTGGAGGGTCCGATTTGGACTTATTCGCACAAGGGCGGCTACACATGGCTGTCTCTCATAAGAGAGGGCAGCCCTTTTGGCCTATAAAAGGAGGCCATTTCTACACACATTTCATAGTGTGAAGTTGATGCAACAAGGTGAGTGTGAGGTGGTGAGAGTGAAGCAAGGCGGGAGCTCTATTAAGGGTTTAATCCCTTTGTAAACTACTTCTTCTTTTGAAGTGCTAAAGCCATTGAGTGGCTTCTTTCCCGTGGACGTAGCCCACATTGGGTGAGCCACGTATATCGTGTGTACTTTCTCTCTCTCTCTCTACTCTATAATCTCTTGCGTGTGAAATCTATCTCTCTCCATTAAGTAATCTACTCAAAAATCTATTTAGCTACGTCTTATTTCCTAACATACACTTAGACTGGGGGGCAGCTCAGAAGAATTGGTAAGAAAATGCAATAAGGCAGTAGGAGTCTTAAAGTGGGGGGAAGAAACCAGATACTAAAGAACTCCATTTTGCATTGGTTCCCCTGGCTATCCAAAGTAGTAGATCTATCACAAATTACCTACTGGATAGAGTCAGCCACGAAACTAAATAACAAGGGTCTGAATCGACTTGGGCACTTCTGAGACAGTGACAACAAGAGTTGGAAAACCATTGATCTTCTGGTTTCCCAGTACCAACTTAAAAGCTTGGAGGTCTTGCTTGTCCACAAAGTGATGAAAAAGCTTGACAATATAGTGATGCCGATTTGTGACTCGAAGTTGGACTGGAATGGCGCCAAAGCAGTCTCTTATGGAAACCCCATCCTAAAGACATTTATCATACAATGATGCATAAGAAAAATTGGTCTAGCCCCCTTAACAAGATATGGAAAAAACAATGGCCAGAGGAAAGGTGGGAGCAAGTAATAGAGAACATCTGGAAGCCCAAGGTTTCGCAGCACATGAAGGTATTTTTATGGAAGGTAATCTGGGGTGCTTTACCGACGGGGGTGAAAATTCAGGAGAGAGGGACTGGGTCAGATCGATGCTTGGGGTGTAGGCTCGCTAGTGAAGATCTAGCCCACCTCTTTATGGATTGCCCAACTATCAAAGGCCTAGCAGGGAAAATATGCAAGTGGGTCCAAAGAACATGGAAAATTGGTTTCTTCAAGACTGATCTATTCCTTGGAGGGAAGAATTCAGGTAGTCTTGCCCTCCTCATCAGCACTCACATCGTCGGATTTCTTCTGAAGGTTGCCCACTCACATCGTGGCATAAGCCTTTGTTTCCTTCCAAGAATGAGAACCATGGGGCTCCTGCCTGCTGAGGCTCATTGAAAACTTGTATGCATGTGAGTAGCATCCTACAGATCTTATATAACATTGTACAAGAGAGATCTGGCAGACTCTTGAAGAATGACATGGTGCCCGTTAGGGTTTTCACCATGTATTCCTCTGTCGCGTGGCCTCTCTCTGGAGCTAGCAGCCTGGGGAAGTTGAGCCAAGTTGGCCTCTTCTTCTATAGTGCTTCATGCGCTTGCCATGTCCTTACTCTGGGTACAGGACAGAATGTTGGATCTCTTTGTAAGGCTGCAGGTGCTCTTGTAAACAGAATCAGATATCTCCGATTCTTGTTAAGCCAGATTAACCTCCACTTTGGTGGGTGGTCTTTATCTGCGCCATATTCTTTCATATCCTTGTACAAGATTTCTTTTACCTGTAATTGTTCTACCTTGATGAGAGGGTACGGCAGGGATTGTTGGTGCAATTGAGCGTTGAATTGATTGAGAGTGAGTTGAGTGACGTTGACAGAGTGTAAAACTCTCAACTCCGAATCCATAGCGGCCTTCCACTGCTCATCCACCTCTAAGGTGATCTTCTCCTTCAGTGCGTCTTCTTCAGCTTTTAGCAGTTGGACCATTGGCACTGTATCTGCATCAGTGATGTGAATCTGAAAATCTTCATCACCACTCGGCTCTTTAATTCCAACTCTAAGTCCTTGTTTTTCCTTTCAAGTGCCTTGTACACTTCATCAGTTCCCTTGATCGAGGCCACGGCTGGGTTTTCTCTGATTTTCCGTAAGAAAATGGCCCGATCATTGATTCTCTGTTCAGAATATTGCAGGGAAGCATTGGCAACATCTAACTGCACTTGAATTTTATGAGCTGACAGAGAGGTCGTAAGAAGTTAATTCGTGACTTCTGTCAGATGCTCATCTTTTACCTTGCAGGCATCAGATAATTTGGTGAGGAGATCACCTAGCTCCTCCATTTCCTTTTGTTGTTTATCTCTGGCCATCTGATGTTGATCCGCTTTTGTCTTTAGCTGATGCACTTGCCTTTGGAGATCAGTGATGATAATCATCATGTCTTCTAGCTCTCCTTGAAGAGCGTTGATCACCATCACTAGGTTAAATTTTGACTCACAAAGAGGCCCTTTAAGGAGTTTGACTTTACCTCTCTCTACCAAAATGGGTGCATGGATAAATTTTTGCAAACAAACTCCAAAGTTGGTGGAGGTTTGACAATTAGAATATCCTCTTCAAGCTCTATCTACTGATATATAGCACGCCATGAGATTCCTCATATTTTAGAAGATTCTTTTTTTGATTCACCTATGATGTGGCAACTCTGTCGGAATCTAAGTGAATCAAAAAAAGAATCTTCTAAAATATGAGGAATCTCATGGCATGCTATATATCAGTAGATAGAGCTTGAAGAGGACATTCTAACTGTCAAAACTCCGCCAACTTTGGAGTTTGTTTGCAAAAATTTATCCATGCGCCCGTTTTGGTAGAGAGAGGTAAAGTCAAACTCCTTAAAGGGCCCCTTTGTGAGTCCAAATTTTGCCTGATGTTCCAGTTCCTTGGCCTTTGTGCTGTGGTTCAAAGCTGTTGAACGGAATCTCTCCATCATTTCCTGCATCTGGCATGCATATTCATTTACCAGTATTATAACTTCATTGTTTGTCTGCCACTCCTAGTGTCGTGCCAGTTGGGATGTGCTTGCAGCCTTGTGTGTTGCTTCTTGCTGTGTCGTAATTGCTGGTGGTTCTTGTGTGAAGGTAGATGGTCGGTCTTCTTCTTGGCCATCCTAAGGCTTTGATGCCTCGGCAATTTTTGGCTGAGTAGAAGTAGATGGTGTGGTCTCAACCCTTGTTGTCTCTTCAGGTGCCGGCCTTCCTTCCTTCTCTGGCTCGGGCTCCGTCTCAAGTGCAGTGGTAGGTGCTTTTTCTGTATCTGCTTCCTTATAAGTTTCTTCTTCCGGTTTTTGAGTCTCTTCTACTACCTGCTCCGGTTCTGGCTTGTCTTCTTTTTCCTTTTGTCCATCAGGATGGTCAGCTTTTTGTGTAGATTCTGTTCATTGGGTGGACTCAAAATCTTTCTCTTTTTCAGACTCTGTTTCTTCATTGGTACCTTTGCCTGCTGGTGATGGTGGTGGGCTAGGCATGGGATGGTCTTTTTGTTCCGAAGGCGGTGAGGCGGGTCGGGGAGATCCATGGCTTTGCTCTTATGTAGCCATTTCCTTAGCTTTCTTTGCAGCTTCTTCTACCTCTTTCAGCTTTAGGGCTTGGGCCTCTTGGTACATTCTTTCTAAATATTATGTTGGATCATCTGCCTCTTTTCTGGTATGATGCTTTGTTCGAGGTCCTTTCAGTCCTGTGGGTACCCACTTTTTTGGGTCCTTCCCTTGTGCTTGCCTACTGCGCTGGTGAGCCTGTTTTTCTCTTTCAAAACACTCTTGTTTTTGAGCTGGCTCCTCTTGGTGGACAGCCACATCTTTCCTCTTCATCTCTTCTCTCCGAGCTCTCTTTTCTTTGTTGTCAGAGCTCTCGCTGTTGTGTCGCTCTGGTGAGCTCTCAGCTGACTCATCATCTGATTTTTGTGACCTGTGTTCCCTTGGGTGTTGGATATTTGTGCGGTTCCGTCCTCTTTGATGGTGGATAGAAGCTCGTAAGCTTTCTGAAAGTCCACTCTGCAAGGCTCTTCTTCGTAGAAATGCCTGAGCCCTAACCTGCGGTTAGCCTCTTTAGTTTCTGGCTTGGCAACTACATCATAGAACTCTTTAGGCAGGAGTTGCAACTCCACCTGATGCCCTTCTTCACTCTTGAACCTGCCAATGAAGACCATAGTGTGGTGCTCTTCTGGCTGTTCTTTAGAAAGGTAGGATGCTTTTGCCGCTTTGACTGACTTGGGGTCCAGCTAGATACGCAGGCAATTCTTATAGTTTCTCTTTTTGGTTTAGCTTCTTCTTGGCCCTCTCCGCTGCTTACATTGCTCCTGTTTAGTGAATAGAGTGCAAAGTTAGCAGATTTGTCGGATTTTTCTCGGGAATGTCCTTTTAAACTGAAATGCTGATAATCTAGTCCAAATTGCTTCAAATCAATTTTTGAACAAGAAAAGATGCATAAAATCATGCAAGGAACAAAGCTGTATGGTCAAAACAAAAATTTATAACCAAAGTAAATAATCGCGATTATTTACAATTGAGAAAAATTTCCAACTTTTTGCAAACTTGGCTTTATAGGCTTGAAGTATATACAAAATACATGCTCTGACTGAATTATGGGCTCATTTGGATGCACAGGTTGAAAATCGTACCAGATTTTGGCTTTAGGTCTCTGAAATAGTAGATATAAAGAAAATTTGAGGTTTTGAACTCCAAATTGATTCAAAGTTGGCTAGTGGGCTTATCACAACATGTACTTTGGATGTATGATGGCAAAATATCAAAATTCCCCAATTTTGACCAAAAAGTAAATAATTGCGATTGTTAACTTTTCTTCCAAAATTGACATTTGGTACAAATTGGTTCTAGGAATGGTATAGATCTTGGGTATGAGATATGAGTGATTTGGATCAAGAAAAGTTGTTCATAACCCAAATTTTGGCTTGCAAAGACTTCTTTGCGTTTTTTTGGCAATTTTACCAGTAATGGGTTGTCATTTTGGCTCATACTTGATTTTTGGCATGTAATAGGTGTGTAAACATGATAGGTGAGATGATTTGATAATTTCCAAGCAAACTTGATGCAAAAGTAAATAATCACAATTATTAACTTCAGTGACAAAAACTTTACAAAACCCACAAATTTTGACCTAGACATGTTCCATACACCTAATACGAGTCCTAAATTGAATTTGGTCAAGTTTGGTCATGCCGGCATCACTTTGTGCTCTGTCGACTCTGAAATCACCATTTTCTGTGACTACTCTGTCTGTTGGGTTGGGCGGTCAACTTTGAGGCTTTGGACTTGTCTGTAACATATTTGTGAAGCAACCTGTCCAATTCTGGCTCATTTGGAGTCAGTTCGGCTTCGTATGTCGAATTTGACGCTTTGTAATCTTCGAGCCATTTTCTGCTTTTCGAGGGCTTTGCTTGATGGATTTCACCAAACCAGTCATATACATTGTATATGGACCTCATTAGCAAGCCATCTGTGGAGTCAGATCGGAATTACCTAACTTTTCTACTGGGGACCCCTTGACCCCAGCCAAATGGTCATCTGATTTTATAGAAAGGTTCTATTATGTTAGGGCATGCTATGGTTCAAATCCCATCTGATTTGGTCAAGCTGGCAGGCCGCTATGGTCAGTTTTAGGTTGTAGGTCTTCGTGCACTGCTCGGTTCCTAGGGTTTTTTTCTAAGGCTTTAGACTAGCTACCGGACGTACAAAATGGATCATTATTGAGTAAAGAACTTACCCCTCATGTCTCGTGTGAGAGGGCGTTGAAAATGGTCAATTGTAGGCTCCGGAAATGTCGCACGAAAGAGGCCGAAATCTCTCTCTACAAAGGCTCCAAGTGGAAATGAGGTGGTTTTAGCCTACCATGGATATCTATACCTAGACTTTCCGAACCAAATTTCCCCAGATTCCCCCGTTAGTCCTACTAAGCCGTGAAATCTATGTTAGACTCAAAAATTTCCCTGATCGGATTCCTGTAGCTCATTCTGCAAGAATTTTACAAAAGTAGGCCTGGCCGCCTAATTTAGGCTTCCCGCTTCCATCTTCTGATTTCATTGAAAATTTTTGTGCTTGTCCAACTTGTCTTTCTGATCACCATCGTGTCTTCCATTTTTCCATCTGAGCTTCCCTGCTATTTATTATTAATTTTGACCTATTTATTTGAAAAATCAAAGAAAATAGCAAAATGCTCTAAAACAGTAAAGTAAAAATCCAATAAGTAAGAAAATCCCTTGAAAAACACAGCTTTATTGTTTTTTGTTGGATTTCTCCATTTTTAAGCCTCCTTATCAACAGAAATGATGAAAAATACCCAAAACGAGACTATTTTTGATGATTTTTTGTTAGTATATACACTATTTACACTCGTCGGGAAGATATTCTCAGTGAATTTTTCCTTGATGATGAATTATAAGGGTATTATTAGGTAATTTTGCAAAAAATTACACATTAACATAGAACTTTTTCCTCTTTCTTCAAACATTGCCCTTAATTACTTAGTACTTAGTGCCTTTCCACCCCTCCTAGATGGCGTACTCCAGGATGACTGTGTGCATGAGTGTAACAATTGTGTCTATGCATAGCCGTGATTGGCTCTACCATGATATGAAGATCAATGCAATTCAAACACTACCCGAAGCCTAGCTTCCTCTTGGGCTTCATCAATAACATGCTGTCGTTTGATCTTTCTTTGTTTGGTTGCATGTATTCTCTCTAGCAATTCATTGGTTAGTGGAAAATTGTGTTTCTTTAAATGACATCCATTAATCCAATTAGCCATTGGTTCACCATCTAGGGTGGACAATTTTACTGCTCCACTTGGAGATACATCTTCAATGATAAATGGTCCGTTTCCCTTTTTTAAAACTTGGGAATGTGTTGCATAAGGGAATAGATTAGAACTAAGTCCCCTCTCTTGAAGATTTTTGTGATTAAGTGAGAATCAAAAAACTGTTTTTGTTTCCGCTTTTGTACATAGATATGAGCTATAGCAGTTAGCCTTTTCTCGTCTAGCTTTTCCAAATCTTCAAGTCTTTTTGATAATTCATGTCCAGTCAACTCAAGATTCTGTGCTACCCTTAATGTTGGCAATAGAAATTCTATTGGTAGTATGGCATCAAGACCATAAACAAGGTTAAAGGGTGTAGCATTTAGAGCTATTTTGAATGAAACTCGATAAGCCCATAGAGCAACATGGAGATTCGTTTTCCAGTCTGTCCTTCCTGAACTAACCGCTTTGGTCAATACCAAGCTAAGAATTTTATTCGTATGCTCAACTTGTCCGTTTGCTTGTGGGTGATAGGGAGCTAATTTGTTATAGATGACCATAAACTCATTAAGCAAATACTCTATTACCTCATTGAGGAAATGAGTTCCCTGATCACTGACAATCTCTATTGGCAGTCCATATCTCGTGAATACATACTCATATAAGAATGCAGCAGTGGTTTTGGCATCATTCTTTTGGGTTGCTTTAGCCTTGGCCCACTTGATCAAATAGTCCGTAGATACAATGATATATTGAGCATGGGTACTATAAGCAAGTGGTTGTATCGGTCCAACAAAATATATACCCCATTTTGCAAAGGCTCTAGCCCCCATCATTGGTCTTAAGGGCATGTTGTCTACTCGTGTTGGCATTTTTGCTCGTTGATAAACATCACACCTTCGAACATATTCTTTGGCATCTGCAAAAAGTGTAGGCCACCATATGCCTGCCATCAATATTGCTCTTGCAGTGGTCTCACTAGAAAAGTGACCTCCAGCTAATCCAGCATGTGCTTGTTCTATAATCGGAATATACTCGTTTTCATTTACACAAAGATGCAAATCTTGATCTTTACCTCTCCGATACAATTGGTTCTCAATAAGAGAATAGTCTCTTGCTTCAATTTCAATTTCTCTTTACTTCATTAGCGTAGGAGCCAATTTCAAAACTCTCGCATCTCCTTCGTCCACGTGGCATCGCTTTCCAAACGGTTGACTGCATACTTAATTTTAACATGTCGCACGCGCTTTTTTATCGGATAGCAAGCAGCACTCACAACTTTCAGAGCAGCTCCCTCTCCGTGTTCTGTTCGATGCGAAACAAGGCCCTATCTCCAGTTGCAATCATCTACAGGTGCATCATTGAAGGTATCTGGCTCTCCACAAGATGCTGATATGGGCCAAAAAAATTTACTATTACATTCTTAGTCAGAGGTTGTTGAAAAAAAGATGTCGTGGACATATGAGCGTGCTTGGCACTATCTTAGTCGATATGTATGCAAAGCGTGGGCCTCTCTCCAAATGCAATCACGTATGCAACCATCTTGAAGGCATTTGGCTCTACGCAAGATGCTGATATGGGCACAAAATTCAATCAGAGGCTGTTGAAAAAAGATGTTGGGCTTGGCATTGTCTTGGTCAATATGTATGCCAAGTGTGGTGCGCTTGAGAAAGCATGGCAAGGAATGCCATCTGTTTTCAGCAGATGCAAAGCAAGGGCCTCTCTCTATATGCAATCAACTATGCATGCATCTTGAAGGCATGTGGCTCTAGGCAGGATGATGATATGGGCACAAAAAATCACAATTATATTGCTAGTAAGAGGCTCTTGGAAAAATATGTCGTGCCTGGAACTGTCTTGGCCGATATGTATGCCAAATGTGGTGCACTTCAAAAAGCAAAAAAAGTGGTTGAGGAGCTTCCTATCTGGAATGTCGCCTCTTGGAATGCACTGATTGCAGTATGTGCGCAAACAAGAGCAGGCCAGAAAGCTCTAGGCTATTTTCAACTGATGCGACGCGAGGGCCTCTTTCTAGTTGCAATCACCTATATATGCATCTTGAAGGCATGTGGCTCTATGCAAGGTGCCAGCATATGGGCACAAAACTTCACAATTAGTCAGAGGCTATTGAAAAACGATGGCATGCTTGGGATTGTGTTGGTCAATATGTATGCCAAATGTGGTGTGCTTGAGAAAGCACAAAAAGTGCTTGAGGAGCTTCCTGTCGGAATGTCACCTCTTGGAATGCACTAGTTGCAAGATTATATTGTTAGTCCAAGTATGTTGAAAACGATGTCGTGCTTGGCACTACCTTAGTCAATATGTATACAAATTATGCTAGGCAGAGCAGAGTATCTGAAAGCGTGGTAACCAGCTGCCATGTGAATCCATCTCAACCTTCGACAACTCGGTAGTGTGCTTCAGTGAAGCCCAATTTTCCAAAAATCTCACATTCTTAAAGCGCTTCGGCTATGCCCTCCTCTGCATGGTCCTCCTTCAGTTTGATTGCCACTTCCAAACTATTCCCATTGACATGCAGGTGCAAGATGCCGATACGGGCACAAAAATTCAGGCTGATCTTATTCGTCAGCGACTATTGATGAAAAAAGATATTGTGCTTGACAATGCCTGCTGCACATTTCACAAGAAGGTCCAGATTCTCTATAAAGCTTTGAATTTTTTAATCTTAGTGTGGTCCTGCTCATGAGCACCCCAGCCAAGGTGTACTCATGAAAGCATAAGGAGTTCTTGATCGGCTTCATGTCCGAACTGTCTTCACTATTACAGATAAGCCCAATATGGTTGTTGCAACTAGAAAGCACTATGTTGTTCTCACCGCATGAGAGATGAAGGCCTCTTTCCAATTGTTCAAATGCAATCACTTATACTTGGCACTGTCTTAGTCGATATGTATGCCTTGCACTGTCTTGGTCTATATGTATGCCAAATGTGGTGCACTTCAGAAAGCACAAAAAGTGGTTGAGGAGCTTCCTATATGGAATGTTGCCTCTTGGAATGCACTGAGTGCGGTATGTGTGCAAACGAGAGCAGGTCAAAAAGCTCTAGGCTGTTTTCAGCTAATGCGATGCGAGGGCCTCTTTCCAGTTGCAATCACCTATGTATGCATCTTGAAGGCATGTGGATCTACGATAGGTGCCAGCCTATGGGCACAAAACTTCACAATTAGTCAGAGGCTATTGAAAAAAGATGAGTAATCACTTCGAATCGACGCAGGATGTTGGCAAGGAAGCTCGTCAAGGTTGTTCTAAGCATATGCAAGCAGAAGGCCTTTCTCCAATGCAATCATCTATGGAAGCAAGCACCTATTCTAGCATCTTGAAAGACTTCGTAATATGTTGGCATGGGTGAGAGACTTTATGATGAGAGTGCTAGTCAGTCACAAGCTATTCAGAAACAGGTTGTTCTTAGCAGAGATTTTCTTTATATGTATGAAAATGTGGTGCCCTTACAATGTCCATAGAAAGGCAACAAATCCACTAACAACTATAGGGAAGAAGCAATACTCGTGAAACACATCAAGCAGACTCACAAAAGCATGAGAAGTTCTCATGTTCGAACTGTCATCACTATTACAGATAAGCCCAATGTGGCTATTTCAATATGAAAGACGTTGACATGGATGAGAGAATTAATGATGAGATTACTAGTCACGGGCTGTTGCCAAAAAATATCGTGCTTCCTGTGATCTGGAGTGTGGATGTAAGATTTGTCCCATGGGGACAGGGCTAGAAAGCTCTAATTCTCTTTCAACAGATGTGAAGCGAGGGCCTCTCTCCTAATGCAATCACCTATGCATGCATCTTGAAGGCATGTGGCTCTACGCACGATGCCCAACATCATTGACACAAGGAAGTGCATCAACGAGAGACATTCAATCCCGCGGTGAGTAAGCATTATCGTTTTTTTATTTTTGACACTGAGAACGCAGTTAATGAATGCACTAAAAATTGCACGCTGTCGTGGGAATGGCACGTTCCCTCGTATTATAAAAATTGGGGAGGATTGTGCAAACTCGCCCATGTAAGGAGACTTGCATGTTTTCTTCTTCTTTTTTGAAACATGAAAATGAAACAACAAACAATTAATAACATTGACATCTTCTATGATCACGAACATTGAGCTTGACAAAATTCTAGTCCTCATTGTGGTTTTTTGCAAGGTACCCCTTTGAAGCACGACAATCGGTATCCCATTTTTGCAAAGAACGCCTCTGAACACGACAATCGGTATCCCAAACACTCTCAGGTAAAAAAATATAACACACTTTCATGAAATCTCTCTCTATGCTTCATTTTCTCTCGGATAAAAAACTCTCTCTCTCTCTCTCTCTCTCTCTCTCTCTCTCTCTCTCTCTCTCTCTCTCTCTCTCTCTCTCTCTCTCTCGCTCGCTCTCTCTCCTTCGTTTCTGAAGTCTCTCCTCCCATTTAATAAATATCTTAGACATAAATTAATAGCATCAAATAAGAATTTTATTTTTCCATTTGAGAAGTGCTAAAATGCCATATATAGTTTCCAATTTTACTTAATCTTAACTTGATACAAACGCAGCTAACGCAGCACTCTAGTTGACGGCATTTACTCATATCCTCAGGAAATGTTCGGCTCGATAAGTAAGTAACCAGATAATTACTCCACTTAGGAATAGGTGACATTTAAAACAATGTTACATGAGGAATGGGTGTTTATTTTTGACATTGAGGGCAATCTTTTATAAAAGATCTAACATCTCTCTTCATAGTCGGCCAAAATACTCCAAGTCTCAAGATTTGTTGCATAGTTTGGTCTTCCGCAAAGTGAAGTCCTACTATGGTAACATGTGCTTGACTTAGGTGTTGTTCTTTTTCTTCAGGGTTAATGCATAAAATAAATATACCGTCCCGATTTCTTTTAGTATAGCCTTCCAGCTAGTAATTGATACATAGTTGATTGCTTGATTAAATTGATTGTGGTAGGAAGTGGTATTTGTGAATCCACTTGAGCTATTTTCATCAATGACACAATGTTTCCCGACCATCTAGGTATCATTTCCATGGAGAACAAATAGGCATCTAGTAAATTATCGTCTACCCTTTTAGGTAATTCCCCTGAAACAATCCTTGACAAATGATCTGCTCGTTGATGTGTAGTGCCTTTTTTTACAACCACAGTGAAATCAAATTCGATAAGAATGATGAATCATCTCACTATTCTCCCTATGATTCATGGCTTGTTGACCAAATACAACAAAGCTTGGTGGTCCACAAAGAACACAAACTTGTTAGCTAATAGGTAATGTCTATACTTTTTAACAGCATAGATCATTCCTAGTCCTTCTCTTTCGATGGTGGTGTAATTATTTTCTGCCATGTTCAATTGTCGGCTAGCATAAGAAATAGGAAAGTCAATTTTTTCGTCTCCTGGTTGAGCTAGTATACAACCGATAGCAAAATTCGAAGAATCTACATGTACGTGGAATACCTTATCCCAATCTGGTGCTTTTAATATTGGAGCTGAGGTGAGAGCTTGTTTAGGCTTCATGAAGGATTCTTCACATGCCTCGGTCTATTCAAAGTGCATAATCGAGCTATACATGGGTTTTGCAATTATAGCATACATGTAGATAAACCATCGGTAATATCCACAATGTCCCATGAAGGCTTGTACCCCCTTGACTGTTGTTGGTCTAGGCAAATCAGCAATGACATGAATCTTCTCAATATCAGTAGCTATGACATTTTTAGACACTATATGTCCAAGAATTTTCCCTTGTCTTCCCATGAATGTGCACTTTTCTCGATTTAAGCAAATCCTATAAACTCTACATTTCTCAAATACCTTTTTGAGGTGTTCAAAATGATCAGCCCGGATTGATGAATGTACGCATAGATCATCCATATATACTTCTAAGAATTTCCGAAGATATTCTTTGAAAGCATGGCTCATCCACCTCTAAAACGTGGCTGGAGCATTAGTTAACCCAAACGGCATAACCCAATAGGAAAATATACCCCATTCTGTTTCAAAAGCAGTTTTATGCTGATCTTTGGGGTCAACCAAAAGTTGATTCTAGAACATGCTCCATTATCGGAAGAGGAAAGTTGTCTCTAATGGTAGTTGCATTCACCTTTTTCAGATTAACACACACTCATAATTTCCCATTCTTCTTAGGTACTACCACAATTAGAGACACCCAATCTGTGTGTTCAATTTCGTAAATAAATTTAGCTTCATTTAGTTTTTCAATCTCTTCTTTGATCTTCCTGGAAAATGTTTCGTTATAAGTGTATGGTCTCTGTCTACTTGGTTTCGCATCATCTCTCATGGGTATAGTATGTTGACAGATTTTTGGATCAACACCCTTGAGATACTTGTAAGACCAAGCAAAGATATCTCGGTATTCCTTTAACAAGATTATCAAAAGCTTTTCTTCTTCTTCTATTAGGTCATTCGCAACGTAAAAATGTCTAGGCTCTTCTCCTGGTTCAGCCAAGTCTACCCTCTTAGCATTTTCAAGCCCTTCGTAAGATTCGCCTTGTTTCCGTAGTTCTCTAACAGGTTGTTCCACTATGATTTTCCGATCTTGGAGAGTATACTTTTTGTAATGGGATGGAACATGCATTACATCCTTACCATCCTCTTCCGTGGTTTCCATTTTGGTTGTGTATATCTCCTTTAGATCTTTTTTCAACTCTTGATATTTCTTTTTCCGCTCGACTCTGGTCATTAGTGGTTTTTTATCTTGAGATTTTTCTTGAGTACCCTTCCATGTTTTTCTTGATGTCTGAGACATTTCTGAGTTTTTGTTTGAAGGATATCTGCCAGTTATTTTGTCCTTGACACTATCATTAGCATCTATCTGCATCAGGAATTGTGTTTTACTGGAGGCTGATGGCATAGGTCGTGTTTTCACGATATTGATGTCTCTCTTTCGTCTATACCATTTTTATCTTCTTGATTTCTGGTTTGGAAAGTCAAAAAACTTTTCCTCCATACCCTTTAAGAGTAATTGAGCTCTTGTATACTCTTTTTTGACCCCTAATCTTCTAAGGTAGCTGAGTGTTCATCTAACTCATCAGTTGCATCATAATAGAGGTCTGAAAAGACTTGTTGAGCTTTCATCAAGTCCTTGGGTTCCTCATCTTCGTTTTCAATGTTGAGGAGACTGACATCATTTGGATGGGAATTATGTCGTAGCCATCCTCATTGTAAAATTGAGTAGGCATAGACATATTCACACATACATCCATTGTCGCCAAAATTTGAGTCCACTCGAATGGCTCAAATAAATGTTCTGGAAAGGGTTCTAGTACGTAGTCTTCATCTCTGCAATTCCTTTCTAGGATACATTCTTCTCATCTTAAGCTTCCATTTTTTGAAGCTCCGCACATCCAAAGAGGAGTGTCTTTGTTTAACCAGGATGGGAGTTTAGTTTCAGCCGAAGAGACTGAATCAAACTCTTAGATGGATGTTTTCAAGACATCTCTATAAGTGTGATCTTTTAGATTGACTCTTGTTATAGATCCCACCTGCTTCAAGTACAGATAGTTGTTTCCCCAATCTTGGATATGTTGTACATGTCGCATGAAAGGTCTTCCCAATATGATTTCATAGTTGATTTTTTTCCCAAAGTCTACTATGGCAAAAGTGTGTTGATATTCAATTCCACAGGAATTGACTATCACTTTTTCAAGCAGCCCTAGTGGTCTCTCAATGTGTTCGTCAGCCAAATGCAATTTGATTCGAGTTTGTCTAATGGCTGGCTGTCCCCAAGATTCCGATACTGCTTTAGTGGCTATGGCTATGCCAACTCCACTATCCAGTATTGCCATGGTTTCAATGTCATTATATTTCATTGGGAGGGTGGTGTTTCCTTATTCCCCTTCATAATATTGTCGGACCTTGTTCATAGGAACTGATCAAATCTCTTTGTTTTCCATTTTATTTTTCAATTTCCCAAATTCTTAGAGATTAACCTTGTTATCCCCACCTTCTCTAGGGTTTTCTGTAAATCCTTCCACAAGTATGGTCTGAGTTTCAACAGTTCTCTCAAAGTAAGAGTGCATTGGATGGGTGTAGATATGATTGAATGAATGTTGTCTCTGTTCAGACCTTTTTAATTGAGTGGTCTTGCAAACGATGGATTCATCTTTGTTATCTCCCAAGTAAGAAGGTAATGTTTTTAATGTAAATGGTTTGTATATTCCTGAAGCTTCCGATCCGCAATCCCCGTACAAGGACTGTAAATCCATGTTCATATTAGAAGGTAGGTTATCCAACCAGACTTCCTCTATAGGAGCTGACTTTAAAGTTAGGCTCCCACCATTGATCTCTCTCACTTTTTCCTGTAAGTGTCCTAGCCAGTCTTCCTCTACGAATGGAATTCCGTCTAAGGCATCTTCATTGTCCGGTACTATAAGCTCTGGTTCATTTGTTTCAAGGTGAGGTTCTGCCACCACATCGTATTTTTCTTTCGTTCCTTCTACCACAAGTTCTTCAGGTTTTGCAATACTTTTAAGCTTGGGTTTTTGTTTATCCAGCATTTCTTGCATGATTCTTACCAAATTTTGATAAGCCTCCAGCTTCGCTGCTTCCATGTCTGGAGATAGATAGTTTTTCCACTTGTTTTTCATGTTTTGGCCTGCTTTAAGTCCTGCTTGGTAGGCTTCCAAGGCAGCATTAATAGGCTCAAAAAATTTATCAACCAGAATGGATTCTCCAAATTTCACGGTTGTTTCCTTGAATTCACTGCCAGTTTCTTTCAACTTGTCCTGGGCTAGTATCTTTGCTTTCTCTTTGATTTCAACCCGTTGTTTTTGTTTTCTCATCTCATATCTTTTGCTTCTGCTCCTTTTGATTCTTTGAGAAGAAATTTTCGTGTTCTTCGAATCATCAGAGGAGTTGTGTTTCTTTTTCTTTGCCTGGGCTTTAGTGATTACCTTGATTGGAACAATTGGTCCACTCTTTGATGAGCTAGTAGGCATCTACGTTTACGACAGTTTTTCCCTTGCTCAAAGGATTCTTAGGGAAATCTTCCGAAAATTGTCCTCCCTTTTTGAAACATTGTATGCAATAGGCTTCAATTGGTTTGAGGTTTTTGTCAGGCTCTGGAAATTCGTCCTTCCAATGTCATCAGCACCACAGTTATGACAGTTTCTTGTTCTAGGCTTCATCATGGGTCTTCCCATCGGAGGTCTGATACCTTCATTAGCTACATAATACATTGGTGCGAGCTCTGGTGGAGCATAAGTCATGGTTTCTTCCATTGTTGGTGGATGTGGACTATACCAATCTCCTTCTACCATTACTGTAGATGGACTAGGCTCTGCATAGGGTGTAACAGGCACTAATGCTTGTTCATCTATGACTCATGCAGAGTGCATGTACTTTACAAGAACTGCATTATGTCTTGAATACGGACGTTGTTGTCCCAACATAAAGGTCTTTTCATACCCATTGGTGGTCTTTGAGCTTCGGCCATATTAGGCTGATATCTGTACATGGGTTGTCCTTGTGGCCTCATGGGCACGTACTGAACATTCTCATCATATTTTGGTCCGAAGTAGCACTCGTGGGTCTCATGGTTGGTCCATTTACCCTCAATTGCACACCATTTTTTTGGCCTAATTGGTTGTCCCTGTAGAGTATCCCTTGTCGTGGTCCTCTCATAGGTGCTTTTTGCATATTGTTCATCATGTTGTTCATCCTTTTTAGCATATCTTCTATGGCTGAGAGTGGTGCCGCAGCAGCCGTTTCCACTTGTGCTAGCTTAATGGATATCGTCTTCTCGCTTTGGTTATCCTTAGGGACATCTTCTTCGTTGAAGATCTCGCAATTGTCTCCTAGGTCAATCGCATCAGACACACATGCTTCTAGGGTTGTATGCTTTTTACTATAGAGTATAGCATGAAGTTCTTTGTTTAGCAGTCCCTCCAGAAACAAGGATACAAGTCATTCTTCTGCAGGTATCTCCATCTCTGGGTATATGGCAATGTATTGTTTCATTCGAGTTGCACAATCACTGACAGACTCACCATGTTTCTGTTTAAAGATGTAAATTTGAGCTACCGTATTATGTTTAATCCCCATTTTGAAACAAGCAGCTACAATCTCCTTGAGCTAATGTGTTCAAGTCCATGATGGACCTTGGTGGAATATTTTGGAACCATGTCAAAGATTTTCCTTCTAATGTCATTCCAAACCCCTCGAATTGAGTATGAAAATCGAATATACGCTCTGCTCTTAGCACTTGCTTAATGCTTGCTAAGTGGTCATATGGATCCCCTGATCCACTATATTTTCTGACCCATTTTTGAAAATCAGCTTGTCTGACACGTCTATTTGGTTCAACTCCAGGTCTTCTCGGAGTTGGTCCTGTTTCGAGTCCTTTAAACTAGTCTGTTGGAAATAGTGACTCATATAGCCCTGCACTGGCCTTAGTGTCACCTGGTTTTCTACGTGATAAGGTGGTTTCTGTTTTCTTCACATTACTCTCAGATGATCTCTCACGATGTTCATCCCTTGGAATTGTGTCTGGTCCTTGCCCCAATATCCAATCCCATATGGATTACCCTTGGTATTTGGTTTGTTCTACCTCCTCAGGATTCATCATAACAAGGTTGTTGTTATAACAATCCCTAAACAGGTAGGTTGGTAGATCTTCTAATCCCTTATCTTTGATCTTGAAGATATAGATGATCTTCATGGCCGTTAATTGTCCTGCTTTGGCATGAGAAGTCCACAAAGGATCTTTTATCTTTCTATCTTCCCAACAATAGACTCCAATCTTAGGAATCTCCGTACTAAGCCGTCTCAAAGGCTTCAAGTCTACTTGATCGTATCCCTCGAACTCCAAAGTTAGTGGTCCTTCTTTTGCTGACATATCTAGGATTATAGTGTTTACTTCTAGCCCCCATTTGTCTATCACGTCAAGGTTTTCGACCTGTAAATACTGAGTTTCATTTTGATCCATGTACATTTTTCCCTGTTTGTTTGCCCTAACCTCTTCTTTGAACTCAATACCATGGTCATCAATGCAAATAGCATACTCCTCGTTAGGGTCCAAGTAAACCTGGGCTCCATGACGGTTAGTCTTGTAAAATGATAGTATATGCTTATAGTGCACTGTCGTTCCAGTTTTCGATTGAGTTGAGTAAGAAGACATTTCGGATGTTGAATCTAAAAAAGTGTCTGAGACTTGTTCAGGAATTTTGTGCAAGGAATTGCCTTGATTCACGCTTTCTTCTGTAGATACTCTACTGGAGGTTTATCCGAGTATGCCCTGATTTCCTATTACACGACCAGATCTAAGGTTCATATAGACTTATGAAGCCTTGGATAGAGTACTCATTTTTTGGATTGACTTGTCGTCAATTTTCACTCGATTCAATTGCAATTTTCTGTCAAGTCACTGATTCCTCGTCTGAAACCTAATTCCTATACAAATTTAATCAAGTTAGCTATTCTTCTATAAAGACAGTAGAGCTCTTGAGAACTCTCGTAATTGATCTCTGTGTATCACTTCAAATCGAGCTATGGGAGTCAGAAGTTGACTTTCAGATTCGACTTTAGCAAAAATCAAAGGTCTAATTTGCAACCTGTAAACTGAGTGTATATGTACCAATTTTGACACGATTGAACCCAAATTTTCCTTGTGGCCTTATATTATGTTGGTCTATCACTGTATGAGTTCAAATGTCTAAAATGATGTCTCTGGATAGCAGAAGTAAATAATCACGATTATTTACTTTTGTCAATTTTTTACACTTTTTTGATAGGTTTGGCAAGTATACAACTTGTTAGAGTCTCTGGGCAAATTTCAACAAGTTTGGACCAATTCTGATCAAGTTTATCAACTGTTTGGTGTCCGTAGACTCTGATTTCGAGAATCTAGCTTAAGTCTCACTTTTGGCATCCAAATTTCACCAAAATTGATTTGTGAGGTCTACTTGATGTGCTTGACCTTGTGGTATACTCAAATTTGCAAAATCATCGAGTTTGAAAGCAGATGTAAATAATTGCGATTATTTACTCCAGCTATCTTTTTACAAGTTTTTATCCCAACTTTGACATAGATCTGTTAAGCACCTTAAGTTAAGGTCACTATCTAATTTTCATCAAGTTTGGACAATTTTTGGTCAAACGGTCATCAATTATCTGTCCGCAGACTAACTTTGCAATTTTAGTCACCAATTTCACTCCAGTGGTCCAAATCTTACCAAATTTGGTTTGTGGGCTTATTACAACATGGTGAAGCTAGTGGTATGTAAACTTGGTCAAAAAAATTAAAAAATAAGGTAGATGTAAATAATCGTGATTATTTACTTCTGACAAATTTTTACAATTTTTTGGTCAACTGAGCAGATGTAAATAATCGCGATCATTTACTTCTGACAAATTTTTGAAATTTTTTGCTCAACTGAGCATATATACATGTTTATTACATCAACATAAGTCTATGAAAAAAAATTGAACAAATTTGGATAAATGTTTTCCAAATTTATACTCAAGATTCAAAAAGTCAGTACAAACTTTATTTTTTACCCAATTTTTTCCCAGTTTAGTGATCCAAATCTTTTGGGCCTTTACAAAAGTTGTTTGTACACATGCAATGAGTCAATGGTATGAACCTTGGCCAATTTAGAGCAGAAAGTTAATAATCGTGATTATTAACTTTAGGCTTGAAATGAACACTTTTTTACAATTTTCTCAAAGACAGTCTTTACATGATGTATTTTAAGGTTATGAATCAAGTCAAAACTTAATTTGGCCTAAAATGTCAAGAAAAAGTAAATAATCTGAGTTTTGGCCAACTCTTGAAATTTTTACCTTGAAGTGTCTCATTAGGAAAAATATGAACCCTCTAGGGCCCCTTTGGGATTAAGGTTAATTAGAGGCCAGCCAATGAGAAGAGGGTGGTGGACACACTCTATGCCCTCAAAAATGTAGGGGGACAAAGTAGTCTTACACTTCTTAAATGGGCTCTTACCTAGTGAGAAGGTGGGGTGGGGGGGGGGGGGGGGGGGGGGGGGGGGGGGGGGGTGGGCCATATGGAACCTTCAACTTCCCTCCTTTTTGATCCGGTTTTGAAAAAATCTCAAAAATTTAAAATTTTTCAAAATTTTCAAAACTCAAATTTCATCTTCTGAAAACCCCCCTAAAACTATTTTATGGTCAAAAAAGCATTTTTTGATCTCAAAAAGTCAAAACGTACATCCAAAAACCCTAAAATTCAAATTTTTTAAAAAACTTTTAAAAAATATTTTTTTGCTATCCAGAGCTCTCCCAAAAGTAGTTATTAGGCAAAAAGTGATTTTCTCTGTTTAGAACCCCTCCTTGGTTGCAACCATCACACTCATCCTCTACTCCAACACTCTCTCTCTCTACACCATCTCCATTGTTGTAGCAAGGAAGCTCCTCTCTCCTCCCCTACCACCTTCCATTGCCACACCAAGCAAGGGTTATCCACCTTCTCCTCCCAGTGCCACACCAAGCAAGGGTTGTCCACCTTCTCCTCCCATTGCCACAAGGGTTGACCACTTTCTCATATCACTTTATCCCACCTACATTGTAGCAACAAGCAAGGTTCTTCTCCTCCTCCTAGTTTGCTTTGCTCAACCATGGCCAACTCTACTTCGCAAAGGAGGCCAAAGGATGAGGTCACAGCACTTGCATGCCACAACACTAGAGGTGTAGATGATAAGTGGGTGCCACAAGAGTTCACCAAAGGTGCTTGGGTATACATGCAACCATCTGCTGTTGGCCCTCATCGTGTGCGGAATCGTGCAAACTTGGATCTTCATTGGAAAGGAAAGCTCCTTGGCTTCAAGAACCGCAAAGACAAGGGGACCGTAGCCATTGTGCAACATGTTTTCTCAATGTCAACCATGCACTTGCAACAACCACCTCGATTTCCAACACATTGTAAGTACATGTTTTGAGAATACAAAGCTAGGTGTGAAATCATAGTGTAATGTTATTATGGATTCATACTTAACATTTGTCATGCATTTATAGTCATATTTTCATCCACGTTGGTGGAGGAGCAGCCATTACATAGTCTCTCCGGCACATTCAATGTTATACATGCGGATATTGGAGCAATAATGTTCCCACATCTTTGCCCAACCAAACTGGTTCAAAGAAGGATTTTCTTCTATTCTCACTCCTATATTGTCCCTACTTCTACACAAGCATTTGGAACGCTTGAACCCATCAAAGTAACTTCCTTATTAAGTATGGAGTGGCCGTTCCCAGATTTGTGGTCTGTAGCATCTTTCAAGAAAAAGATGATAATGGATGTCCAAAACTCTTTAAAATACTCTAAAGCTTCTAGGTCTGTGGGCTTGAGTTGGTGTTTGCCTATTCATTGTTTTGTGCACATTTTTAAAGAGTTTGGATTTGTGGAGACTACCACAATGCTTGTATGTAAAGATGAGCATTACGAGGAATCAGGAAGGCTTTTAGAAGAGGACTGGGGTTTTGTGGAGGGCATGCACAACGGGGACCGGTACCGTTGTAAGGTTGGAGCTTCAGGTATTGGAATGCGCTATTTGAAATCCCTCACCTCCTTGTACATACGATTTTACTATGATCGTTGGATGTGCAAGCTTGGAGTGTGGACTCCCTTACAGAGTGTAGACGGCGCTATCGCAAGCTTTGACATTGCAGTGAAGATGCCCAACGATGCTTTGGAGGCAGTCCAAGTGAACAAGCATTGGACTCTCAGTAATGTTCGAGAACATTTGGTTATTATGGGTTTTGAGGCCCTTCAACAAGCACAATTTCGTTTACAAGGTCACAAGGTGAGAATCCTTCCACCACATTTTCAATACATCATGGTTTGTCGATCATTAGATGCTTATTGTAATGAATGTCCGCAGATTGGAAAGAGAATGGAAGACAAATTGAAGGTCTAGGAGGACTGGGGGATAGATGGAACTATGCTATCGATCTTATAACTTTGTAACTCTTGCAATTTTCATATTGATCCCCGCTGTAATCAACATGATTTGCTTCGGCAAATCATGCCTTTGAATACAATTTTTTGCATTGGGATGAGAAATCATTTTTTGGTGAAAGTGCCTTTTTTTATGTCTTAAAAAAAGGGTCCAATATAAAAGGGGGGCCACCTAACTCATTCACTATTTTCACTTTTGCAACTCTTGAGCTCCTCCACTCTCTATCCACTCCCCAGGTTAGACATGGATGTTGCCACAGCCTCTCCATCTGCCCACATCCACCCCTTTGTCACGCTTCATCCTCTTCCTAGAGGACACCAAATACAAAGGGAAGTTGGACCTCCACACCTTTTTTACTCGTCTCCCTGACCTTGACGCCACAGTTTCCCTTCACATGGATGCATTTAAGGAGATTTTTGTGTTCATGGAGGAGCACATCATAAAATATTCTGTATCTATCCCCCCACATGCAGGGATCTGGGTGCCTTGCGATCTTTTGCGCTATATACACAAAGGTGATCGCCCATTCTCCAAGCGGTTGCAACGATTCCAAGAAATTGCAACCGATGCAGGCCATTACTTGGACGAGCAAGCCCCTGGGGTGTCAGCGCTCAAGAAGCGCAAGTTGGGGGTGGAGTACCTTTCTCGGCTCGCAACATTTATCTTCTTGGTGAGCGAGGAACCTGATTTGGAGGAGCTCCGCTTACCACACCTTCAAGTTGGGTCCTTTATCAAGGACACCAAGGAGCAGCAGGTTATCCCCATGAACCCTGCAGCGGAAGGAAAAGCACACCGGCTCGAGTACCCTAGGGGTCTTGAGGAAGTGGTTGAGAAATCCATAGTTGCGGCTGGCCCTAGTGACACTCCAGTGCCACTACCACTGACGGATGTGGCAATCCCAGAGGTAGAAATCAGCCACTTCTCCTCAGTGTTAGTGGATGGGGAGGAGTATGTGTTCCTGCATGATTTGGAAAAAGCATTTGGCCTACGCATGGATGAATGCTTGAGCGTGCTATGCAACAGCAGCAAATGTCCCTTAGACAATATGCCAGATGCCCTAGAAAGCAAGCTCTTGCCAGATGGGGACTCTGTTGCTGACACTATTGCAGTTGTATGTGCGGAGGTCCTGGCAGCAGAGCAGTTGCACGTGGATGATGAAGATTTCCAAGCCACCCAAGCCAAGGTTGAGGCTGCTAGGATGCCTATGCCATTATGCGACCTCCCATCTGATGATCCAAAGCTTGTATCTGTGGTGCATGGGAGCATTGACTTGGATGCAAAGGGCAACAGGGAGGAGGACGACAAGGAGCAGGAGGTAAACTGTATCCTAATTTTCATGTTACTATTTTATCCTTCATTGTCTTTTTTCTTTACCTTCATAGGTTTATGACAGGATGTTGTGGAGGTTGATGATTTTGCTACAAGGACGGGTTGCAAGCGGGCGGGCTTTGGACCTCAAGCTTCCCTTGCGCATTACCTAGGACAACTCTCCCCTGGCGATGTGGACATTATCCATAATGAATTTACACCCCAAGCCCATTTTATGACTTGGTCGTTAAAAGCTTTGAGCAAGTTTTTGTGTTTGAGCACCATTGCTCAAACTGCGCATCAAGTGTTCCTAGTGCGTAGATCCCTTGTATGCATAGCGTTTGGCACTGGCTTTCGTGGTAAAGTGCTTGCCGAGATAGGGATACATGCTTCCATTGGCTCAATTCACCCAAATGCCATAGCGCAGTCCCTCTTGACTGGGGAGTTTCCTTACGCGCAAAATAGGCGCCAGGAAATGGTCAAAAAAATTATGAACTCCTCAGATACATGATGTAAAATCACCGTGCTGGAAGGAATAAAAAATATTTGAGATTGTCTCTCTATATTGCAAATTATTTTGAATCTGATTTGTCAATCTTGAAAATTGTTTCAATTGGTGATATGAATTGTTTTTTGATTGGTGACTTTGTTATTTCAAGTTCTGTATGTAACTGTAGTCAATTTCAGTATATTTGTGCTTTTTAAGTACCCTAGGGGGTAGATTAGCCTATAAGGGGCAAAAAAATGCCTGGCCACAAGGGCGCGCAAATGGCCCATCCATCAGTTTTGGATGGGCCATTTG
Source organism: Adiantum capillus-veneris (assembly GCF_014529385.1). NCBI lineage: Eukaryota > Viridiplantae > Streptophyta > Polypodiopsida > Polypodiales > Pteridaceae > Adiantum > Adiantum capillus-veneris. Next base: position 109,893,468 of record NC_140960.1, read on the forward strand.
CGCCCCCTTGTGGCTAGGAATTTTTTTGCCCCTTATAAGCAAATCTACCCCTTAGGGTACTTAAAAAGCACAAATATACTGCAATGGATTGGTTTTGCATCATTCATTTAAATGCACCCTTTTTATGGCAATTCCAGCATATGTTCAGACTCGAGGACACTAGAAAAGCTGAAATCAATTATGAAATGAATTTTCCAGCACACTATCACCTGCTTTAGCTCTACCTAGTACACCCCTCCACCAAAAAGTCCAATTGCATTGGACATTTGAAAAATCCAAATTAATGTTGCATAGACACTTGGTTTCACAATATGTTATTTGTTTTGATATCCTATAAGGAATTCAAAGCTTGAAATGACCAGAAAAAGGTGGCCACAAGGATCCATGTAAAATATTGATGCAAAACCAATAGGTTTTAGTAAATTTGTGCATTTTAACACTAGGTTGGTAACCTAACAGGACATAAAAGTGTCCTTTCAGGGTTTTGAAAAAAACCTCCAAAACCATAGTAGATCCACTCATTTTGTAAAATCCTTTCATGAGGTTATAGTTGAAGGCCTACTACACATGGAAAAAATAAGAAACTTGTAAAATTTCTCATCTTTTGGTCACACCAAGCCTCCAAAGTTGATGGACCAGTGCATTTTCATCAAAACAGTAATTTCTTACGTTTTGTTGCATAAAAATAAGATTAGGGATTTTTGTAGGACTTGAGATAAATTCCCTAGTTAACTTCAATGGGTTGGTGATCAGAACATATGATTGCTTCTCACTCACTATTTTTTGTTTTGCCAAAAGAAATAGGTACAAAAAAGTTGAATTTTTACCATTCTGCAAACCTATCATCAAAGTTTCTATAGCCACGCTCAATACAAATAATATATGCATGTTTTCTTAGTTCCCTATTGTCCTTTATGTTCATAAGGAGCCATGGAGCATGTCAAAAGAATAATACATCTCTTACCAAGGAGAATCTTGGGGACAAAGATAAAGTGCTAAATACAGCAAACATGAGCAAACATGAAAAAACTGTGTTCAACATTATGAGTTGTAGAATCCCATAGAAACTATTCAATATCTAGCAAAATTTGATCCTTATGACTAGATATGGTTACTACCTACAAAATCCATGTAGTTGTCACAAGAAACTAACAATATTGAAAAAGCTATACTTGATATACTAGAATGTTTCGTTTTCTTCTATAATTGAAAAAATCAACCATCGTTGTATACTATGCAAAATAGGGTATTAGGTGTCCCAAAACTCAAGGAATATTAGCTTTATGTTACAATATGCGACATAGAAAATAAAAAATGCATTTGGATATCATGAAATCCACCAAAAAAATCATAGAAGGGCTAAAATTGGCTAAAAAACAGGATTTGACAATTTTTGTAATTTGGTCATAACTTACAACTTTAACATTTATTTCTCCCTAGAAGCATCAGGACATGTTGAGGACTACTAAAGATAGTTCTCTAGCATTATAGACCTCACAAAAATGAATTCTAGAGTGGTATAGTTGCAAAAAGTTGAAAAAAGCCAAAAACAGGACCCGTTTTTTCACACAGATTAGGTTGTGAAATGTTTTGCAAGGACAAGGTTAAAGATGGAATTGATATTCCAAAAAAATGTCAAGTTTTTTTGAGCTCATGAGACAACTTTCTAGATAGATAGCACCTCAAAATCCATTTTGAAACTCTTGACATAATTCAAGGAAAATGGTCACTTAATAGGACATAAAAGTATCCTAGGACATAAAAGTGTCCCATTACCAACCTAGTGTTAAGTACCCTTGGGGGTAGATAAGCCTAAAAGGGGCATAAAAAGGCCTGGCCACAAGGGCGCGCAAATGGCCCATCCATCAGTTTTGGATGGGCTATTTGCGCGCCCTTGTGGCCAGGCATTTTTTTGCCGCTTATAAGCCAATCTACACCCTAGGGTACTTAAAAAGCACAAATATACTGCAATGGATTGGTTTTGCATCATTCATTTAAATGCACCCTTTTCATATGGCAATTCCAGCATATGTTCAGACTCAAGGACACTAGAAAAGCTGAAATCAATTATGAAATGAATTTTCCAGCACACTATCACCTGCTTTAGCTCTACCTAGTACACCCCTCCACCAAAAAGTCCAATTACATTGGACATTTGAAAAATCCAAATTAATGTTGCATAGACACTTGGTTTCACAATATGTTATTTGTTTTGATATCCTATAAGGAATTCAAAGCTTGAAATGACCAAAAAAAGGTGTCCACAAGGATCCATGTAAAATATTGATGCAAAACCAATAGGCTTTAGTAAATTTGTGCATTTTAAGTACCCTTGGGGGCAGATAACCCTAAAAGGGGAAGAAAAAGGCCTGGCCACAAGGGCGCGCAAATGGCCCATCCATCAGTTTTGGATGGGCTATTTGCGTGCCCTTGTGGCTAGGCATTTTTTTGCCCCTTATAAGCCAATCTACCCCCTAGGGTACTTAAAAAGCACAAATATACTGCAATGGATTGGTTTTGCATCATTCATTTAAATGCACCCTTGTTATGGCAATCCCAGCATATGTTCAGACTCAAGGACACTAGAAAAGCTGAAATCAATTATGAAATAAATTTTCTAGCACACTATCACCTGCTTTAGCTCTACCTAGTACACCCCTCCACCAAAAATTCCAATTACATTGGACATTTGAAAAATCCAAATTAATGTTGCATAGACACTTGGTATCACAATATGTTATTTGTTTTGATATCTTATAAGGAATTCAAAGCTTGAAATGACCAAAAAAAGGTGTCCACAAGGATCCATATAAAATATTGATGCAAAACCAATAGGTTTTAGTAAATTTGTGCATTTTAAGTACCCTTGGGGGTAGATAAGCCTAAAAGGGGCAGAAAAAGGCCTGGCCACAAGGGCGCGCAAATGGCCCATCCATCAGTTTTGGATGGGCCATTTGCGCACCCTTGTGGACAAGCTTTTTTTGGGCCCCTTATAGGCTTATCTACCCCCAAGGGTACCTAAAATGCACAAATTTACTGAAATTGACTGCAATTACATACAGAACTTGAAATTACAAAGATAATAGACAGAGTAGACACAATTGTTGATCATATTGTCATTGGAAAGTCAAATATTTCATTACAAAGATAAGGGTGTGCAATACAAAAAGAGGGATAACTTTGGCTAATGCTCGAAGTCTCGTCGCAATCGACGTGCAAGCTGCATATCTTTTGGCTGTATTGTCACTCGCTTTGCATGAATGGCGCATAGGTTGGTATCTTCCAACACCGAAATGATGTGGGCCTCTGCAGCTTCTTGAATAGCCTCTAGCGCTATTTCTTGCATTCTATACTGATTTCCATAGCTTTGAAGCACCTCCTTCACAGTGCGAGCAAAGGGGGCGCGTCAAATCAAGAGCTCCGTCGTCTTCTAGTAGTGGCGGATTTTTGCAAATGCCCTTGCTATTTTTCGGCGCCGTTGCGGTTGTCTTGGAGGCACTTGCACATTTGCTGGCGGGCGGCGTTTAGGATTCTTGAAAAACTTAGACTTGCGCCTATTTACATGCTTAGGGGCTGGTTCTGCAGCCTCTTCTGATTCTTCTTCTTCCCTTGGTTGCCGATCTTGTCGTGTGGGGAGAGCTCCCTGGCCTTGAGGCAATGTCTTCCCCCCAACGCCACCCGGTGTGTGCGCGGTATTTTCTCTCGCAGCCATGGTGGCTCACTCTCTGATTCGGTGTCTGTATGGACCACCCGAGTCCTGGATGGTCCTGCTTGTGATTGGGGGCGCGACGGCTGCTCCCTATCGGACTCTGATGTTTGCTGGCCCTCTGCTTCTCTCCAGCGCTGGGCACGTTGCTTCATTCTCTTTCTAGGTGTTATATCTTGAGGAGGTGGAGATTCAACAGTCCTTGATGAATCTCATGCCCTACCACCATGCCCACTACTAGAAGAGTTCCTGGAACGGCCAGGTGTTCGTGGCCGTTTTCTTGTGCCTTTAAGCCATGACGGCTTCTCACATCCTTGGAGGGTGTTTTTGTTGGCAGGCGGATGCTCTTTCGCGGTTTGTTTGGTGCGCACCATTTCGTTGGTAAGAGCTCACGTGTTCTTAAGAAATGAGTGATTTATGAGAGCACGCAATATTTATAAGGGCCCATTTAAAAAGGGCTCTGTTCACACTAATTTTTTTAAAAGAAGTATTATTTTTAAATAAACATGTCGCTAAGAGTTGGACCCTGTGTTCACGTTTAGTGACTCGCGCAGTATCCACTTTGATCCTTGTCGCACTCTGCATCGCCACCATGCAGCATGCTTGGTGGGACCTTGCGACATTTTCCACTTGTTGCTATGCTCTTGACGACTCCATTTGTGCACTTCAATAGCAATCTTGGATTGTTGCGCACGCTCCATTGTGAGCTTACGAGCAAATGTTGTGCGAAAAAACCAGTTGAACATCTCCTCCAAATAATTAGATTGCACCATTCCAGCACCATGTCGAGTATTTTTGAAGTACACTCCCCTTGCTCGATAATGGGACTTCTCCATGCCTTGAGTGCTAAAAATTTCAAGCGATCCATACTTGTGCATAAAAAATGCACCATGCGCAAACAAGATATGTTGTTCACATGAGTAAACGATCCACATTATTAAATAAAACAATCCCTTGTAATGAATACACCATGAATGACTTACCATGTAATGTGTGATGTTATTTTCAACCCAAGAAAGGGTGAAGACCTTGGTAAAATCCGCCAAAGCTTCTTGAAATGATTGACGTTGTTCTTCTGTTGTGCTGTTAAGTCCCATAAGCTTGACCATTTTATCAAAATGGGCCCAAACTTGCTTGCGCTTGTTTGCAAGCTCGCCATTTGAATCATAGTCAGTAGTAGCTTTGCGTAACTCCTTCCAAAGCTCCCAAAGGTTACCTGTCTGCTAGTTGGAGCTATTTTGAGCATCATATCGACTTGGCTTTCCTTGGGAAACTCTCTTCAAAAAGTGTCTAGCTTTTTGTCCACTCATTGACACTTGTTGAGCAATTTCATGGGCCTCCCCTGTGTTCTTTGCAGCAACTATAGACACATTTCCACCGTGACAGCCAATGGAATTCAAGAGTACCTCCACTCTTTCGATCGCTTCCTGGGACTTTTCCAACGGTTTCATTGTGAAAGCATAGTCAATGTGGAGCTTCAATAGCCTATCAAAAATGCGCATGAATGCGTGTAATGTACAAAAATGTACATTCGATAGAGGAAATCGAAAGATTAGATTCCAAGCGTGGTCCTTTTGATCACAGTCTGGGGCATTGAGCATGGGACATCTCAGAATAGACGCTTCCCATTCTCTACCTTCATCTCCGACATCACGACAATCTAACCCTTGTTCTCCATGCCCTTGCCATGGAAGCATGTAACCGGCCTTTGCAGTGCTCTTATGTGATTTTGTCCATTAGGTTTGTACCCTCGAGTGCAAAATGGACAAGGCATGAGAGAAGAAGCCCCTTGTTTGCAGCCAAGCAAACACTTTATGGTCTTCAAATCCCCACCTAAGTGCCACTCCACATCATAACTACCAAAGCCCTCAATCTCCAACTTCTGACCTGCAATTTGGGAGTGTATTACTTCTGTGATCCATGGAGTTCTCTCAAAAATCCATGAAAGTACTCCATTGGTCTCTTTGGGCACCTCAATAGCACCCAACCACCAAATGTCTTTCTCTGATTGCACGCTAAAAGATAGGGTGGGATATGGCTCGACTGAATCCCTTCGCTTGGTTTGCAAAAGGGCCTCGTTCATTAGAGTGACACTTAGCCTCTCTAACCTTCGGCCTTTCACTATTTGACACTCATCGAGTTTCAGCACAAAAGCGACTTTTGTGCCAAGCACTACAAAATAAATAGTGCTAAGACCTTAAACTTCAGCGTCTATAATAAGAATAATACCAAAGAAAAAAGTAAAGTGTGTCACCTTCTTTAGGTAACTCGTAAAATCTAAGCATGGCTTCTTGAAGCCTTCTAAGATCCACGAAAATATTGTTCCACATTGTGTAAGGAAAGCCCTTCTCTGAAGGTCTTATGGATTGTTTCTTACCTTTTCCCCTTGTCTTTGTTGCGTACGAAGCATAAAGGGAAGTTGGCAATGTGTCCTCAATGTGTAGGTATCTCCCAATGAGGGAGAACACATCTTCGTTTGTGGCCTTCTTTGCGAGCTTGACCTTGTGAGGAACGGGAAATAGGTTTTCCACAATGCCATGTTCTTTGAGGGCATCCTTTAGGAGTTGAAAAATAGCCTGATAGGCTTTGGTGCTGATTCCAGCCTCATCACAAGCTTGTTGAACATCATCATCACTAACCACATTTCTTAATTTACGCATAAGGTCCTTGATGACTGCATCCTTAATGTGCTTACCTCCAAGTGATTGTAAGATAGAAATCACTTCCTCGGTATTGAGACAACTAGTGAGAAGGTTGACTCGATTATCTTGGCTTGTTCCACCGCATGCCTCCTGGATGAATTTTCTGGCAACAAATAAACATAAATGTTAGAAAATAGTGTGATGTAAGAATGCATCATGCAAGTAAAGACAAAATCACCTTGTGGCTGTAACTCGTCGTTTGCGTGCTCCTCCGGAATGTGCAAGAGTTTCAATGGATGAATACGGGCGTTTGCGTTCCCTTGCACCAAGGGGCGTTTCTTTCAAGTATGTGATGGTGTTGGTAAGCTTCTGGATGTGGGACTCCTTTTCTTGCATTTGTTGTTCAAGACTTTTAACTACCCTCTCCGAAGAGGTAACACTCTCTTGTAATGCCGTCGTCTTGAGGTGAAGAGTTTGACATTCGTGCATCCACATATGCAAAGAAGCACCTGCACCCATACACAGCCGCTTGCAATAGCCTAACAAGCCTGCTTCTCCCCTCCCAAGAAATTGAAGAAATGTGGAAAGGCTATTAAACGGTGGATGGAAGCGGCTTATAGGATCGTAAGGGTACAAATGGCCATCCACCCAAATGTCAACATTGGTCTCACAAGCGGTGCGACGTTCCTGTGATGACCTTTGATCACCCTCACTAGTGGTCTTCGGTGCAAATGCCGTGGGTAAGTGAATATGTATGCTTTTGGTGTGCGGATTACGTGGTGGTGGAAGCAAACCATTTGTGATGTCCGTGAGCACCATGGAAGCTGTTGCGTGAGGAAGCAAATGATGAAAAGATAGAGGGGGAAGGGTAGAGAGGCCGAGCAGGATGGGAGGAGAGAAGGAGGGAGGGGGGGGAGGGAGAGATTGGGGAGGAGGAGGAAGGTAGGGGCAGAGAGGGAGAGGAGAGGGAGAGGGAGAGAGGAGGGAGGAGGGAGGAGGAGGAGAGAACAAAATGTTTATTACTTTTTGGGGAAAAAGATTTTTTTTAAAATAGACTTTCTAAGCTTCTGGGTTAAAAAATGGGTCAAAAAATGATTTTTGGATATGTATATATGTTGGGAGGGATTTTTAAGTAAAAATAAAATAAAAATGATTTTTTTTTTTTAAAAGTCAAATTTTGACTCTTTTTGACCCACGGAATTGCAGATGTGGACACACCCCTATGCTTCCTTCACTTTAAAAAAAGCTATAGAGAGAAAGCAACCCTTTAGGTCCACATCCTACATTTGTCTTTAAAAAAGGCTAGAAAAGCCTACTCAAAACTACCTTCTTCAATGCCCTTGCCCCCTAAACCCCACACAACATTAGCCTTAATCCCTAAAAATTAGGATTCCTTACAAGGCCCATGCAAGGTTCATATTTCTCCTAATGTTTGAGCTTACCCACTAGTTCGGACAACTCTTAGGCATACTCTCTAGTCGGATTGAGTGGATTCGAGTCTTTTCAAGCTATTTCTAGCATTAGACCTGAAATTTTGCAACTTCCAATAACAACTCACTATTGATTCCTTCAGAGAGAGCAATGTTCTAAAATCCACCTCGGATACTACTTACCCTACTCCTAGATTCTCATGCAAAGGGGTTGTGGAAAGTGTCCACAAACACTCGTTTTCTTTTGTTGTTTATGTTTTTCAGAGTCTTGATCTTAAGACTTGTCTCGTCTACCAATCATTCTCCAAATCCTAATCTAAATCTACAATCCTATAGTCCTAAAGGTACTCAGCAAGTACGATTACTTCCAAGCTACCTCTACACAGCAAAAGATGACAATCTTAAGCTATGCGGTTTCTGAAAGAAAGTTTTGAACTCTAGATGAAACTAGAGGAAGTTAAAGGACAACTACAAAAAACGCTTGTGTTTTTCCCTAGTTTAGGTCTCTTCGTTCCCCGACAGTGGCGCCAAATGTGGGGCGCATGTCTAACCTCACCATCCTATCTTATTATAGTATTAGCGAGAACCACGATTAATTTGTCAAACCATGGGACGAAGCTGACTCAACTAGTGCATAGAGGCTACAAGAGGTTGTCAATCTCTCGAAAAACAACTAACAACTTGCATCTAACTCAAGCTACACTCAAGTGATTGAAATCACCAAAAGCCAATCGCTCATCGGTAAACAATTCACATCCGTTACAGCATCAAATGACATCCAAACGTAACAAAACTTCTAGGATAAGTTTATAAGACCTAAGCACACATGCCTATGGCCTTAAACCCCACTTTAGGTCAAGTTCCAAAATCGCGATTATTAACAACAGTGGATTTTTGACCTAGTCGTTTTCAACCCAGAATACATCTAAATGCTTAGCAATGATGCCCCAATACCCCGCCTATGCTTAGTTTTTTATTTAAAAGTGTAAATTCCTAGTTATGATGAAATTAGGCTGCGGGTCGACGACGCCAAAAGCTACGAAATGCGGTGAATGGCTTACGTCAATGTGTAGAGCTCTTACCTACGGTTGCAATGCAACAAACGCATTTGCAATGTGACAACCGGAGAGGGAGTAGGAAGCGGGAGAAGGAGAGAAGTGTGCACCGTTAGCTCACACTGTGTATTTCTTATCCAAAAAACTTCTAAAAAACTTACAACAATTGGCTTTTATACCTTAGCCAAGGTTTTGGGGTGGTCAAAACTAATAATCTGGAGTTCTACCAAAGCTGGGAAATTACTGGCTGATACAATCTAGAAGCTTGTAGCCCCGGCTCATTAATTACAAAGTTTATCCAAGAAAATAGGAGTTACAATATTCCTGATCTATCAAAATAATAATTGTTTTACAAGGAGAACTCCGAAAAATGGTGTCCATGTTAGCTTGCTCCTAACACCACGTGGAACTTTCAAGAAACCTGTCATGTACTTTGGTGCCCTTTAAAGCACTCTACAGCACTGTAAAGCACTTTGGGATACTTGAAAGCACTCTGAAGCACTTCAGTGCACTTTAAGAGCACTCTTAGGCTCTTTGTAGCACTTGATAGCACACTAAAGCACTTTACCAGCACTTTGGTTCACTTTGAACTACATTGGTGCACTTTGGAAGCATTGTAAACTACTTGGTGGCACTTTAAAAGCACTTTGAAGCACTATGTAACACTTTAAAGCAATTTTGGACACTTGAAATCACTCTGAAGTGCACTTGGAGAATACTCTAAAGCACTTTGGGACACTTCTAAGCACTTTGCAGTACTTTAAAGCACTTTAGGGCACTTGAAAGTACTGTGAAGCACTTTGTGGAACTTTCAAGCAACCTGCCATGCACTTTGGTGCCCTTTGAAGCACTGTAAAGCACTTTGGGTCACTTGAAAGCAATCTGAAGCACTTCAGTGCACTTTAAGAGCACTCTGAGGCACTTTGTGGCACTTGATAGCACACTGAAGCACTTTACGAACACTTTGGTGCACTTTGAACTAGATTGGTGCACTTTAGAAGCACTCTAAACTACTTGGTGGCACTTTAAAAGCACTTTCGAGCACTATGTGGCACTTCAAAGCACTGTAAAACACTCTAAAGTACTTTGAAGCGCTTTGAAACACTTTGAAGCACTATGCAACACTTTAAAGCGCTTTTGGCCACTTGAAAACACTCTGAAGTGCACTTTAAGGGCTCTTTGAAAGCACTTCAGTGCTATTTAAGAGCATTCTGAGGCACTTTGCAGCACTCTAAAGCACTTGAGAGTTTAGAAAGCACTATGAAGCACTCTAAAGTACTTTGTGGCACTTTCAAGCACCATGAAGCACTTTAGTGCACTTTGCTAGCGGTCTAAAATACTATGAAGCACTTTTTAACGCTTTCATGCACACAGAGATGCACTTTTTTGGCACTTTAAAGCATTTGCAGGCTCTAAGTGATGCACTTTGAAGCACTTCCAGACACTTATAAAGCATTTCAAAGCTTTTGCAAGCACCCAAAATTACTAAGTAAAGCATTGTGACACACTTCAAAGATGTTCTGGCTGATATACCGGAGGTAAATTGAGGAGATGCACCGGATGCACTACATGTGCCCTCCTGCCGATTCTCTTTCGAACGACATCTTTCTTGTTTGGGGAGATGCGGGTTTCCATTGACCAGAATTGAAACACGATTTCTCTGATTTCGATTGTTAAGGTATTGATCCTATGTTGTTGACGTTGACACGTGTCTAAGGGAAGTGACCCCTCCTCCATATCAGTTTGCAGCCAAAAACTAGCTCCCGCGACATTTCTTTGATGAAGTCCTAATGCCTTTGCAACATCATTATTGCTCATTACATTGTCAGCCCCATTGACTCCATTAAGGCATGCCATGACAGTATCCCGTTTCAAAAATAGCTTATTGTTTGAACGAGGAGTCTTCACCCCAGACAATGTATGACAAATACTAGAGAAAATCAGCCTCCCAACTATCTCCGATGTGGGTTGCAACAATGAGAAAGTTGGATGACCGAGAGTTCTTGTAGAATGCTCCATTGAATACCCTCGAAAATCCCGTTTGTTTGATTACGCCATCACTTAGCAACTACCCTACAGATTTTCTTTGCCTCCAGCTCATCAATGTCACCATCCTCTCACGCTCGTGCCATCCTTTTTTGCATGTTTCTTTGTTCCCTCTTCTTTGTAGCCCAGTAGTTTCGTAGACTCGGCAGAAGATCCCTTGGGATATACTGTGTAGCAGATAATGGAGGAAGGTAAAGGGGGTTTGTACTACCATTATGAGTATTATGTGATTCCATGTGGAACGTGCAAGGATGCTATTGAAACGAAAATGAAGACAGTCAAAACAGTGCCATAGTACTCATAGAGAGAGAGAGAGAGAGAGAGAGGTTTCGTTGAAGCTGAACATGACTGGCAATGAGAAGCTGGTTGATATGGCTTTGTGCTACGCCCACAAGCACCTACAGCGGCTATGGAGAATTGAGAGAGAGAAGGAGGGAGAGAGAGAGAGAGAGAGAGAGAGAGAGAGAGAGAGAGAGAGAGAGAGAGAGAGAGAGAGAGAGAGAGAGAGAGAGAGAGAGAGAGAGAGAGCACTGAGCCCGCAAGCCTGCAGACGCTGTATGAGCCAACAACAGAGTCTATGGAGAGATAAAGTGAGGGGGAGAGAAAGAGAATGGGCACAAGAGGCAGAGGGACCCATTGAGGCAACGCTGCAAAGATCCGAGAGGAGTGGCGGCGAGAGGGAATTTAAATGCGCAGGCAGTTTGCTACTTTAAGATTTAGTATTAAAGTGAAATGGAATTTCCAGCCCGCCTAAATTCCAACCTCTCAACCAAAAAGATTTTATCTTTCCTTTATATGAAATGAAAATGAATAACCCACCACCCATTTCATCTCCTCCCAAAGGAGTGTCCAAGACACTCCTTTTTGGTACCACATAAACATGCTATCACCGGGATTTTATTGTCCATCACTTCCTTTAGGTTTACTTGGAGAAAAACATCAACTTTTAGAAACCACATAGTTGAGGAGTGTCACCTTCATCTATGTAGAAGTGTCCTGAGACCTTTTAAGCATAGATTAGGTCCTTTTTTGAGTGGTTGATGAGTTAGGCTATGTCAAAGTCTGAAGGTTAACACTCATTTCATAGAAAACAAGGAAAAAAAATCAGTGATTGCAAACACTTTCCACTACTTCTAGGAGAGGGGGAATGGGGGACACAGCTTGAGCGCTCACAAATGCCTCTCTATAGACCAATCTATCCACAACACCCCTATCCTCTCAAAAACACTTTTTAAAAACGCTCTTTTCCACTAGTAAAACCTTGATTGCACACCATCGTTGACACACACATTATCCTATTAGGGAACCCAAACAAACACACATGCACAAGCACACTAAGACTTCCACTTTACCTTGTACACAATCTCTCTCTCTCTCTCTCTCTCTCTCTCTCTCTCTCTCTCTCTCTCTCTCTCTCTCTCTCTCTCTCTCTTCACAACACCAAGAACCAAGAGGGACACACACACGCAATTGGTTTTACCATAAAAATGAGCAACAGAGGATAAAGGGGGATAAAGAAACGACACAAAAAAAGAGATATTTCAATGGGATCTTGCTTAATTTCTCCAAAACAGAGTTGGTACAAAAACGTTCTCCTTGGTTCTCCTCCTAAAAGTCTCTTGCTTCTCCTTTGATCCTTGGCCAAAATCCCACAAAGTGGCTGGTTCTCTACTATTTATAAAGGTTTTTGATCCATTTTTAGCAAATGTGTGTCCACCGGAAGTTGGACAACTGTCCATTGACTTTCCCTTTGAAGCTTTGCATGCATGAGAGCTTCTAGCTCGGGACAAGTTCTGGTTCCTTTATCCCTCTCTTTCTCACTCTCACGGGACATCCCCCCACCCTTGTTTAAATCTATGGCATCTCAACTGAATTTCTTAATGTGATTTCAATACATATGTTGACTTTCAGGTGTTTATTTCACTTATTTTTCAATGTTGGGGTAGGGCATTTTACTGTGGTGGGTATATATACAACCCATTCCACCCATTGTATCATGCATCAACTATTGATTTCTAAGGTTGGCTGGTTCAAAAGTCTCTCTCTCTCTCTCTCTCTCTCTCTCTCTCTCTCTCTCTATATATATATATATATATATATATATATATATATATATATATATATATATATATATATATATGTGTGTGTGTGTGTGTGTGTGTGTGTGTGTGTGTGCACACAGGGATTGTGGCAAAGTAGAGTACGCTTCCATATTGTCAACTTTGTCACACTCCCTGTGCGTGTGCACAGAGAGAGAGAGAGAGAGAGAGAGAGAGAGAGAGAGAGAGAGAGAGAGAGAGAGAGAGAGAGAGAGAGTACGCTTCCATAATGTCAACTTTGCCACACTCCCTGTGCATGTGCACAGAGAGAGAGAGAGAGAGAGAGAGAGGACACACGATGTGGGTGGAACAACTCACCACAATGTTTGAGAGAGCCCCTTATTCTTTTATAGAGTAAAGAATAAGGTGTGTACAAGTGATGGGCTGCCAAATACCTCTAGTGCGTTTGACCGGAGTAAGAGGAACATTGCCTTTACCCCAACAATCTCACACTTAAAGGAAAATGTTATGATAGGTAGTACTACTATAGGACCTAGCAATATGTACAAGACTTGTACAAGAGGTATAGGGGGAAAACTTATTGTTACGGGAGTGAATCACAGGACCCATAAAGTGCATGCAACACAAGCTAGATCAACATAATGTCAATAGAGGACACAAATGACACGATATACACATGGAGGCAATCTCTTTAATTTGTCAGGTTGAGACCATCCCACGCATACAACACTCTGGAAGGATAACTAAACCACAATCCAGAATCTCACTGCTCTCAACTACACCACCCAACCACATACAAATGGATGGAACTCACCAAACCATGCCAGAATCGTACAAAACTTTAAGGAACACCATCCCCTCACTAGGTTACACCTGTCCCAAAGCCTCTACACTCAAAATCCTCACTCTAAACCCATCTACAAAAAATGAAGACAAAGCCAGATTTTGGAAGTGTCCAAAATTAAAATCTATGAGTACCTATGTGTAGCTTATGTCACCACGATCCTAATGACTACTTGCAAGCAAAAAATAGACATCATCTGATACACTTACGACCACAAATGGTTCGTAGATGCACGAGCGCGTTCGCTCCATTCTGCGAGGAATGCTTGGCATTGTCGCGTAGGTCTTTTCAAGCCTAGCACAATGATGTTGTTGGTTCTCCAATGCAATGAGCAAGAGGGGAATAGCGCCAGGATGAAGATCTCACTCTCTCTCTTCCTCTCTCACACACAGTCGACTGAAGCTTAAATCTTGATTATGATAAAAGTTCTCTTACAAAATGACCTAGGTACCTTATATACTAAGTCTACAATAGGTTAAACCTAAAATAGAGTTCAAGGGGTAAACTAGCTTTGTATTTACAATCTAGAAGGGCCATCACACCTCGAATTCTACAACTAGACTAGCTACGTATTACAAATGATGTTTCTAACCATAATTCGCAGCATTTCATAACTCTCAAAAAATAAGGATTTGTTGAGTTATGTCGTGTTTTTGACCCACGAGTCAACACTCCCCCCCCTCCAATTCATGTTTTCCTTAGCTTGTAAATTCACCAGCTTTTAATAAGTCAATGAAAAGCTCGATTTCTACGTACATGATTTTTGTCAAAGAATCCACTAATGACGCTAATGATTTATCAAATGAAAATGGTAGGAATCAAGAAGACCTAGACTTGTCTACTTTTCTAAATGGATTCCAAGATGTTTTCATTGATGATATCCCTATGGACTTACCTCCAAAACGACAAGATAATGACCATCAAATTGAGCTCCTACCAGGAAGCTCACCGCCTAACAAACCTCCTTATCGAGTTTCCCAAGCTCAACAAGAGGAGATCATGAGGCAAGTACAAGAAATGGTAGACAAAGGGATGGTGAGGCCTAGATCCTCTCCCTTTTGTTCTCCAGTCCTTTAGTGCAAAAGAAAGATGGTACATATCGTATATGTGTGGATTATCGAGCACTAAACCATATCACTATCAAAAACAGATTTCCCGTGCTCGGTAGAAGATTTGTTTGATAAGCTACAAGGCTCTACCTACTTCAATAGGATTGAGCTTAAAAGTGGCTATCATCAAATAAGGATAGTGGATGAATATATCCTAAAGACCGTGTTTTGTACAACGTTTGGTCTTTATGAATATCTTGTCATGCCTTTTGGCTTGACCAATGCACCTGCCACATTCAATCGTTTGATGGAGAAAATTTTTAGACCTTATTGCGAGTTCATTAAAGTGTTCTTTGATGATATCATCATCCACTCTAAGTCCTTGGAGGAACATAAGCAACATCTCCAAGTGATTTTTCAAGCACTGAGGGAGAAAAAACTTTTTCTTAACCAAAAGAAAAGTGAATTTTTCCTTCAAGAGATTCAATACTTAGGTCATATTATTTCTCAAGATGGTATCCGTATTCCATCAAAGTTAGAGGTAATAAAAGAATGGCCTAATCCAAAGAATCTACATGAACTAGAAGATTTATTTGTATGTGTGCATACTATCGACGCTTCATAGAAAAACTTTCTCAAATAGCAGGACCATTACATGACTTAACAAAGAAAAACTTTAATTATTCATGGACTGCTAAGGAGAAAAATTATTTTGAAAAGCTCAAAGAGAAGCTTACCTCTCAACCAGTCCTCATGCTTCCGGATCTCTCAAAGCCATTCGAGGTCCAATGTGATACTTGTGGTGATTGCCTTGGAGCAGTCTTGCTTCAAGAAGGGCATGCCATAGCATATGAGAGCCGAAAGTCTCAATACGGATGAACGGGTCTTGGGAATTTATGAGAAAGAGATTTTAGTTGTTCTACATGTCCTGGACACATGGAAGCACTGTTTATTGGGGACTCCATTCATTTTACGAATAGACCACCAAAGTCTCAATTACTTCATGACGCAAACCAAGCTTTCCGACACACAAATGAGGTGGGTAAATTTTCTTTTGCAATTTTATTTTCATATTTCTCACATTGCTAGTAAGCACAATCAAGCGGCCGATGCACTTTCACGAAGACCAAAAGTCAATGCGGTGTCTATAGTAACTCACAATGATCTATCTTGTATGATAGATGAGTATGCGACTGACCCTGACTTTAAAGATGTAATGTCATCCCTTGCTTTGGGGAAGAAACAGGAACCATTCACCTTGTAGTATGGTTATCTTATCCATGGCAATAGGCTATGTGTACCCACTCCCTTCGTTGAGAAAGTCATGTATGAATCCCATGCTCCTCCCTATGTGGGTCATAGAAGCATTCAACCTACTCTTCGAGGAGTAGAGACATACTTCTATTGGCCTACCATAAAAGTAGACATACAAGAGTACGTTTCAAAATGTGTGGTATGCCAAAAGACAAGTATGATAGAGGGAAGAAACCTGGATTACTCTAGCCATTGACAATCCCTAATTCACCATGGGCGAGTATATCCATGGATTTTATCTTTGGATTACCCAAGTCTATCCATGGGAATACGGGAATATGGACAATAGTCGACAGGTATGCCAAAATGTGTGGTATGCCAAAAGACAAGTATGATAGAGGGAAGAAAATGTGTGGTATGCCAAAAGACAAGTATGATAGAGGGAAGAAACCTGGATTACTCTAGCCATTGCCAATCCCTAATTCACCATGGGCGAGTATATCCATGGATTTTATCTTTGGATTACCCAAGTCTATCCATGGGAATACGGGAATATGGACAATAGTCGACAGGTTTAGCAAGCAAACACGCTTTATTCCTGTCAAAGAGGCTATTAAGGCACAGCAAATGGCAACCATCTTTATATCTCATATTTTCAAACACCATGGATTACCAACATACATCGTGTCAGATAGAGATCCTAGAATGACCAATAATTTCTGGAAAGGTCTCTTTGAAAATCTAGATACAAGATTGAATTTCTCTTTGGCCTATCACCCACAAACGGATGTCCAAAGTGAGATAGCCAATGTTACAATACTCGATCTACTAAAGACTTATGTTACAAAAGTATATCAACGCTCACAATGGGAGAAGTACTTACCCCTTGTAGAGTATGCGTATAATAATATTGTCCATACTACTACGAAAAAAAGCACCTTTTGAGATCATAGAGGGAAGACCTAAAAGTCCCTTGCTACTTAAAGTACATGGGAAGATCTTTGTTGCTAATGAGTATAGCCATGACCTACAAGAATCATTTCAAAAGATTAAGGAAGCTATATCCATCTCTCAACAAATGCAAAAAGCTGATATTGACAATCACAGAGTGTTAGAAGCTGGACACACCCCACGGCATCTAACTACTCGGTGGACTATTATTTTTGTAATTATTCACTCATTGAGGAAAACCCGATTTTTCACCTTGTAAATATTGGGACTTACAGAAGTTTCCAGATTGTATTCCAGTTTTGATAGTTAGATTGAATAGATGGTTGATTTTAGAACTTTAGGGTTTAAGAAGTTGTAAGGTATATATACCACTTTTTGACCTTAATGAAGGACCTTTTGTCATTTTTAAAAGGGAAGTTTGACGTCTGTGAGTGAGCGTACTGTGTACGAGAGAGAGAGTGTGTGAGCTTCGTCTTGACGCTATGTGTGCTACGGTGGTCGGAATCGAGTGTGGAGAAGTGCAGCGTGTTGCCCCCGACTAGAGCTACGCGTCGATACCAACATTGCGCGCGTACGGTCCAGCTTTGAGAGCTCCTTCTACGAGCTTCATCGGTTGTTTGGATGAGCATACGCTATCTTATTTCGCATTGCAGCATATCCACACGTTCACATTGAGTAGAACTACACATTAGGCACTTCAGATTTTGGAACGAAGACCTACAGATTTCGGCCAGACATCCTACGTGTTTCTGCACCGGGTGTTTTGGGTCGTGATTTTGGTTCATAGACCTTAGGGAGAGCGGCCTACAGGTATTAGTAGGGTCTCCTTCAAGTTCTATGGTGTTTCGAAAGTGTTTGATGGGTGTTCGGCTCTAGCAAGCGTTGTAGGAAGTTTCCTCTTTTGTACTCTTGAAGGCTGTGACTTAGACAATTGAAGGCTGTGACTTAGACAATTGGTAGAGACCTCTACAGGAATTAGTTAAGAGTCGGTCGAGTGTAGGTTGACACCTTATGCTTGCTTCCACGCGCCTGCGGGTCGAGCTTCGTCCTTAGCTGACATTACTTGTTAGGTGAGTTCTCGCTGTGCTGACGTCCGTCGCGGCGTACCCATCCAACATTGGCGCCGCTGTCAGGGACGAAAACCTTAGGTAGGTGACCAAGACTAATCCTTGAGGATTGGGATTTTTGGCTTGCCAAGAGTCTCGCTTTACATTTAGATAGGATCAGAGGGTGGAGGACTCTCTAGGTCTTAGAGGGAGTTTAGGAAGCGTGTGTCTGGCCTAGATCCTTCGACTTAGGTAGAGGAGGTAGACTTAAGTAGTTTTAGGTAGTAGTCAAGTTCTAGAGTAGGATTTGGAGTGGTAGAAGCGGTGAGAGGTGAGCTTGAGAGTCAGGAGAGGCCAAAAAGCAACCAAAAACACCATTATCACCATTTCTTCATGATAGGTAGGAGTAGAGTAAGTAGGACATCATGATTCAGATCTAGAGCATTTCATGCATATACACTTGCTTGGTAGAATCATTACAAGATTGTAAAAGACGCAAAAAGACGCAAAAGTGTGGTTGAAAGCCTAATTGAAGTCCAAAAGTTACTGTGAGTGTTTCTGATATATCTACAGAGCATCAGGAGCATTCCTGTCAGAAAAAACTTTAATTTTAAGCCAAGAGACATCCTACATGTAGGATGTCTACAGGCCAATCTGGGAGGAATTTTGGGATTTTGAGTTGACCAGTGTGTTCAGAAGGTAGGGTTTACTCTAATTTCAATTGGAAAGGGTAAATTTGGCCATATCTTGACAGGATAACGCCAGATAGACTGAAATTGCTAGACATCCTACCCAAATAGTGCCAAAACATTAACTTGAGACCAAAACCATAAGATGGCTGCATGAGTGTGTCTTGCATGATATATTGAGTGACTGAAAGGGGTTTCACCTCATTTGGGTAAGAAAATTGGGTTCAAAGTGGAGTTTAGCACTTTCAACTGAAAAAGAAAAAACAGCTGAAGTTTGGAACTTTTGACATCCAAATCAAAATCTAAGCATACCACTGGAATACTGACATCAAGGGGAAGCTGTGGGACAAATCTGGGGTCAAACAGGCCAAAAAGACATCCTACGCGTAGGATGTCTTCTGAGTGATTTGGGACTCCAAACTGAATTCTGAGTATACCAAAGTGATCAACAACTCAAGGGGAGCTTAAGACTTGATTTTAAAGCCATTCTGAAGAAAAAGACATACTACGCGTAGGATGTCTAATGCAAGAAAATGAAGCCAGACTTTGACTTTGGGCATTGCAAGGTGTTATATAGCCTAAAGCAAGCCTGCTAGTCAGTTTTGGTCCAATTTGGAGTTGATTAGACTGATCAATACCATCAACAAGCCGTCGGAACAGATTTCTGACTCATTGACCAGCTAGTAGGTGTCCAAATCAAAAAGTAAAATCAGCTGGAAGCTCAGCACAACAAAGGGAAACAACAGTGCAAAAATCCAGGCAAAACACAGCAGGAGACATCCTACGCGTAGGATGTCTATTGGGGCATACTGCAGAGAAAATTTGACCTGGCCTAGACAGTGAGGTTCCATTTGGCTAAGGGATTCCAGAACTTCTTTCAAAAGTGAATCTGGACCTTTTTTGCCCATTTGACAAAGCAAAGACTGAATTCAGACTTTTTCGCGTAAATTGGCCAACATTAGAGGGAAGTATTGTTCCAGATTAGCAAACCTAATCCAGAACATCAGCAGTGTATAAAATACAATAGTGGTTGAGATTAACTCTCCAGTAAATCCAATCATTACTAAGGTAACCTCTAGCAGATAAATGCTTTGATTCAATTGCCGAAATTAAAACGCTTGTGTACAGGTATATTCAGCAACAGGGCAAGAAGTTGTGCAGTTCAACTGACCCATTGCCAGGTGAGTGGTTGAATTTGTGATAAATTGCATTGATAAGTTTGATGAATTTAAGATCAGGAAGATACATTGTTAGAGACCAGAAGGTGGCAGGTGACCAAGGTAGCTTAGTGTCCACCGAAGAGAGTGTAACTCAGGCAAGGCTAGATCCGCTAGCACCGATTATTGAGGAAGGTAGTGATACTGACACTTCGTCAGACAAATATTTCTTCATGATGGCTAGTCAACAGCTAGGATGTTTCACCTATGATGGACCTATGCGAGGAGGAAGCACCTCCCAAAATCCTTTGAATGATTCCAGGCTCACAGTGATCTTCTTAGAGGGAACAAACTCAAGAGGAGCCCTAGTCTATTCTGACTATCGAGGCCGCAAGTGCATTTGTATCGAAGAGAGGCCAACACAAATATTGGAGATAATCCGAGTGTATGATGATGGAGATAGATTCCGAGACGAAAAGGGGAACCACTATTCAATAGTTAGCAACCTTGAAGATTACAACAGATATGAAGATAACGTGGAAAAAGGGAAAATGGTTTCAGAAACTCAAGAACCGCCACCAAACATTGATAGGCCCGGAGCTATTTTTATGTATAATAAGAAAACAACCAGGATTCCAACTTATAACGAGAATGTGGGAATCTACAAACATGAGAGTGAGGGTATTGTCTCTTACTTTCGCAGCAAAGAACCATATGTAAACGAACTAAGCAAAGACAAGGTTCTCTACTTATTCTCTTATGAAACTGCTACGGGGAAGGGCATAGTTTTTGTTGATAGATACGGGCGAGAATACCATTGTATTCTCCCAGAGGAAGTAGAAAGAGCAATAGGACCAGGAGCATCAGCATATGCCCCTGAGGAAATGCCAAGAGCCGTCCACACCCCAAGCAAGTCAACAAATCCATTTTCGGATGAGTATGACACTACCTCACATTCCACCAGACCGCAAGCATTCAACAACCAAGACCAACCAGCAAACTAGCCATCATTGCAGGCATGGCTTCGACAGAGTGCAACAATGGAACCAGACCGAAACCGAGACGGTTATCAAGCCGCACGAGGGCTCAGGGATTTGCAAGAACCACCACACTATTCAAGGTATCAAGCAGAGAGTAAGCCAAAGACACAAGGGTTGACCGAGCCTGGAGGACCACCCATGGAACGAGTTCGAAGAGATGAACCACCTCCAACGAGAACCGTAAGAAATTATGTCTTAGGAGCATCGTTGGGAGAGGAACCAGCCTATTACAGAAGGCCTGAGGAGGTGTATCGACTTGGATGGGGTGATCCAATGATGAGGTTTGTAGACCATCGCAAAATTAGACCTTCTCAAGTGCAAAAATGGGTAAACAAGAAATACATAGGAAACAGAGACCCAAGAGATCATGTAGCAGCCTTTGTGCGTGTAATTAGAGCCGAAGAGGTGTTAGATTTTCCTACCCAATTTGCAGGGTTTGGACTAGCCCTAGAGGATGATGCTGCAACTTGGTTTGACTCTGTGGAGCGTAGAGACTTTGAGTCAATGGAGGAAGTGTTTGACGAGTTTATTGAGGAATTCTCTCAAAGGGGAATAGCTCATAATACCGTCTCACAAACCCATAAATTCAAACAAAAAGATGGAGAATCTGTACGAAAGGCAGCCTAAGACTAAAAAGATATGTTAAGTTCTGTCCTGTTGAAGAACTACCAACTCAGTCCAGACTTATGGTGATATTCATCCAAGGACTAAGGAATGCAGATCTCCAGAAAGACTTACATATGAAGAGGAGCACGACGTTGAATGAGTTGACCAAGGAGGCTCTGTACCTTATGGACAATTGTGCGGTCTACAAAGAAGGGGAGTTCAAGGACGACGATTCATCTTCACAGCAAAGTAGGAGAAAGTCTTCCAAGACAACACTGAAAGGAGAAATAGCGGTAAACCAAGAGCAGCTCGTAGATGAAGTGCTAAAAAAGATCAACTTGTACGCCAAACCCCAGGCTAAACAGCCCAAGTGGTGTGCTATTGAACAAAAATGGACAAACCATGGGACCGAGGAATGTTATTATAACAAGGGATATGTGAGAGAGAGACCTTACGCTCCCCAAGCTTCAGTAGCTTCCCCTCAAGTACCACCGATGCCTAGATATCAAGCAGGCAACTTACCAGGACCTGTAGGTGTAGAAAGACCACAACCGGTGTTGGGGCAACAACCACCCCTACCAGGTTTACGACCAGTTGGTATAAGATACACACCAATGGTAACTGAATCAGAAGAAAAGGCTTTGGTGCCTATGCATGCATATTATGAAGATCCCAATGGATATGTGGCAAACCCTGTCTACTATCCACCGGAAGAACCCTCGACACCAGAACCATGGAGCATGATAGGGAATCAAGGACCTCCAACTGCTGCACAGGCCGTTGGATAAGGAAGATATAGCTTAGATGAACGAACATTGTTGTTCATATCCAATGGAGGCATGGGCGGACAGAGACAAGCTTACCAGCAAAGAGGGGCTCAAGAAGCACCTCAACAACACAAGGGACCCTGTTACAAGTGTGGCGGAGACCATTGGCTGAGAGGCTGTCCTCATGATGAAATCATTAGAGTCAATGCGTATTGCCCAGAATGTGGAATTACTCATTTGATTCCCGATTGCCCTAAAAACCCGAGCAAAGGAGCAAAAACCACCTTGAACCTGTTAGAAATAGTACCTTCCAGTGGAGGATCGGAAAATGAAACAATCATACCTATTCAGGCGGTAACACGAGCCCAAGCCCAAAGAAGGACGAACGAACCCATAGTAGAAGAACCAAAAACCAATGCCCAAAGTTCAGAAATGAAAAATTAGAGAAGCACTTGGAAAGCTAGAAAGGCGTGTAGGAAAGCCAGGAAAGAACGAGAGCAAGCAGCCCTATCCGATGAGTTGAAACATACAAAGAATAGATTGGAGCGGTTAGAGGATCTAGCTAGCTTAAGCTCACACACCACAGCAGCCATAGCATCCAAGGAAATAGAAGAGCCCAAAAGTGCAGGATCAGGAGGATCTGTACTGGCAGACAAGGTAAACGAGCAGCTGGATGTGCTTCTAAAAGCTTATGAAGCTCGACTTAAAAAGAACCAAACCCAGGAGCAAAGGTGGATGACTTATCCATATGCAGAAATAGAAAAACAGAGGTTGGATATGTATAAAAAGATGATCGAGACGGCTCAATCATTGATGGAAGACCAGCTGGGTAAACCGGCAAATTGTCATGACGCACCAGCTCCAACCCCTATCCAACCAACATTAGAGAAACATGAAGAAATAAAGGAAAGACTCAGTAATGATTATGAGTCCAGAGGAGAGCCTATCATAGTGCCAAATACCACTGATAGGGCAAGTGACGGGGTCCGAGTCCTAAAATATTGGCAGAAATGGGTAAGGACGGTAACGGTTTAGATGATCTGTGGAAGCAAATCCGAGAGGCCAACGAGGCTAATAGGATGAGTAACCAAATGAATAGCATGAGAGAAGAAAAGAACGTGATCTTACGATGGGCCTGAAAATGCAAAAGAAATAGACCTCGCAGAACCAGGTGAAAAGCCTCAGCCGGTCTATATAGCTAACGATTTAGAGCCTGAGGAGGAAGCACAACTAACACAACTTCTCACAAAGTATAAAGATGTGTTTGCTTGGTCCTATAAAGACCTCAAAGGAGTTGATCCATTGATATGCCAACATACAACTCCTTTGAAATCGGATGCAAAACCTAGCAAACAACATCCTTATACATATAATGACACATTTGCTAAACGAATTAAGGAAGAGATTGATAAACTGATGGAAGCGGAATTCATCTATGAGATTGAACATACAGATTGGGTGTCACCCATTGTGGTAGTTCCCAAAAAGAATGGAAAATTGCGAGTGTGTGTAAACCTCAAGAAGGTGAATGCAGCACCCATAAGGGATAATTATCCCTTGCCAATCACAGAACATGTACTGGAGCGAGTGGCCGGGAAACGGGCTTATTCCTTTCTAGATGGGTTTTCAGGATACAACCAACTGGAAATAGCAAGGGAGGATCAACACAAAACAGCGTTTGCCACAGAATGGGGGATTTATGCATATCGAGTTATGTCATTTGGCTTAACAAATGCACCAGCCACTTTCCAGAGGTTAATGACTCACGCTTTCAAGGAATACCTAAGAATATTCTTAGAAATTTACATGGATGACCTGTGTGTACACTCTCTTCTGCGAGAGGAACATATTGACCACTTGCAAAAGGTCTTTGAAAAGCGCAAAACATATCGAATCTGTCTAAACCCGAAAAAGTTTGTATTTATGGTTAAGCAAGGACGAATCTTAGGACACATTGTCTCACGAAACGGCATAACCACAGACCTAGACAAATTCAAAGTCATTGTAGACCTGCCCAGGCCTACTAATGCGAAACAAGTACAATCCTTCATGGGACACTGCGGATATTATCGAAGATTCATATACCTCTGTATCGGTTGCTAGTCAATTTCGAGTGGACTGAGGAGTGTGAGACCTCATTCCAAAAGCTGAAGGAAAACCTTATATCAGCACCTATACTAAAGGCACCAGATTGGGAAAAGATATTCCATGTGCACATTGATGCTTCAGCATATGCCATTGGAAGTATTCTAGCTCAACCTGGAGACGGAACAATGGATTTTCCGGTTTGCTATGCGAGCCGACAGTTAAACAGTGCAAAAAAGAACTACACAACCACCGAGAGGGAAGGATTAGGAATGATTTATGCTGTAAAGAAATTTCGGCATTATCTACTTGCAAACAAATTTGTGTTCTTTACAGATCATCAAGCTCTTTTGTACCTAGTAAATAAACCTTGCAATACAGGGAGAATCATACGCTGGTTTATTATATTGCTAGAATTTGACTTCACAGTGGTGGTCAAAAAGGGTAAAACCTATCTGCGAGCAGATCATCTTTCAAGAATACACAACGGGGAAGCTCCAGAAGAAGTAGATGATGACATACTAGATGCTTATCTTTTCAACATTGAAATGGTACCCAAATGGTCTCAGGAAATAGTTAGCATTCTCTCCTTTGGATATGAGTTTGATAATACGGAGTGCAGATCCAAACAGCAAACAATTCGACAAACAAAGAACTTCCAGTTGATAGCAGGACGGCTGTATCATCTTGAATCTGACCTAATCCTACGATTATGTATAAATCCGGAAGAATTCGAGTGCTACCTTGAAGAGGCACATGTCCAGGGATGTGCTTTTCACTGTTCAACAGTGAAAACACACCAGAGACTGAAACAGTTAGGGGTTTATGGGCCAACTATGTATGCGGATACACATTCTTATGTTACCAATTGTACAGTATGTAGTGCCAAACGACCAGTGTATCACGCAAATTTGTTTCAGGTGAACATAGCACCTACATGGAGTCAATATATCATTGACTTCTTAACCACTAGGACGTTCCCTGAGAACATTACAAGAGCACGGGAAAAAGCTATAGAGCGGGAAGCTCGTGACTTTCAGTTAATTGGGAATCAACTCTATAAGCGGGGAAAGGACAATCAACTTAGAATCTGTGCAAGTGAAAGCGAATACCTGCTGATTCTAAAACATGCACATAGCGGAATAAGTGGAGGCCATTTTTCGAGCGATAAGACGGAAAAAATTGTCTTAACCGCAGGAATTTGGTGGCCTACATTGCACATGGATGCCGACGAGTTTGTAAAGCGTTGTGATGCGTGTCAACGCACCAAGATACCAATAAAACGAGATGAGATGCCATTAAGGTCAATGATGGGGGCAAGGGCATTTGCAAAATGGGGCATTGATTTTGTGGACCTATATTACCCCCTGCATATCGCACCCATACCCAATATATCATTGTGGCTACAGACTATCTCACAAAATGGGTCGAAGCCAAAGCAACACAAAAAGCTGATGCACGCACCACGGCACAATTTTTGCATGAGAATGTTTTTGTACGTTACGGGTTACCAATAGAAATTGTCAATGACCGTGGAACACACTTTCTCAATGAAGTCATTGAATATCTACTAGAGGAATTCATGATCATACATAGGAAATCAGCACCATACCATCCACAGGCCAATGGGCAAGCTGAGGCCACAAATAAAACACTATGCACAGTTCTCACTAAAATAGTGTCAGAATCAAGAACAGATTGGGATCAGCAACTACACTCAACACTATGGGCATACAGGGTAGCTTACAAAACATCAATAGGAACAACACCATACAACATGGTGTTTGGCCTAAATGTTATACTATCCATAGAGTTTTTAATCCCAACTCTACAAGTAGCAACAAGCTTGGAATGGACACGGCATGAACTCTCTTCAAGGATTAATGATCTTGAAAAGCTTGATGAACTATGCTTACGAGCTGTCGCTTCAATCTATGCTAAAAAGAGAAGACAAAAGGAATTTTTTGATAAACATGTGCGTACCAAAGAGTTCAAAACAGGTGATTACGTACTTGTTTATACCTTGAAGCAACATGCCAAGAAACTGAAAAAGCGAGGGATGGTACCATTTGTGATTCATGATCTATCACAAAGTGGAGCTGTCAAGCTTGCTACACTAGCAGGTGAAGAAATGCCAAACTGGATTAGTGGGTGTCGACTGAGAAGATATCATCTACCACTCACACAGGAGATGCTCCAACAAATTCATCAAGGAAAGCAAAGAATGAAGGAAAAAGAGAGAGTACGGGAGGAAGCTCAAGCTGAAGCACAAGAACGCATTGCAAAAAGACGGCTTCTGCGACAACAACAACAAAGTAAACCACCATTGAAAATCAATGCCATTCGACTGATGAAGTTGGGGGAGGAAACAGTGGAGCCAATAATTACAGTCAAAGTGGGCAACAATCAAGTTGAATCAACAGCTTTGCTTGATTTGGGTGCTCAAGCAAATTTGATCTCTTACGGATTATACCAACAGCTCAAAGTCACAGATAAACTTCATCCTACTCCCCAAGAGCTAGAAAGTAGCACATCACACCCATTGAAAACATTAGGATGGACTATATTGCATGTACAGATACATCAATATATTTACCCACACAAGTTCTATGTGGTGACAAATGAAAGCACACAACACCCAATGATGCTAGGGCAACCTTGGCAAAAATCATACAATGTGCAGATAGATTGGAAAGCAAAGGCGGTCAAAATTCAGCATGAACATGAACAACAGGTGATAGCTTTTGCTCAGCAATACCATCATAATCAACTGCAAGCCATGCAATCACTGGCAACAAAGACAAAAGCACAAATGCCATCAAAGATCAACATGAAACCTGAGACCAACAACCAGGTAAAAGCCAACCATGCTAATTACAGACAGCTGAAGTCACCAGCCACAATGCAAAAATCTAGGCTACCAAAACAAGGTAAACACGTATGGTTGCAAAAGAATAGAAATGCAATGGTGGAAAAAAAACAATGTAACAACCGGATTACAAAGACGGTTCAACCCAAAACCAAGGTCATAAAACAGATATGGATCCCAAAGAAAATGCTTAGCCATAACCCAAAAGTCACTCACATTTGGATACCAAAGCAAAACCCAAAGGAACTCCCTACAGTACAAGCAACAATGGAAAGCAGACATCTGCATGTCAACCAGGAGAACCGATATATGTGGATGCCGATGAAAGACAAACCAGTGGCAAACAAGAAAGTGTCAAACCATCTACAAAAGTCGGCAGCAACAAAATACTAATGGAAAGCCAAGGCCATAAGGCCCATAGATATTACATCCCAGCCAATTCTATCCTCAGAAACAGCTACGACTCCATCAGCAGCGTCGGCAAATCAATTGCCTCTTGCCAAAAGGACAATTAAACAAAGAGCAGTAGAGTTACAGCTGCTACTTGCAAAGAAAACAGGAAGTCTCGACGGCGAGTGCCAATAAGCATCTTGCTTATTCCCTTCTCTTGCACAGCATTAATTTTTCCATGCATTGACCGAGTATGCATAAAATAGGGCCATATTAATCGGCCAGGCATTAGCATAACTTTTTCAACATATGCACGGCACATACTCCGAGGCGAAACCTTGTCGTCCGGGAGGACTCCGACTAGGAGGGGGGGAGGCATTCTAGAGGCATTCTCAAATGCGGAACCAATGACCAAAACAGTAAAAAAGGGCATGATTTTCGACTATTTTAAGGTTTTTTGTTTGATTACGAAATTTTTTGAAGTAACCAAGTATATATGCCCTTATATAGCATGAAGCTACAAGTATAGGGGGCCAAACGCCAAATCAAGCCCCTAGGTGTGTGTATATAGCCATTTTTCAGGCAAAATATTGGTAAAACGGAGAAATCCGGCCATAAAAATTGCATATGAGTGTATATAATGTGTTGAGGTGATGTTTGTGATCTATTATGATTTTTGGGAATTTTTTGGGTTTGATTTTCTATTTTCCTTTTAATTTTACTAATTTTCGGCAGAAAAACTTCAAAAATACAAAAAGCAGGTGAAAAACAGTCATAATGAAAAACAAAAAATATGGGGATGACCAGTGACTAAAGGACAACCTATGGTACAGTGGGGGTGCAATTATGAGACTGGAGCGGAAAGCGTGTTTTGGCCAGGTTTTGACCGAAATGACAAATTTCTAGTAAACAGAGCAAATGGAGTCCAAATTAAGAAATTTTTGAGCTTAAACCGCATCTCGCAGGAAGATAGGAGCACATGTCAAATTTCATGAAAAGTGGTTCGGGGACCTCCATTATAAGAAATTTTCACCCCATTTTTAGCTCATTCTCACTATTGACTTTGTGGAGAGAGCTTCTGCCACCTATAGCGGATCGACCTTCTGCCACCTAGAGCGGATCGACCTTCTAGCAACTTCTACGATGCGCACGTCTACCCGACCAGCTCCAGACATGAGAGGTAGGCTCACCACCTTGAGCTTTTCGCGCATGTTTGTCATTATGTCGTGAAAGCTAGCGTAGAGGTCACACACAAAGCGAGCGGTAGAGACCTGCAAGTAGAGACAGCGGCCTAACGGCTGACCCGAAAGCAACAAGACTTCATCGGCAGCTTACCCTAGTCTAGGAGACCAGTCCTGGATAGCCAAAGGCAGTGGGAAACCATCGGGAAAAAACCTAAGTCCCAGAAACCCGCAAGAGGCCACCAAATGGGAAATCGGTGAAACGGAGACCAAATGCTACCAAAATTTAGAGGTAGGAGCATCTTGACATGCTCGACAAGTCCATATGACCCGCATGACCAAAAAGTGACCCGAAGCGGCACTAAACCTCAAAAACGGCATCAGACACACAAAGCGTCAAAATGCACTTACAGCCAAACCGCAAGTCCGTTTACCACCAAACTTCACGAGCGGCTTTCCTAGACCATCAACAACCAAGTCCTATGGTGGTAGACCACCACAAATCATCAAAGATATGTAAACACAACCACGGGTGCTTCTAGAGCAACAAATTGCCAAATGGAGCTCCGGTGAAGCCAAAGTCGACAAAAACCATACGGCAAGGATCCCTAAGGGATTGGGAAGCTATGGAGACCAACATCGAGAAATTTCATCGCCAAAAAGCACTCCAAAAGTCAGAAAACAGCTCGGAGGCTCTGAAGTCCACACAGGGAGTTATACTCTATCCATTTGACTTTTTTGTTGAAATTAGGCTCAAAAGGGACTTAAGGGGGCAAAGGGCAAGCACTGGGAGCACTAGCACTGAAAAAATCACCAAGAGACATCCTACGCGGACATCCTACGCGTAGGATGTCTCAAGGGAACTTTTTGGCACAAACCTCATCAATTTTTGTCATGCACATGTTCTGAATGACATTTACAAGCCATACACCAAGTTTCATCACATTTGGACCAGATTTGACCTCATATGCATGGAAAAATGCAAAGTTAGAGCATAGAGGCAATAATGGGCCATTGACCTACCAAATCTCATGAAACTTGGACAACACATTCACATACACATCAGCAAACAATCTGTGTGGTCAGGGAGTCAAAATGAAGAAAAAGACATCCTACGTGTAGGATGTTTAATGGACCTTTTTGGCATGGAAGGGATGTTTTGTCATTTCAGATCTAATTACCTCATCATCAAGAGCCCATATGTCAAGTTTGAAGCCATTCTAATCACTTTTGACCCCCAACACCTTCAAGATACACTTTTTGAGCCCAAAAACACCTCACAGAGCCCTACAAGCATCAAATCTTATCCAAGAACATGGCCATGTTCCATAGGCCAAGGACAACCCACAGAACAAGTTTCATGCAATTCTAATGAAAAAGACATCCTACGCGTACGATGTCTTCATCATAAATTTAGCCTTCTGTGCAAGGAATGACATCATAGGAGCCAATACCATGGTGCAATGAGCCCATATACCAATTTTCAACCCATTTGGACATCAATTGCTACCTATGATGGACATTCTACCTAAATTGTGACCTACAGCCTGAATCAACCCAAAAATCCACTTTTTGATATCCAAATTCAAATCCAAGCCTGTAGCCATGCTCCATGAGCCTTACACTACCTGCATGTCAAGTATGAACCAATTCTGAAGAAAAAGACATCCTATGCGTAGGATGTCTAGATGGAAATTTTTGGCCAGATTTGCATTGTGAGCATATGCACAGCTTCACAAGTTCCTTTTAAGCTATAATTCCAATTTTCAAGTCATTTGGATAAGTAAAACTCAGTTTCGCAGCTATTATGGAAAAAACGCTAACTTTGGATTATTGAGTGCAACAGGATCTATGGCAGTCTCGAAGTCACCGGAAAAGAAGAAACGAATGACAATCAAAGATTATCTGGACGAGGTGAAACCTTTTGTCATTCCAGACGAAACACTAAAGCCCACCAACACTTGGATACAGGAAGATCTGTTAGATTCAAACGACCTAAAGATTAACCAGGGAGTGTTCAAAGACAATGAAGGCACTGTAATAGAGCTACCAATGCTGCCAAGAGAGCTCAATGAATTTGTACGAAGCAAAATGGCCGGCTACTTGGAGAAAATTGACCTCCATAACTATTTCGAAGCCATACCAACAGGGGTGGACGTCAAAAGAGTATGGGAGTTTGTAACCAGCATCAAAGAGGATGGAGTGGCCAAGGTGACAGATTTGCAAGGCAGACTCAATACAGAGATCATCATCATGGAGCGGGTTGTAGCCCATGCACTAGATCTCTCCAATCAGGGAGACAGTGTGACAAAAAGAAGGGATGAAGTCAAGGTGTACAAAGAGAAAAAGGCAAATTACACCTTTGAAGACATTGCCAACCCAAAGGTGGCAATCATGAGCCAATTGTACAACCAGTACTTCCACATGTGCACGAAGAGGCCACAGAAGTACAGGATGCCGCCAGGTGCAATTGCCACAACGTTTACTTGGGCAATGACAAAAGGCACCCCAAAGATAATCAACTATGCGGCTTACATACATGACAGCTTGGTAAAAATGGGCAACAAAAAGCCAACCTACATAGTGCGAGGAGAAATGATAACCAAGGTGGTTTATGCAGCACTACACGCTAAAGGAAGGTGGCATGATCCCCCATCTCAGAATGATTGGCTAAGGGTAAAAGAAGACAAGGAAGATGAGCCACAAAGAGCACCAAGGGTGGCTACGAGGTTGAAGAGACGGCTAGAGCCAGTTGCAGAGGAGCAACCTGAGCAGAAAAAAGGAAAAAAGGAGTCTGCTCAAGTGCCGGCCAAAGAGACAAGGTCACAAAAAGCGGCAAGACTCGAGAGGCTGATGGAGAGTTTCCGAGCAGAAAGAGCCCTCAAGGGTGATTTAAACGAACTCTGGAAGCCATCTCTCGAGTCTATGTCCGGAGCATATCCACGCATTCACATTGAGTAGAACTACACATTAGGCACTTCAGATTTTGGAACGAAGACCTGCAGATTTCGGCCAGACATCCTACGTGTTTCTGCACCGGGTGTTTTGGGTCGTGATTTTGGTTCATAGACCTTAGGGAGAGCGGCCTATAGGTATTAGTAGGGTCTCCTTCAAGTTCTATGGTGTTTCGAAAGTGTTTGATGGGTGTTCGGCTCTAGCAAGCGTTGTAGGAAGTTTCCTCTTTTGTACTCTTGAAGCTTGTGACTTAGACAATTGGTAGATACCTCTATAGGAATTAGTTAAGAGTCGGTCGAGTGTAGGTTGACACCTTATGCTTGCTTCCACGCGCCTGCGGGTCGAGCTTCGTCCTTAGCTAACATTACTTGTTAGGTGAGTTCTCGTTGTGCTGACGTCCGTCACGGCGTACCAGTCCAACACAGAAGGACCTTAACGTTCAAAGAAAATGATTGGGTTTTACTTAAGTTTCCCAAGGCTCGATTGAGGCAAACGACGGGCAAAAATCCTATGGGCCATCAAAAGTATTATGCTAAATTAGCAAAAAGATACTATGGTCCTTTTCAAATATTGAAGCCAATCATTGACATGGCTTATCAACTCTTCAATTCAAAGATAAACTCTCAAGAGCCTCATCAACGGTTTCCATGCTTGATTAACTAAGTGCTTGAAGTATTCAATTCAAACCAAATACTTAAAAAGCATAAAAAAACACATGTTCAAATGATCCTCCATATGTGGCTCTCATGATGTGCTTGAATCCTATTGGATAGGATTTAAAGGAGTCCAATGAGAATTTAGATGCATAAAAATAAATAATCAATTTCTTTCTCTCAAAGAAGAAAAAGAGGACACATGTCCAAATGAAATAATTAAATAATACAAGAGAGAGAGAGAGAGAGAGAGAGAGAGAGAGAGAGAGAGAGGAGAGACAGAGGTGGACCAAGCATGAGAGGGGGGTATACTCTCCCCCCCCCCCACACACACACACATTCTCTCATTGTGTGGAGTGCAAAGTGCAAGAGCTCCATCTCCTTCTCCAAGCTTGTTGAGAAGTGGAGAGCCTACACCAACACTCTTGGCTATGAAATGCAAATCCAACCAAGATCCATGCTTCAATGCTTAAGCTTGTCATCTTATTCATCTTCATTACTATGCTATTATGCTATGCTAAGCAAGAAGAGTGATGATAAGTGAGGAACTCTTTGATGATTCTTCTTCCTCTTCCCTACCCCATTCCCCACTAGCTCTCTCCACCTTCGAAGGTGTTTGCAGCCTTGGGACTGAGGCTTGGGATAGTTAATGCTTTTTGCAAGGTTTATGGTATGCTTGTGATGCATGAAGCTTTCCATCTTCATCGCATCACCTAGGTCACAAGGAACACAAAGATTGTACTGTATCAAGTCTCTCTTGATGGGAGAATCTATAATACAAACACCTTTTGGAGGGGGGATCGGCTCCAAGTAAATCCGTTCCTCAACTATTGTCATGTTCTCTAATACTCTCTCTCTTGAAAAAGTATTGTTCATGCCAAGTTCATTAAGTACTATGTTTATGTTGCTACCATCAATTAAGTTCACCCTCTATTTTCTCAAAGCAATCTCACAAAAATGGTCACTCGAATTCTCTTAATTTCGTTATTCTCAAAGTTCATAGGCCATTTCCATTACAGCGCTTAAAAGGAACACTACATGGCATTTTCTCTGCCTACGAAGGTTGTTCTACATGGTTAGTTGGTGTCACCACAGGATTAGGAGAATTGATATTTGACTTTGTCTGCTCTTGACATGCATCCATAACAAAGCTATATACCCGTTATCTTTTGCTTTCCTTTTTGACAAGCTCTTATCTCAAACACTTTGCAATTGCAGGTTGCTGAGGATGTTCACATTTCTTACAGTTCTTTTTAATGCTACCCAAGAAATGGTCCCTGATATGTGAAGCACTGCCTGGTTTTGTGGTGTAATAAAATGTGCATTGTGCTCGCTATATCGATCACATATGTTGTGAGAATAATCCCACTCTTTGTCAAAGGCTTTTTTATTCTTTGCCTTCTTCGTACCACTTGTGCCGACATTTTGCTCCATTGTGCTTTCAATTTAATACTGAAGGCATAAGAACTAAATGTTCAGTTTTAAAAATATTTGTCTTCTTTTCAATATATATTAGAAAAAACATCTCTAAGAAAGCAATCAAATCTACAAAGTATGAAATTTGCAATGCACTCTAGTCAATCCACATATCGATGGACACATATGTTGTGAGAAAACATACACATTGTAATACACTCTCTACACGGCATTATGCATACAACAATGCTATGAGTTTGTCAATGCAATTATAAATATAATGATTAGTTTTACATCCTCTTCGATTTGCAAACAATAAGACACATCTATTTTCAAATACTACAAAGAATAATCATTTTTACACTGAAACGATGATAATTATTTGCAAAACACACACAAAAGCATAATATCTATGATTGGTCATCTTATGCACTAACAATCTTGAGTTATACATAATGCACTCCCTGTATAAACCATTTCATAAAATAAGGCAATGAAATCTTCAATACAATTACACAATTGAAAACTACTTGTACCCAATCAAGGATTGTAGTCCTCTTATGCATACAATTTAATATATAAAAGCTATTTTCAGTCAATTAAGGAGTATAGCTCTCATATTGTGCAATGACAATGTATATCAACTCAAATCTATGATGGTGTAAAATGCAAGACTTCAAGGATCTTTATATACCCAGCACACTCGTATAGGGCATCCGACCCTTGACTATCGACTCGACATTTACATATGCTCATATTCTAAAATCAACTTCAACCCTCTTATAGACCAATGGCTTTTTCACAATGAACACGACTCTACAAATTCTCAATTGTTTTGGCTTCGTACCTTTATGTTCGGTAAAGGATTTAAATATTTTCAGAAGTGGTTACCATATTAAGAATCACGCTCGGTTCAAATAAAGGACCCATGACTCTGTAACCTTAGGTCAATTCATAAGGAGATGATTGTACCCAGCTTTCGGATATACTCTCCAAGGATTTGCTTAGTCAAAATGCCAAAGTTAGAAGAGATTTTACTTTATATAATTACGTCCGTCATGATTTTTTAATTTTCTCGGCGAATCTGTCGAGTAAAATACATTACCCAACGGACCCACCGAGAAAATTAAAAAGTCCGATGGACCTGCATGAAAAATAACCCGACAGACTGACCGGCTCTACTGGTATTTGCAGGTCATCATCAACATCACGTTAACAACATAATCACATCTTTTTCATGTATAATTACTTGTGTTATTAACATAATCACATGATCGTGATCACGTCAGTACAATCCTTGGTTCAAACTAGTCTTGCTTGGTTGGCCTTGTAGTTGATGTGTGTATTGATGTAAACGTTTAAATAAAAGTCATAGTAGTCTTGCTTGGTTGGCCTTGTCATAGTAGTGTGTGTATTGATGTAAATGTCTAAATAAAACTCATAGTAGTTAATCTGCAAAATAGGATATTATGGGTAAATTGCTTAATAATGTTTTTCTAAACATAAAAGGTAACTCAAACTAAACATGAAAGATTTTGTGGAACACAATTATAAAATCAAAACCTCATTCTTTGTGGAGTGTGCATGCAATGTCTCCATCGAAATAAAGTACTTGAATATTATGAGTAATGTCTTCACTTCTGCAAGTTTGTGTGGCACAAATCTCACCTTTCAAGAGCTTTGAAAGAAAAAGCAATAGACCACTTAAACTTTTTGTAATAAATTTTTTTCATATAAAACATGTACATAGTACATGGTTTATGTAAGTGCCATATGGAAGTATGGTGGAGAGTCGGTACGATGTCTCTCTAAAGTTTGTAAGAAATGAAAGTCATGCCTTGCCCCGTAGTCCATTTCCTACTCCATAGTCATGGTATTCAAGAACAAGCTACTCTGATAATTTGATATTCAAGTCCTTGCCACAATCATGTGAATTTCTCTCTTGCAGTTTCGTATTCAAGTCTTTACCATAGCCATGTTGGGCATATATTATAATCAACATGTTCCAAAATACTATATTTCAAATAGAAAGCTCATTAAAACCATTATGGGGCACCAAAGTTGGCATAAGCATTGCCAAGCACAACATGTTTCTCCGACGGTATCTTCTAGCAAAGTTATCATGAATTCTCTCATTTATGTGAAGGTCTTTTGTAAGGCCACAGGTCTTCAAGACGCAAGGATATACACTTGCATTTTCCACATTTGGTAACAACCACCCAGAGCTTCCTTGCCATTTCCATGTGGGGTGTATGCTACACTCAATGCATTGCAAGAGTCCAGATCCATCAGTATCATAATTGTCGAAGTAATCCCTCACATCCAAGACCCCTAACTCTATTAGTTGCTTAGCTTCCCATCTCTCAGGTGATCTCATTCTCTGTATTGGTCGATCAAAAGAGCCATTTTCAGCCTCGTGTATGGTGATAGTACCAATAAGCCATTTGCAAATTGTTGAAGGCTGATTGGAGGATGAAAATGGCTCCTCTATTATTATAATCCTAAAAAGCCTTTTGCAACCTATCGATGGTTGATTCATACTAGAGGAATTAAATTCATCATCCAAAGATTGGCTTCTTTTCATCAATAGAAGATCTTGCCCTATCTTTGGGTCCACATCCCCGTTGAAAGGCTAATTTCATTCCCTCTCATGGAAACAACCTTAACCCATACCTCTTGATCGCTTTTTACAACATCTTTTGCATTAGCAATCATACGTGTGGCAATTTGCAACACAAGCATGATTCCTTCCTTTCAATCACGAAAGCCTACAAGCTACAATAGGCAACCACAATCTTGTGAAACTCTACTTTGTTGAACATTGAACAATTCAAGTTCCTTTGGTTGATGCCCTTTCATCATCGTCATGCCCATCATATTTATCCTTGTGATCATCATGCTCTGTGTGAGACTGTCGATCTATGGCTACGACTCGGTCTATGATTCCTTCTATATTCTTTCTCTCTGTCATGATCTCCTTGTCTTTCATACCTTCTCTCATGTCGATCATGTCTAAAACAATCTCAACATCATCTCTTCTCCAACTTCTGCCATCAAGGCGACCATCACGTTCCGTATGTCATCATGTCTACCATCAGGACTGCTTCTGTGTTGTTCCTCTTCTTTCAACTTACCCTGATGCTCAAGCTCCTCTTCCAGGTCTTTGATCCTCCCTCTGTCAACAGAGACAAAATCCCTGGGAAGGTTCAATCTGAATG
Organism: Adiantum capillus-veneris; assembly: GCF_014529385.1. Classification (NCBI taxonomy): domain Eukaryota; kingdom Viridiplantae; phylum Streptophyta; class Polypodiopsida; order Polypodiales; family Pteridaceae; genus Adiantum; species Adiantum capillus-veneris. Next base: position 109,930,577 of record NC_140960.1, read on the forward strand.
CTTACTTTTGTGTTTCTCCATGTCTACAATCTTGCGTTTAGGCCCAGCATTGGCTTCTTCCTTTTTGAAGTTTGCCTCCTGATAAGTCCTGGCTGTAGTATATACGTATTCAAGAATTAGGTAAAGAGCACCAGCCTCTGCGTAGTCCCCCCTTCATAAAATCTACCATGCTCACTCACATGGATTGTTTGTTCTCCAATATATACTGGAATTTGGCATGGTCACTTCCGTTGTGTTACCTCGCTGCTGCTCTGTTGCGTTCATGGTGGAGAATAATTCATGTCATGCTTTTTTTATCAGTTTCTGAGACCTTGAAGGTGTTAGCAACGTGCTATATTGATATGGACCATTACCAAACATATTATGACACTCAAACAATCTCTCTGCTAAAAAATCATATCCTCATAATATCTTCTTCCTTCTAGATTCACATGCTCTAGGGTGTACCTGCTATTGAATCGAGCCTAAAGAAATTTGACCCTTTCTCAATTTCCGTCCAATATGGATGGATTCCATGAGAAGTATGTTGTTATCCCCATAGTGCTTCCCTGCACTTCTAGTTTTCCACTATCCAGCTTAGAATCCATCTCTTGATCTTCTAAAGGTTCGGACCAATCTACCATCCTAAATAACTAGGTTTGCTACATGAACAAGAGGGGGGGGTTGTCAACCTAAGAACAAGAATTAGACAAGCTCGAGCTTTCATGTGGATGCCACATGGATAGCTTAGATGAGCTTTGTTGCAAAAATTGCTCTTACGCTTCCGATGTAATCATTGTAACAAATGTTGCGAAGAGCCCCTCATCCTCTGCAGGGAGTGGGACTCCATCGTTCCTCAACAATAGCCATCCTGAGCATTTTCCTTGTGGCGCATATGTACATTATGGATGAACACATTCTCCCGAAAATCCAAGCGGCACAACGCTTTACACATCTTCTCAATGTGGCTTATGAAGGCCAACTCTGTGCTAGATTTCTTCTCACTAACCTTGTCCTTTCATCTTCTCTGGCAGGAGAGCTTGAACCCTTTGCAAATGACTCCAGCAGGAAAATGCATCCAGCTGACTCTTTACATGACGTTTCCATTTTCGTCAGGAGGAGGGCAGCAAAGCAACTTGCTCTGCTAACTGTATGTGATTGTAGTAATGTTAGTTGTGCCAAAATCTCTAAGGTTTCTATAAGGAAGACAAGTTCCATAGTCCCAAGAAATGGCCATTGTTGGGGTTCGCATTCCCCATTCCACGTTCGACTTTCTCATTCCAATCCTCATTCAATGTGATAATTGTGGTATGTCGTCAGAGGGAATGGCAAGACTTGTTCGTTCCGGTTCTGCATTCCCTATTTCCATTTTGAGTCCCGTGTGACTATGAAGACAACCTCTTTATGTAAACTTTCAACTAGAATCTAAAGCTTGCTCATGGAGGTTTTGGCCATCCAGCTCCATCATAATCCTTAGCAGCTGCAAAAATGCGTGACATATACACATACGCTGCCGTGGCAGTATTATCCACTCCCATAACTTGCTCAAAGGCTTGTTTTCCTAAGTCCAAATTTTGGGAAGAAGAACAGGCCCCCAACACCACGTGCCACGCCTCAGGATGCCAGTTGTTTGGCATCCTCTTAATCAATGTTATCGCCTCATTGCACTGGCCTGCTCGGGCAAGACCTCCTACCATGCAAGTGTAGTGCTCATGAACTGGGGAGACCCCATGGTTTTTGCTCATTGCCTCAAACAGAACCTCACTCTTCTTATAAAGACCAATTTTGCTGCATGCGCTGAGAAGGATAACAAAGGTTGCTGGATCTGGTCTGAAGCCTTCACCCAGCATTTGTTCAAAGAAAAGAAAAACATTACTGCCTAATCCAAGTCGGACATATCCACCCATCAGGGCCGTCCATGAGGCTAAATCCTTCAATAAGAGTCTGTTAAACACTTCATGTGCTTTTGAAAGATGGCCACATTTAGCATACATGTCTACGACTGTAGTGCCTACCATAGGATCGCTGTCGATAAATCCCATCCTTTCGACATCCATATGTACATCCACACCTTTGTCTAAGGCTCCCATAAATCCACAAGCTTGCAAGCAGCCAACAGAAGTAAACCCATCTGGAGAAATACCGTCATTTTGCATCCGTTTGTAGCAGTTAACTGCTTCCTCATATTGCTCAAGCTGGACATGACCTCCAATCAATGTAGCCCATGAGACTTCACTTCGAACAGAAAGCCTCTCAAAGACTTGCTTTGCTAGGCCAACTAAGCCACACTTGGCATACATATTGACGAGACTATTTCCAACACTAGGGTCACTTTCCAGCAGCCCTCGTCTTTCTATGTCAGTATGTATTTCATAGCCTTTTTCTGTGTCTCCCATGCCGCTACATGCCTTCAAACTGCACAGATATGAGACGGTAGATGCACAGAAACCTTGTGATTGCATCTCATCAAAACATGCAAGAGCTTGTGCATCTTGCCCATGGTCTGCATAACCGGTCATTAGGGACGTCCAAGTAACCACGTCCCGAAAACTTAAGCTGTCAACTACTTCCCGTGCTACATCTAAACGACCGAACTTAGCATATAAGGAAACAAGACAGTTCCCAACAGAGATATCTTGTTTTGCAATGCCACATCGTGCAATCTCACTGTGTATTAGTTGAGCTTTGTCCATGGCGCCAAACATGGCACAGGCTTTCAAGCTGCAGATAAGAGTGGCAATATCCGAAACAACACCCTCATGCAGCATTTTCTCAATACAATTAATTGCTGCATCACCTTGCTCTACTTCAGTATATCCTGAGATGAGTGAGGTCCAAGATGCAGCTTCCCGCACTGGAAGCTTTTCGAAAACCTCATGTGCTTTGGCAAGCAAGCCACATCTCGCATACATGTCAATCAAAGTGCTCCCTACAACTGCGTCAGTTTGGGACAAATTGTGTATTTCAAGCTCTGCGTGGATCTGCACTCCTTTGCTAAGAGCCCCTAGACTTCTGCATGCTTTTAGGCCACCAATGAATGTCACAGCATCTGCAAATATTCCCTCCAGCTTCATCAGCTCCAAACAAGTGAGAGCCTCCTCATGCTGGCCATTTTCAACATAACCAGTAATGAGCAAGTTCCATGATACAGCTGTTCGTGAAGAAAGCTTGTTAAAAACTTGCCTTGCTTTAGAAACGAAGCCAAATTTGCTGTACATATCAACCAAGGCACTGCCAATGTAAGTATCTTTTGCAAGTGGAGGGCCCTGCTTCTCTATCATAGCATGTAACTCTTCACCTTGGTCAATGGATTTTGAGTTGCCACACGCTCTCAAGATGCACGCAAATGTAACGGCATTTGCAGAGAGCCCCAGTTGCTGCATCTTTGCAAAGCATTCAAGTGCTCTCTCCTCTTGCGAATGTTGAACATACCCTGCAATTAGTGCAGTCCATGAGACCACATCCTGCACTTGCAGCTTATCAAAAACTTCTTGTGCTTGGGAAAGCATGCCAAACTTCGTGTACATATCGACCAGAGTGTTTCCAATAGCCGGATCCTTACCCACTAGTCCCCGTCGTTCTATCTCCCCGTGCAGCTCTTCGCCCTTGTCTACTACACCTACGGCTATGCTTGCTTTTAGGCCATAAACGAATGTAACTGCATCTGGAACAAACCCTTCGCCTTGCATCTGTTCCAGCAATTTAAGAGCTTCTTTGCCCTGTTGAGCTTCAGTGTATCCTGCAATCAATGTCGTCCATGATACGACATCTCGGACCCGAAGTTTTTGAAACACTTCCTGTGCTTTCGCAATCAAGCCGCTTTTGGCATACATATCCACCAAGATGCTACCAACAAAGGGGTCTTCTTCTAAGAGCCCCCTCCTCGCAATATCAACATGTAGCTTTTGACCTCTTTCTAGGTCTTTCAGCTTTAGACAAGCCTTTAGTAGACCCATAAAGGTCTGTCCACTGGGATAAATAGTGCTATCAGATAGCATTTTCTCATATAGCTGGAAAGCATTTTCCGGCTTCCCATACCTGACATACCCATTTATTAGGGACGTCCATGACCACTCATTTCGTGACTCCAATGTGTCAAAAACCTGCTGAGCATCCAGCATGCTTCCCGCTTCTACCAACATCTGAATAAGTAGATTTCCCAATAATCCATGCCCTTCTAGCCCAACATTACACAAATATCCATGCAGGCGCAGCCCATACATGGCCTCTCTTTCCTTCTTGCTTCTTCTTAACACATGGGCCAAGTCCTCCACAGTCGGATACGGCAACAATCCTCCTTCTAAAGAGTGTAGAGCATCCTCTACAGTGAGCATCTTCCAGCAGTCTTTGTGAATGTTGCCTTGTAACGGGTATCTGGCCCCGCAACCAGCTGCAGATGGTAAGCAATTCTTGCCAGAGGTCCAAAATGACCGGCTGGCAGCCATGTCGGACCATCATGTGCAAACAAAGATGACGCAGATTTTACAGGCAATCTCTAAATCAATGGACAATCTCTAAACTGCAGGAGCAGAATGGTTTTCGAGCTGCAGGATGCCATAACCATGGCATGTAACCACCTGTGATTCATGACAAGCGTTGCACTAATAAAATATGCTCATTCCTGGTCGTGCAAAAATACTACGAGTGAGCACCGAGACTCCCTCCGCCTCCGGCAGAGAAGTTATTTGAAGCTACATGTACATGGATGGCGATGTATGAGCAAAGGTAACATGGACAGAAGCAAGAGAGGCACAAAGCTAGAGTTTAGACACGTGTATAATAATCACGCCATCAAGATTGTTAGAGGAAGTTAAGTTAAGCATGAGCATTGGATTGACATAGCTTTATAATCTCTTCAGTATGTCTAGATGATTGATTAGTCGAGAAGCAAGAAAGGGAGAAGACCACATCCTCCTCCATGAAGAGGTGGAGCTCCCTATGAAGTTGTTCTCATTGGAGAGTTGTTATACACAAATTTCTTTGCAACAGACCCACAAAACCAAAAAGCAAGCCTTGCACCACTATACTATCATTACGAAGGAGTTTTTTCTATGAAGGAGCGATAAATTTAAATTGAGAAAGATTAAAAAATAGTACATGGATCGCACAGGGTGGGATAGCCCCAAGACAAATACAAATCAAATGATGGAGTCTCTCATCCTTAACCTCATGGGATCTGGGCTCTCCATTGTTGCCATCTCAAACTCCAGTGAAGTTGAAGGTGGAAGTTAGTGCATGTTCTAATGAGTACCATGGCAGCTCTAATGAGTACCACTAACTATGCCAATTGGATCTAGCAAACAAATGATTCAATCTAGATTAAGGGATTTAACTCTGGGAGTTTTGCCATATATAGAATATTCAAATGCTTGCCAAGAGCACTTAGATGCACGCTTATCGAGATTCAAGCACAGCCACATAGAACATGCTCAACATTACTATTTTCATTTGCCTTAACAATGGTAGCACGACTTGTTTTATGAAAATATGGTAGGCAACCGTCACCTGCCCAACACAAGATATTCACCACACTCAGAGTAGTGTTAGAAAGATGTTGAAGGCGAGCAACTTGGTCTCCAGACACGGTCATAGAAAATAAATGCTGGTAGAGATAAAAGGTTGAAGAGTTGAAGAAGCAGCGTCCAATTTCATGATCATAGAGAAAGGAAAGGTTGTGAGAGACAAAGGTGGAGAGGGAGTGCACGACGACCCTTTAATCAAGACTCTAGATAGTCAAGACTTGATAGACCTGTTGTTTTTTGCCACACATCGAGATTCTTCTCTCTCTCTCTCTCTCTCTCTCTCTCTCTCTCTCTCTCTCTCTCTCTCTCTCTCTCTCTCTCTCTCTCTCTCTCTCTCTCTCTCTACGATGCCACTCCGATGCCTCTACACCTCCTCTCAGCTCCCCCCCCCCCACACACACACACACACATACCAATGGCTCTTCAGCTCCCCTACATTCTCATAGGTGGTCCTCCCAACATCTTATACGTGCCCATGCATGCTTATTGAGCCCCTGGCATGCTATAATTTGGTCCTACTTATTAATAGAGTAGAATAGATTTTCACTCAGACACTCTCAAACCCCCTACTCTAGTTTTGATTTTAAGAGAGAGAGAGAGAGAGAGAGAGAGAGAGAGAGAGAGAGAGAGAGAGAGAGAGAGAGAGAGAGAGAGAGAACACACACACACACAATTTTAAAAGTCACTAGAAAAGCCAAAGGAATCTGTGTGCCTTCAATGTGTGTGTGTGTGTGTGTGTGTGTGTGTGTGTGAGAGAGAGAGAGAGAGATGAAATGAAATGTTATATTAAACGTCTTCAAATGGCCAAAATGACCTAGGAGACCAAACTGGTACAATCTTGGTGGATCTAATACAAGATAATGTCTGGCTACAAAATAAAATGAAGTAAAACAAAAGCTAAAATATACATCAGTTGTCGAAGACGTTGCTGCCACCTCGCCACCTCATGAGCATTGAAATGGAGAGAATTGAAAGTGATGGCGGTTATGTTGGAGACGTCGAGGAGGAGCTGGTGCTACATGCGAACTATGGGGAGGAAGAGTTCTTCAGAATAGGAGGAGGAGAAGGGCATGTGGTGCTGGATGACATAGGGGTTGCGCTAGCTACAGTAAGGGAAACCATGGGGAGGGATGTTGAAAAGTTGGCACTAGGTAACCATCGCACCTTCTTGAAACCCTCACCATCTTCCCGAACATCACAAACATTGAAGTTGAGAGAGAGAGAGAGAGAGAGAGAGAGAGAGAGAGAGAGAGAGAGAGAGAGAGAGAGAGATGTTGGAATAAAATAAATTATGCCAGTTGTCATGCCTCGAGAAACCAAGAGACACCAATACCTTTTCATATCCATGCACACACCCCTATATCTGTAACTACATTCATGGAATGAAGAGAGCCTCGACTACCCGCCTATCTCTGTGTGTATCTCTCTACCTTCTCTCTCATTCTCTTTGTAATACACACACACACACGCAAATGCCCTTCCACTGCGCCTCTGATAGTGGGAGGCCCCCTTATCTTTCACTCCAACAAGAGAAAGAGAACATTGGAGAAGAGAAAGTGGAGATATCACAAGGAACTTTTAACATGTTACCATATAGCAAGTTTGATCATGTTCACGCTATTTCCTAGATAGAAGTAGCAAATCATAGCTTTTTGCTAGATGGAATTGGCAATTGCCTGAGCTTGTGATGGAATTTCTAGATAGAACTAGCAAAACAATAGTTTCCATGGATTTTCTATATAGTAAGTTCATAACGGCCAGATGGAACTAGCAATTATACAATGCCTATGCATTTCTTATCTAGTAACTAAGTGGAGTTGCTAATTGAAAGTAGAAAATCCTAACTCCAATGCAATAACCATATAGTAATTTTAACTTTCACAGTTGCTATATAGTAACTAATATCTTACCGCATGGGGAGCTCTTCAAAAAGTCCATTGGTTCTTTATACTCACTCTTAAAGAAATTGGCTTTGATCTATTTTCCCTACAGGAACCATATGAGAAACTCCTCAAAAGGTCCATTGGTTCTATACGCTCACCGTATAAGAAAGGGGCTTTGATGTATTTTCCTTATAGAAACCATGTATTCTCCGAAATTTGTTTAAATCCTAAGTTTCTTTTGAGGATGTCATGGTTTCTCCTTATGTGAAATCCTAGCACAACTCTCTTTCATCATCTTAAACAAAATTTACTCGACTTATTATTGTTGAACTCGCAACATCAATTACTACAACATTTTCGCATTTGGTGCCTTTTCACATTTATTTTGGTAGTATCATCATTAATGATACCATCATTGAGTGACCTAATCCCTCTTTTGAAAAATCAAAGTATCCTTGATTGGCATAAAATCAATCAACCAAAGCTTCTAGCACCGGTTCTAGGAACTAGCACAATGCAATCAAAAAGAGTAAAAGGATGAAAAAATGATCGGTCTAAATGCATCTTCTTTGCACTATGAACAGGGACTTTTTTCTCTTGTCTAATATACACTTAAGGCACTCTATAGAATCGGATTACATTATTGATCCTTATTATGTCTCATGTTCTCATGGGAACATTTACTCCACGAAGAAAAAATCAACAACACTCTTAGATCCTAACCCTATGTCATTTGTGTAGTAAGCATCTCATCTACAAAAAAATTGGAATTGTTTGTGTAGTGACATAATGTTTAGAATAATTAAGTAACTAATGCTTCTCTTCATCTTGTCTAGGATATGAAGTGTTTAGCTCAACGCATTATCTCACAACATGTAGTACAAGTGTATTGGCTATAGTTAGGCATTCCCAACCCTATAGCAAAGTCTCTTGACATGCCATTTTTCATATGTTACCATTTTGTATATGAGAAGGGAGGTGGGGTGAAATCCCCTTTCAAGAAACAAAAAATGCACAAGATCCCATTGTTGAACATGTTTAGACCCAAGAATGGTCAAACGTAATTAAATTCCTTGAGGTAGATGCCCAATACATGAGGTGAATTTGTTGTTAAGTCACCTTCCTCTGTCCATTTCAAAAATCCACACTACTTGAACAAATGTACTTGACTTATTATTGTTGAAGTCACAATTGAGTACTACAACATTTTCTTGTAACAAAGAAAAACCATAATAATAGAATAGTATTTATGTCTTGGATTGAATGCTATAATTTATAATTTTTCTCACTTTGGAAGGAAAGGTTTTTGAAAGGAATGTAAGAATGGTATAAACCAACCAACAGATCACTAAGTGGTAAAAGATGATTGGCCTTGAAACCCTCACCCCTTGCGATATTTTTCTAGTTCTTGCTAACTCACACTAAGTGCATCAAGTGTAGAAGAGCTCCTTAGAGCATAGTCTATTTAACCCTAAGATTTACGCATTCTTTTACACTAACCTTGTAGCTCTCCATAAAGCTTATAGGGCCTAAATTGAACATTAACTTGAAAATCCAATTAGTTTTTCTAATGTAAGGTCTTTCTTTTTATCCATCTTGCAAATTCTTTGAGTCTCTCTCTTTCTCTTCTTCTTCTTAACTCTCTCTCTCTCTCTCATATATATGTACATATATATCTATATATATATATATATATATATATATATATATATGTATATATATATATATATATAGATAGATATATATATATATATATATATATATATATATATATATATATATATATATATATATATATATATATATATATATATATATATATATATATATATATATATATATATATATATATATATGTATGTATGTATGTATGTATGTACGTAACATTTAACAAATGCTTTTGGTGTGTTTTCACTTTTTTTTTTGTGATATCATCATTGACGTCATCATTTGGTGACCTAATCCCTCTTTTGAAAAATCAAAGTATCCTTGATTTTCATAAAACAAATCAACCAAAGCTTCTAGCATCGGTTCTTGGAACTAGCACAATGCAATAAGAAAGAGCAAAAGGATGAAAAGATCATGAAAATGATAAGTCTAAATGCATCTCCTTGGACTATGAATAGGGACTTTCTTGTTGTCTAATATACACTTTAAGGCACTCCTTAGAATAGGAGTACATTATTGATCCTTTTTATGTCTCGTGCTCTTATGGAAATAAAATCAACATTTACTCCACGAAGATAAAATCAAGAACACCCTTAGATCCTAATCATATGTCAGTTGTATAGTAAGCGTTTCATCTACAAAGAATGGAATTGTTTGTGTAGTCACATAATGTTTATAATAAACAAGTAACTAATGCTTCTCTTCATCTTGTCTAGGATATGAAGTGTCTAGCTCAACACATTATCTAACAACATGTAGTACAAGTGTATTGGCTATAGTTACGCATTCCCAACTCTGTAGCAAAATTTCTCGACATGCCATTTTCCATCAAAGATATGTTAGGAAGATTTCATCTGAGTCAGCCAATACCTTAAAATTGAGTAAGAAACACTCCTCATTACTATCTCTCCCCTTTAAAGTAACAAGCAATGAACAAGACCCCATTGTTGAACATGTCTAGACCCAAAAATGGTCGAATTTGTTGTTGAGTCACCCTCCTCTGTCCATTTCAAAAATGCACACTACATGAACAGAATTTACTTGACTTATTATTGAAGTCGCAATATTGAGTACTACAATATTTTCTTGTAACAAAGGAAAACCATAATAATAGAATAGTATTTATATCTTAGGTTGAATGCTATAATTTATAATTATTTCTCACTTTGGAAGGAAAGGTCTTTGAAAGAAAAGTAAGAATGGTATTATGTCTCATGCTCTTATGGGAAGAAAATCAACATTTACTCCACGAAGACAAAATCAAGAACACTCTTAGATCCTAACCCTATGTCATTTTATAGTAATCATCTCATCTACATAACAATGGAATTGTTTGTGTAGTCACATAATGTTTAGAATAATTAAGTAACTAATGCTTCTCTTCACCTTGTCTAAGATATATAGTGTTTAGCTCAACACATTATCTCACAACATGTAGTACAAGTGTGTTTGCTATAGTTAGGCATTCCCAACCCTATAGAAAAATCTATTGACATGGCATTTTCCATCAAAGATACATTAGGAAGATGTCATGTGAGTCCTATCTTGCAATTGTCTCTCCTTATGTGCTAGAATCCACTCAAGCAAAAATGGAATTCAAATGAAAATGGAAATTGAAATGGGTATGGAGAAATTATATCATGTGACATATCTATGATTAATACTCTTGAAGTGTAGAGTATGGGAACCTACATTTCTCGCAAAATTTTGAGCATGTATGTGAAAATTATGGTGGTTCAAAAATTATAAACGTTACTTTTTGGGAGGGAAAAGTACCCCAAGCCCCCCCTTTACAAACCCAACATTTTTGTACACATGGCACATACCTATTTACCGATTCCTCAAAGTACCTGAAGGAGTACGAGCGGAAGTGTGACGCGAGAGAGAGTGCGAGAAGAAGAGCACGATGATATGGTGAACTCGCTCTCCTGTAATGTATAGAGCATAGTGAGTTCTTATTAGGTTTTTACAAAAGAATATGTGTACATACCTGGCGGCCCGCCCACTTACCTGGGCGACCACATTGGGCTTTATACCCCAACAACCTCCCACTTAAAGTCCAATGTGGTACTTTAAGTGTGAGAGAAGCTACTATACAAGCTAATATACAAGAGATGTAGAGAAGTGATGTACTACCCTACACCTAACTGGCGAAAATGCGCAAAGCTCTCTGAGGGAAGTCCTTTTGTAAGTAGATCATCAGGATTTTTTGTGGTGTGAACTTTGACAAGCTGAAGTTGCTTATCCTCGAGCATTTCCCTGATGAAATGATACTTCACATCCACATGCTTTGTCTTTGAGTGATACATTGGATTGCGAGCCAATTGTATAGCACTTTGACTATCACAATATAACACAGGCATCTCTTCTTTGATTCCCAAATCTGTTACTAGTCGATTAAGCCAAATTGATTCTTTGCATGCCTCTGATGCTGCAACATATTCAGCCTCTATAGTAGTGGATGTCGCCTACAGTCTGTGTGTAGATGCGTCCGTGTCGTATGTGACACGCCTCCAAGAACTGTGAGCCGTCCTTCGATGTGTAGACAACGACAAATTAGCACTCTGGGAGTGCCGATATCCTCAGCACCTGCAGTCGTAGGCCGAAACCACAAATTTGCAGAGTCGGATTTGCACCCGCCGAGACCACGTAGTCGAAAATGGCCTCCGCAGAACTTTGTCGAAGCCGAACGGTGGCCGAGATGACCTGAGAATGAAATTCTGAGAACATTGAGCCCTTCGAGCTCGCCCACAGGATTTGGGGCCGTATCTTTGCCTGTCGAATTTCACTCCAATCTGAGCTGGTGACTCTAGCCTCCTGCAATGCTGCCCCGAGCCTCGATCTGAGCTCTGATACCAGTTGAAGGAGTACGAGCGGAAGTGTGACGCGAGAGAGAGTGCGAGAAGAAGAGCACGACGATATGGTGAACTCACTCTCCTGTAATGTGTAGAGCACAGTGAGTTCTTATTAGGTTTTTATAAAAGAATATGTGTACATACCTGGTGGCCCGCCCACTTACCTGGGCTACCACATTGGGCTTTATACCCCAACAGTACCAACTAAGCCTTCCCAGGATAAGTGGCCCTCCAACACCCCATCCATCCCCTAATGAAGCATATCTGCTTTTGTCTTCCACTGGGATGTTGGATCGTAATCTCAAAAACAAATACCTCTTCTTTGTGGGTAACCATGGTGGAATCATGGTTAAGGCAACAAATGTAGACGATAGTGGTCTCTCATTCTTGGGGGGGTCCACTTTCAAGAAGTCCCTTATAACACACGCGCTCAATTTCAAGTGCAAAACTTTAACAACGTGATGACAACCAAAGCTTAATAGAATGAATGCCTTTTCAATTTCATACTACTGTAGCCAACTCTCATTGACTTAGTAGAATAGGACACCAATGTATTCAAGTATTGCTCGTTGTTGTCATCCTCTAACTTGTAGCGGTCCAAAAGAGCTTGGGAGGGGTGGGGGTAAAGCACGCCAGTCTTGTAGAGGCATAACTTGTTGCGAGCCAATCCGGCTTCGCCATTTCAACCGCACACATGTCCAGGTGACAGAGGCCTTAACAAATAAGGGAAAATTACCAAAATACCCCTCTAATTTGTGGAAATTCCCAAAATACCCCTCAAACTTCAAAACTTCCCAAAATACCCTTGCATCTATTTTCGTTGGATTCTTTAAGATTTTCTAATCTTTATTCTTGTTTGACAATTGAGATCCGTTTTGGAGTGCTTAGCATGTAATTTGTCACAAATCCCCTCGCAAAAATGCAATTATGTTTGAAAATTATGAAGCAATTCATCTCCAAAGCCTACATAACGAACTCAAATTCTAGGGGTAGCATCTTGTATGACAGACAATCACTCTTCATATGAAAAGCTAAAAGAAATATTATTTTGGAAGAATTATACTCTCACAAGCAAGGGTATTTTGGGAACTTTGGAAAATTTGAAGTGCATTTTGGGAATTTATGGGGGTATTTTGGGAGTTTTTGAAATTTGAGGGGTAATTTGGGAACTAGAGGGGTATTTTCCCAACAAATAATAAGACCCTGCGCACTTGGCCGAAGGACAAATGGAAAACCTGAACGCAGGCTTTTTCCTTCTCTACAGAGAACCAACTACGCGCGCAAACCCTGAGCGACCGAGCGACCTCTACGATGTGCAAATTCCTGACTCAAAGGAGAATCGGTACGTGCTCATACGCAACTGCTAGTAATTTCTGTAGGCGATAGCACGAGTCTACCTGGTTGTCATATGGGCTCCCAGTAAGGGATTTACAGGTCTTATTCATCAATGCTAGATGTTAATAATTGTCAAAGTTGAAGGATGTGACCATGCAATAGAACTGGAGCTCAACAACTCAATGTTTGTTGGTTGTGCTTGTAGCTTTTAAACCGTCTCGACCTTCCAGAGCTGTGCTTGGACTTCATTCCTCGTGATCATTTGAGCAAGTTACAAGGCTGAAAATTCAGACTATGTAGCAGCTATTATGAAAATCTTGGATGTATAGTGAGGGGTGTGTCTTGTCTACATATTGCTTATCCATGGCTACAAGATAGGTCTTTTCAGGCCTAGCCTTTCAAGGTTTGGGTTTTCAAGTCTTTTCATCATGGATTCTTATTGTCAACTAGTTATCTATCTTAAACATTGCGTAAACTTTTGCTAGCTGCAGGCCAATACGGATGTTATCCTTGACATTTGGAATGGCATAACAGACCAATCGGTTGTTGCAATTGTATCAATGTACCAGACATAGTAGCTCCTGTGCAGCATAAGTGACCAGGTTGGTTGGTTGTTTTCAAATTTTAGTTTTTGTGTGTGGATCTTGTTTTAGATGCTTATGACTAGGATGCGAGTGTATTTTTGCATTTAGTATATGATCCATTGTCTCTTTGAATTTATTCTATTAATAAATAGATTGCTTGTGAAGGTTTGTGCATGTGTATGATTCTATGTATGTGCATGGGAAGTCGATTTGTCACAGCTGGTGCGGCTTTGCCACCACAGCTACATCCGCACCCCCACCATGTCCACCATCACCATCTTCATCATCAACAGCAACAGCCACCATCCGCCCAACACCAACATCATTATCACCAGCACCAACACGGCCTTATGATGTCGAGTTTATCAGGCGACATCGCTGTCATGTGCTCCCCAGATCCCAAGCCACGCCTCCATTGGACGCCTGACCTCCATGAACGTTTTGTGGATGCAGTCACACAGCTTGGCGGAGCTGACAGTAAGCAGCAACTAGCTTTGTGCCTCTCTTTCACAGGTGCTACAAATTCTCTAAAATGAAATGGTTTGGTAATTATACATTGCAGAAGCCACACCTAAGACAGTGATGAAAGCCATGGGTGTTAAAGGACTCACGCTTTACCACCTCAAAAGCCACCTCCAGGTATTTTAGTATACATATTCATATTCATTCTGCAAAAATACAATGTGCTTGGTGTCTGTTTTAACCTTATGATTGCAGAAGACTAGATCATGTTCGGGCTTAATGAATTGGGTAGCATTAAATAACTTATGCACATTCACCCAACTAGCGTATGCAGGGCCGCTGCACATGTCTTGAGATTTCTATGTGTTTTCATTGTTGTCTATTATCATGATCATATAGGTAGCTAATAATTAATTATACGTGTTAATTAGGATGACGATGCCTCACACGAGATAGTCACACGCGCACCAGTTATTGACCACACTGCAGGTCTTTTTGCAACTTATATACTGATTTTGGTTCAGTTGTCATAGTACTTTTGATCTTTGTGATATTGGTTTATTATTAGTTAATGTGTCACCAATTTCAGAATATGGCATAAGAGTTAACCTGCAAGGCTTCTTTCATTTGGCAATAGAACACACGTGTGAGCCTGAACACACGTGTGAGCATATTCTTGTCATGTGTAGGTATTGATGACACTGTTTGCTATCTGGAAAGTCATTAAATTAGGTCAAAGAACCTTGCTAAGCGGAGGTGTAAGTGACATTGTCTTGGAGGCTGAAGGGTTACTTCTGAGTTTTAAGTTTGTAGCCTCTTGAAAGTGATTGACTATTTGTTTCTTCAACTGTTCATGTAGATATGGGCTCTGTTCCTTGTGGCATTGTTTTACGGTTTTTCTCAAGGTGCATCCGCTTTGGCAGTCGTTGCCGTTCTACTTTATGTAGTTGCTTAACTCAAGTCGCTTTGGCAGTCGTTGCCGTTCTACTTTATGTTGGGTATGTTTTTCTCTATTACAACCATGGTCTGGTGCCTTGGTCTGCTAGCTTGTGTACAAAACTTGATTGAGCAAGGCTTTTGTGCTCACATCTCTGTCGTATGTAAGTAGTCCTTGCAACCTTATTTTTGGTGCATCTCGTAAGTAAATTACAAGCCTTGATTGTACATGGATTGTTTTAAAGTTCATATTATGTAAAGAAATAATCATGGATTCTCTTTATTTTGTTTATATGATTGCTTTTATGTATAGTTGCAGGGTTGCAAGAGTGCAAGGATGAGTAGGGCACAACACTAGGTGAAGTTGGATTTGGAGTACTCACATAGGTGGAGTTGTAGCCATTACTTAGGGCTAGACCATAACAAATGGTAGTGAGGGCAAGGGTAACCCCTTGTGGTTTGGTTGTGGAGTAGTAGGTGGAATTTGCAGCTTACATTGTGGGCTGATGTATGCGATGGGGAAATTTCTTGTGGATCTGCACTATTGCATGTGGGAGTCGTCTTGTATTGAATTCTAGTGTATGACCACTATTTTATAAGGCCAAAGGCTTTATAAGTTGATTGTGAGCCGGGCACAATACATCCTGCCATAGTTTTGTGTGGGTGTGTAGTAGTTCATGTTACTTGTGAGTCATGTCTCTTGTTGTGGATTGTTCCAAGTGCCATGGGTTGATTGATTATTTGAAAGTGTGGATTTCACAGGTTGTAGGATGAGGACTTTCACCAGAAGGTAGGGCTGTTGAGGTAATTTTAGGAGACACATTGAGTAGGGTTAGGAGGATTACCACGTTTTGTTATGAAGTTACTAGATGAACTACTATGTCATATCTTTGAGTTGCTAGATGTATTACTAGCTTCCAAACACATCTCAAACTAGCAAGTGAGCTTGAACTCTCTTGATTCATCTAGCAACTATCTTACCATATAGCTACTCAACTTACTATATGGTAAGAAGATTGCTACTTGATGCATCTAGGAGTATTCTCACACTTACTAGTTTGCACTTTTGCTAGATGCGTATTGAAACTAGTAAGATATCTAGCAATTATATATTTTTTTCCATATGGTAAGCCGTCCAAAGCTCCTTGTGTATTGATGATGATGATCCAAACTGATGCTTAGCAGATTTGGTCGGCATATACTCCCTTTGCAGCGCCCTCGATGTTGTTGTTCTGGTGCAAGGGCCGCCATGTGAAAGGAAAGGTGACCTTGATGTTGCTGTTCTGGTGCTGCAGTCGAAGGAGAGAAGACAGAGGTAGATTGGATGGGTCATATATGGGATGTGGGCATGGGAGCACGTTGTCACTCAGGGCTTGGTCTAAATAACAGACTCAAGGGCTGCCATGTGAAACGAAAGGTGACCTTGATGTTGATGTTTTGGTGTTGCAGTCGAAGGAGAGAAGACATAGGCAGATTGGATGGTTTATATCTGGGCTGAGGGCATGGGAGCACGTCGTCACTCAAGGCTTGTTCTAAATAACGGACTCTGGGGGATGTGTCACACCCCAGAGTTCGCCACATGATATGCTCCGCAACCAGCTTCACTAGTTCTCGATCATTTTCGTGCCTTTGAATTTTTCCAAGGCAACAAGTGGGGGTTGATGCTTAAACCAAAAAGGTGATTAAACAAGCAAGGGTTTGAACCCAGGTAGGTACGTACATACTCGAATGCTCAATGACTAAGCCAATGGGTGTCGATGCTCAAGCGTTAGCTACCAACGGCTATATTTCAATTTCTTTTTATTAACTGCATCCACGTGGAAAAAAAAGGGGGGGTTATTATTGTGTACGGATGGGCGCCCCTGGTTATCCATTGTGCCATGTGTGCATAGAGTCCGATAATTAGACCGGCATGTCTCTCAGCACGGTGAGAGGAAAAACGGCCCCTTCCTTGCAGAGTCCTTAATACTACATCTAATATGCTCTCGGCTTGCGGGTTACTCCCTCTCAGTTGGCTGCTTCATATGATTGGTGTGCATCGCTGCTTGCATCTGGTTAACCTAAAAAATGCAAGATAACAATCAAGATATCCATCGAGCTGATGTTTTTTTCTCTCCACTTGTTGATGAAAAGGAGTGAGGGGAGGCTATGTTCCAGGCATGCACACTCAAGCCTACCTTTATCTCGAGGCATGCACACGACAACAAGGGCTGAACAGAATCTTCCACAACCCCGTGAGACCAAGATACACTTTGTTTGCAGATGATACAACATGTAACCTTTGCTTTCAACACTATAACAAACAAAAATACACTTGAAAGCCTTATCATCCAATTTTTTGCGCTGTGTTTGTGGCACCAAAGCATATGCCAGTCTCACATGGCTTAACGTTTCTTGCATTATATAAATTAATTCTAATCAATATTCGAGAAAGTGTTTTTATTAAGCGATCGTTGGCCAAATTTCCTCCTCATCACAAAGAAGCGAATCGAAAATACTAGCATAAATTTGCAAGATTTTTGAACTATTTTCTCACATATTTCATCGCTTTTCTTACTATGGTTTGCAACCGGTTAGTCTCGATTTTCAACCGGCTCAAGGCTAAGCTGAGGCAATCCTTTCCCGAACATCGATTCCAGTTAAACTGAACCTTGAAGACTTTAACGCTTTCTTATTTTTTTAGAAAGCCACCGTGACCCTTTCACTTGTTTCAAGGGCAAGAGGCTGACGTCCTTCAAGCATGTGAAGTCAAAGAGCGAAGGAGCTACAATCCAATTTTACTGGCAATTCCGTAGGTACAAAAAGCTCTGCTATTCCAGCCTAGAGTCTTCTTATGATTTGAGCACGCAATATATATATATTTACATATACATATACATATATATATATATATATATATATATATATATATATATATATATATATATATATATATATATATATATATATATATATATATATATATATATATATATATATATATAGAGAGAGAGAGAGAGAGAGAGAGAGAGAGAGAGAGAGAGAGAGATTGCACTCTTCTAGACCTCTCCCAACGCTCTCACTCACTCTCTCTCTCTCTCTCTCTCTCATTGGCTCATATTAGGCTCAAGATGGGCAAGGCCAGGAAGTATGGGCTGTTTTCAACTAATGAAAAGCAAGGGTGTCTCTTCAGAAGAAATTCATCAGCAATTTCATATTCAATAAATGTGAGATCAAAGCCTGTTCTTCAAGAAAACAGGCTAGTTGCCCACATTTTTGGGCACCTGTGGCACCTCTACCATACTTTTCCACCAGGTCTCACAGTCTTCTTGGGAGAGTACATCAGCCATGCCAAAAGGAGGTTAGAAGTATGCGTAACTTAACCTCTGAAACACTCAAGGCTCACACAAATTACCTACAAAATACTTCTGACTCACATGATGGGAGAAGCAAGCGTTCAAATAATCTATCAATTTTCTATTTTTACAGTAGGAGCACAAAATTATATTGGTTGTCCTTTTAAGAGTTAGTATGAACTCATCAACATCTGGCTTACAAGAAAAATTGGTGATATATAGACATTGGTTGGAGCTTATTGTTCAAAACACAAAGGCCATTTGGAAGCTCGTTGTAGCTTGTCAATAACACCCCATTAAGATCAAGCACAATCAAATGCCCGGGTTTAGGAGTCACATCTGTTGCAAGCACAGTGTTTGCTGGTCGCTCATCGAGCCACCAAGATTTTACTAAAATACCAACAGTCCAAATAAGTGGAGGCAAATAGACAGTGCAAACAGACAGTGCAATCATCATATGCAAAACACCCCATTAAGATCAAGCACAATCAACTGCCCGGGTTTAGCAGTCACATCTGTTGCAAGCATAGTGTTTGTTGGTCGCTCATCGAGCCACCAAGATTTTACTAAAATACCAACAGTCCAAATGAGTGGAGGCAAATAGACAGTGCAATCATCATATGCAAAAAAGTAATTGGTATGTCACCAAAAAATACAAAATTTGGTACTCAATAGAGCCAATTTGGTACTAAATTGGTACTGTAGTGTGCAATACTTAGTTTGTAAATGAATAGTAACATTGGAACATTGTGACAGGCTGAACACACCAATATATCATAGAGAGAACAAAGATGAAAGACAAAGGCCAAAAGTTGAATTGATTCAGTGAGATGAAAATCACATTGTTTAAAATCCATAAGCATGTAAGAAGGGCTATAGTTTGCATGCACGAGACAATTGGCCACATGCACAGTTGTGCTTCTTTCTTTGTACACAAAAAAGCTCGGACAGGGTCGCTAAATCGATAGAATCACTTGTCAGATTCTGTATAGAATCACCAATAATTGGATCCACATTGTCATTGGTGTTGTCCACTTTTGCATCCTCTGCTACCACTTCCTCCTTGGCATCAACTACTACCACTTCCTGCTTGGCATCCTCGGTCCCATCCATGTTCTTTGTGTTGCCTGCCTTTTCTCTTTCTGCCTCTTCCCCCTTCTTGGCCTGTTCCCATTCCCCTTTCTTGGCATCATCTACCCTTTTCCCCTCTTTGGCATCCACCCCCACATTGGCCTTCCCCTGATCCCCCTTCTTGTCCTGTTCCCGTTCCCCTTTCTCGGCATCATCTACCCTTTTCCCCTCTTTGGCATCCACCCCCATATTGGCATTCCCCTGATCCCCCTTCTTTTCTTCCAACCCCTTCTTGGCCTCCCTCTCATCCTCCTTCTTGGATTCCCCCTTGCATGGCCTCTTCCCCTACCCCGTTAGGTTCTTTCACTCCCTTCTTGGCCACTGAACCTTCCCCTTGTTCTCATCCTTGCTAGTGATTCGATCTCTAGGCTTTGTGTTAGTAGTATCTGGTCCGGTAGCATCCAGCTCCACTATGTGTTGGGGTAAATCCCCATGTGGTTGGTTAGGCCAGGTGCCCGCCCACTATACTTATTCATTATGTATATAATAGAATAAGGGGGCTCACATGTAGAGAGTGAGTTTTTAGCCCTTGCAAACACAAGGTCTCCTCTTCTCCTCTCTTCTCCATTGCTGCACACACACACACATGCTCTCGCACGTGCACTTCAACTGGTATCAGAGCTCAGGAAATTGGGAGCACCATTGGAGCTCAGCGGGGAGGTAGAGGGAGAAGCAGCAAAAACTATAGCACGTTTTTGAAGATCTATTTTGGCCTATCAAAACATCCTCATTCAAGCCGATTCTCTCTATTTTTGATCGGTTTTTTGTCCTCTTTAACTTTGCAGAAGAAAGTTTTCTTAAAATCTTCACCAATTTTGAGATATGTCACTTAAACTGCCTGCACGTCTAGGGTACACAACTACAGATTTTTACAGATCTATTTCGACCTATAAAAACAATGCATTTCAGGTCCATTCCTACTATCCCCAACCGTTTTTGTGTGGTCTACAACTTTGTAGAAGGAAGTTTCTGCAAATTCTGAATGGTTTGGAAGATAAGGCTGATCGGCTGCAGGGTATTCTAAAAGTTGAAGATTATGTATGCATATTGTGGTGATTTTCTACATTTGGAGAGCTCCAATTGAGCTTCATCGTTCTCTTGTTTTATGCATTGATGTTTTTCTCTCAGTGAAGAGAGTATGGGTTAATATTTTCAACACATTTATGCGCATACCTTGAGAACACTTTGTGGATGTATGCATTCTTGTGGACTCTCAAGATTCGAGGGTGGCCTCATCATAGGTTATGTGCATTCACTTATGCGATTGAGCAGATTTCAGAAAGTGTGGTGCACAAATTTGCAGAATGTTTTGCAAGCATTTTTGGCATGATTATGAGCTGAATTTTCAGCTGATTTGGATGCTCATTTGCTACACATTTGGTACATGCTTGATGCTCGTTTATATTACCATGTGGATGCACATGATGTGCACTTTTCGGTGGATGGTATTCTTCGCCTTGCAATGGCATATGTGGGCTGATTTTCAGCTGTTTTGAGCATTAATTTGTGTCATATTTTGGCTGGTTTGTGTCCAAGTTTATGCTAGTATATGCCTCGCTTGTAGAGTGTAGTTGATGCAATGTGTTTCGGATTACAGGATTGTTTTCCAAGTTTAGGGAGTTGAGACTTTGGGGCAGCTCATGTATGCTTGAGTGCGGGATTTTGCATGTGATTTGCTCATGGTTTTGAGCATGTTTATGGCATGTATGGTTATTATGGTTAGATAGCCAAATACTGTCGAAACTTTGCCAGATTTTTCTTGTGAGTTTATTTGTTTATGCGCATGGTTTGCAATCGTGTTTTGATTGCATTTGCGCACTCAGTGGTTGCTTTGCCATAGTGTTTTGGTATTGCATTGTGAGAGTGTTTGCTCACCAGATTACACCATTTGACATATATGTGGTAATCTCTTCAAGAGGGAGATTTTTAATGATAGTTACATCGATTACCACATATTAGAGCGGATTTTTTGACATCATTTGAAGAGTTCTGCTCATTTTGTTTCGTTACATTGATCGCCATATTTATTGATGCTTCTCTTAGACGGTGTGAGCGGGATGGAAACACATACAATGCCTCTATAATGACCCGACACACACTCTTGGGATGATACACACACACATTATGGGGCACCACTCGGCTTACACAACCAGCCTGGCCGAGACAGGAAACACAGAGACGGAGTGAGAAGAGAGAGATTTTCCACTTGCCCACTCAACACTCACACATACACACTCACACACACACTCTCAATTCAGCTCAAAGGAGGCAAATTGCTGTTGTTTAGACTCAATGAAGCTCAGCCCAACACCAATGGGGCAAAAAGTTTACACAGTATTGAGGAAATACACCAGATACAACCACAAAGTTAAGCAGAGGCTTCACTCACCGGAGAAGATTACACAGAAAAACAGCAAAAAATCTATGAGGAATTTGGCAAAATGGACAGCTCCATTGCGTCCGGAACGCCCAAAAACCCCACCCTATAATGTCACAGTGCTCAAATCCGACCTCAATTGAGCAGTTTAGGGCCAAAAAATGCTCCAAAAACAGCAAAAACATACTTGCGGCTGTTCCTCCTCTCTTATCCACATTTTTTCTGGTCTTCTCTCTCTTTTTTCAGTTCCCACACTTAGCTTTATTATTTGGGCACCCGTGGCCTTTTAGATGACCTCAAACGGACCCCGAACAGGCCAAAAACTGACCTCGCAGTGCATAGTTGTCACCTTTTTGCATCATCCGCACACCTGGCACTCAGTTTTTCCAAATAATGCATCCCGTAACCACGTGAAGTGGCCCCAAAAAGTGGTCCTCATGATGACCTTTCTGCATAAGTATCACAAGAAAACACCCACGTCGTGTCCATACTTCTCCACGTGCAAGTATTGACCCCGTTCGACCTCCTGACGCCACTCGATGCCATCTGACGCACCTGCTTACCTCATGTCGTCGGCCCGCGGATAGCTTCCTCGAGAAGTTTTACGCACTACCAACTCCTCCTTATTGTAGAAAAAACACACTGGTACTGGTAATATTGAAAATCGATGCACTATGTACACCCTGTCCTACTTGTACACATGTGGGCCCCACGTAACCACCTGGCTCTGAAAAATGGGCAATTCTTTATTTGATGCACCATGCATGTATATGTACATATGCGCAATCCCTTGCTCCAAAAAACTCCTGACATAAATTGCCCATCCCCTAGCTTGCTAGATCATTCATGATCCGCAGCAGTAAAGAGAGATATGAGACTCGCCGCATCACATGTCTCCTCATCCCTCACCAACACTGCTTGATCCACAAACAGCTCATCTTGCTCCACCATCATCAATCTAGCATGATACAATTTAAGACGCAATCCATTTACCCTTGACTTATGTAGAACACCATCCAGGTTAGCCAGCTGATATGTGCCATTTGGAAAACACTCCACTACCTTGAAAGGGCCTTCCCACTTAATTTGAAACTTCTTTTGGAAGGTGTTGTCCAGCTTACTGTTGTAGCACAAAACCAAGTCATGTTTCTTGATACCCTTACTTTTGACCTTTTCATTTATCTTTGCCAACGCCTTATCCTGCATCTGCCCATAATGCTCCAATGCGCTCATCCTATCCAACTGGACCTCTTGTAACTGCAAGAGCCTCTCTTTGAATGCATCACTAGGCGGCCCAAGAAACTTCTGTAACATCTTGACCGTAGGCAACTCTACCTCCACAGGAAATAGTGCTTCCTTTCCATACACCAAATGAAATGGAGTAAACCATGTACCTGTCTTCACCGAAGTACGGTAAGCCCATAATGCACTAGGCAATTCCAAATCCCAATTCTTTCCTTGGTGCTCTGTCACTTTAGAAATAATTTGTACCAACTCACCATTGAATCTTTCATTTAAGCCATTACACTGCGGGTAATAAGGAGTGGTATGCTGGTGCCTAATCTTCATCTTTGTGCATAAGAAGTCTAGCAGTTTAGCTCTAAATCCTGGCCCCTTATCTGAAAGTAGCTCTAATGGCACCCCAAACTTGCAACATATTTCATCATACACAAATTTTTCCACATCCTTTGCAGTGATCTGTTTTACTGTTATAGCCTCTGCCCATCTAGAGAGATAGTCCACTGCCGTCAAGATATAGCTTTTGCCCTTGCTTGTGATAGGTAAGGGGCCTATTGCATCAATCCCCCACTTTTCAAACACATCAAACGCCATAATGGTTTTTCGTAGCTCTGGCTTCAACACTCTCTTCCCAAATGCTTGACACGTATTGCAAGACCTACACCAATGGTGAACATCCTTGTGCAAACTAGGCCATACATACCCCTCTTGCAAAATCTTATGCAAGGTGATCTTTAGAGCAAAATGGCCACCACATGCGCCTTCATGATTCTCTTCCAACACTCTGTAAAGCTCCTCCCGCCAAGGTACACGTCTCAACACGAGATCAGCCCCTTTCATGTATAAGACATCACCAATCAATTTGTACCTGTATGCTCTACGCACAAAGCCATACTTCTTAGACTTCTGGATCTCCTTTGGAATGATTCCTATTAGCAAAAGCTCCTCTTCTTGAGCCAAAATTTCCCGGCCATGATAAAGAGGTAAAGTGGTCCTCAACACAAATAGCTCCCCAATCATGCCTTGAGTTGCTTCATGTGCCTCTCCATTTAGAGCACGTTCAATGTGTCTGATGATCCATGCTTCGAACTTTTTTAACAGGCCTTTAATTCTGAAGCACATTTCCTTCAATGAGGTGTTCTTGCTCTTCCACACACCCAGCACTTGCTTCACCACTAACAAGGCATCACCTTTTATGCTCAACCTTCGAACCCCATGCTTCAAACAAATGTGTAATCCGGCTTCCAGTGTAGCATATTCAGCCTCATTGTTACTATGAGCATCCAATTTGAACCCTCTCTTGCATACTAGCTTCCCCTCTGGATCATAAAGTGCCACACCCCCTGAAGCTGCATCATGGCTCTTTCTGTATGAACCATCAAAGAAAAACACATGTGCATTTCTGATCTATGGCACTTCTTCAACTACCTTTCTCACCACCTCTTCCTTAACAATAAGGGGATTCTCCTTGTAGGTCAACAAATCAGCTAGGGTAGCCCTTGTACTATCTTCCACTAGAAAAGAGAACTCAAACTCTTGCAGCTCAATTACCCATTTCTTCACCACATTTGACATGTTAGTGCCATTAATTAATAGTGGCAAAAAGGCATAACTCGTCAAGAAAACAAAAGGTCGTGGTAGCAAGTAATGACGAAATCATCGACAATCAAATATTACACTAGCCATCACTAGCTCTACTTCCGAGAACTTTCTCTCCGCTACCAACTTCACTCGGCTTGCACAATAAAATGGCCTCATATAATGGCTGCCCTTCCCCTTTTGCAATAGCATGGCTCCAATGGCATCATCCCCTACTGAGGGATTTACATAAAAAACTTTCTCCCAATCAGGAGCCTGCATGGCTGACAACCCCCCTAACACCTCTTTCACCTCTTGAAACACTTCTTCACACTTGTCATCCCATTGCAATGGATCATGCTTTGCCACTTGTTGTAATGGATAAAGAAGCTGCGAAGACAATGGAATAAACCGTGCCATGTACTTCACTTTGTGTATAAAAGTTTCCAATTGCTTTGTACTCGTAGGTGATGGAAGAAGAATAATAGACTTAACCCTATCTGGATCAGCCTCAATGCCATTTTCTGACACCATATGGCCCAATAACTTCACCCTTGGCTGTGCTAGATGACATTTATTTGGATTTAGTTGTCCTCCACATTCATCATACCGAGCCAATACCATCTGCAACTTCTCATGGTGTTCAACCCTACTGCTATAAACACAGAAGTCATCCATAAAAGCTTTAACACAACTACCAATGAATGGTTCCAACACCCAATTTGCTCTCTCTTGATAGAAGGAAGGTCCATTTGACAACCCAAATGGAAATACTGTGTAGCAATAGCAGCCCCATGGCATAATAAAAGTGGTCTTTGTGCGGTCTTTAAGAGCAATCTTCAATTGAAAATAGCCTGAAAAACCATCACACACACTGTACCTCTCATAACCTGCCACTGAATCCAAGATCTGATCGATGAATGGAAGAGGATATGGGTTCTTCTTAGTGGCTGCATTTAAGGGTTTAAAATCTACACAAATTCTCCACTTCCCATCCTTCTTTGGACTGACTACAACTGGACTCACCCATTCTGTGGTCTCCACAGGGACTATGAACCCTGCCTTCAACAACTTGTCCACCTCTTCTCGCAAGGCTTCCATTTTCTCTTGACCCATCCTTCTTAGCCTTTGCTGCACTGGCTTAGCACCTTCTTTCAGCTCTATATGCATCTCTTCGCCCTTGAACCCTCTGATCTCTTCATATGAAGTAATGAACAAATCAGGAAAACTAGCCAGCATGTGCAAATATATATCCTTCTCCATAGCTGAGAGGTCTCCACTGATCATTTGTGTCATCAATTCCTGCTTCTTTGACAACTCAACCTTGGTTTGCATCAGCCCTTCAATCACTTCATAAGGCCCTTCACTTTCATCTTCAACCTCATTCGCAAATGCAACTAAACCAAACTCCTGGATTTCTTTGTCCATCAAAAGAAATGCAACATCAGCATCCTCATCACTGCTGGTAGTGCTATCACTATCCTCATCTGTCACCGTGGAAGAGTCTTCATCACTAGACTCATCCTCATCTTCATAAAGCTCCTCTAGTCGTTTCCTTGTGTCCATATTATAAAGCTTCTTGGTACCTGTCTTTCCATAGAGGCTAATCGTACCATGTCGCCAATCTTGAACAGCTCCCACTGCACGTAACCATGGTCTGCCCAGTATAATAGGATATGCTCCCAACCCTGCTGGCATCACATGAAAATCAACCACTGCCTTTGCATCATATGCCTCCACTTCTAAGCTCTTTACAACACCCAAGCATTTTACTTTCTGATGGTTTGCCAATCTGATATGAAAACCTGACACCCCAGCCACTGTGAGACCCATCTTCTCAACGCATGAGTGTGTTATGACGCATATTTGGGCTCCTCCATCCACATAACCTTGTCCCAATTTTTTCCTTTTATGCCACACATCTACTATTGGACAAATGTCTGGTAGCTCATCCATTGCCAACACCTTTACTGAACCTCTCTCTGGCTCTTTCTCCATTAGGTTAACCATCCTCTTCCACTGTCGCTTTAGCTTAGGCACCATCTCTACAAGCTGCCCAGAAGTAACATCTGCCTTCCTGCTCGTCAGATCCTCCTTCAAGTCATAGCTTAATTGCCCATCCCCTAGTGGAAAATATGAAACATGAAACTTTCGACGAGCTCTCCTTTTCCTCTTGGCCTTGACATCCTCGCCTTCATGGCTCTTTCCTTTTCTTACTAGGACCTGGGGCACTTCTTCCTTCCTTTTCCTCTGTGGTCCTCTTCCCAATAGGCATCACTAATGTATCCTCTAGCTTTGATGCCTTCTCCAAGGTGACTACACTTAGCACTTTTGTCTTTCCCTTTTCCTCCTGGGTCAGTCCACTGGTTCCTTCGTCTCCCTTAATTTCGATGCCATAATCATTTGACCTAGTTAGCACCTGTCTTGGCAATGGATACATGTCTCCCCCCATCCTTGGGTGCTTATCACACTGCGGGATGATGTGCCCCAACTCTCCACAATTATAACATGTGGGCGTCTACCTCCAAAACCTACCATTGCTTTGTCCAACACCATTCCTAGGCCTTTCTTCACCTCCTGGCTGATTTGCAAACCTCCCTCGACCTCGATTATTTCCCACTTGACCTAGCATGTTTAGGCTGAGATTCTTCATCAAATCTACCACTTGCCTCATGTCTTGCCTTAGCCCATCATCTTGCACCAATGTAGTGACCATTGCTGGCATAACCTGAGTAGTAACAGGAACCACTGGTTCATGATGAACCCCTGACATGCGACCTTGTAAAGACTCTATAGGCTGAAATCAGACCTCATGGGCAAAGACTCCACCCCTAACTGGCTCATTTTCCTCAACTTCCACTCTTTGTTCCTTGCTACCTCTAGTGCATCTTCATATGTCCTAGGCTTCTTTAGCTCCACTCTCCAACGTATATTCTCCCAAAGACCATCCAAGAACCTGTCCTTCTTCATCATGTCAGGCGGGGGTACCTGTGGTGCTAAGGCCTTGCACATCCGCTCCCATGCCAATGAGAACTTACGTATGTACGCATCTACTGGCTCACCTTCTTTCTACACCAAACCTTGTACTTCTTGCCACACTTTGTCAGGATCTTCTATCTTCACAAACTCCACTTCCAATCCATGCCTTAGATTGTCCCAACTCAATCTTACGGGTGGATCAGCCACACGCAACTCCTCTTCAAATGCTTTGGACCAAAATCTTGCATCACTCTTCAAACAGATTTGGAGAAGACGTAGCATCTGCGCAGGGTCATGAATCTGGTTGCTAATGCAGGCAACCTCCATCTTTTCCAAAAAGTCTTCCACATATTCATCACTTCTTCCATGAAACTCCGGATAAGAGAAAGCCATGGCTACCCAAGTTTCAATGCTTTGAGAACCCCTTTGAACACACGTGCAAGAACCCAAAACTTTTACTGACTCAATTCCCAGAAACTTCAATGGAGCTCAACTTTAGATAAGGACAAACACATGCACATCAAATGAGTTTTCATAGTTGATCATCGGAATTACAACAGGCAAAGGAAATTCCAGGATCTCTCTTAATCTTCTTGGCCCGAACATAAAGACTATGCGCTGCTGGAGAAAAATCTTCTTGGACACATGAACATTTATCTGGATTCTTTGAGTTAAATGAAATGGAGTGAAATGAGGGCCATTTTGATCATCCATTAAAGCCAACCATGAAGCTCCCAAGAAGGCACACCTGACTTAACCTCTGATTTTTCCAAAATTTCAGCAGCATAACAGCATAAATGGCTCAAAAGACCAAAAAACCAGCCATCATAACTTGGAAAATTTTTGGCAGAGTTTTCCCAGAAATAGAGCAGTGGGAACCCAAAATATAGACTGTATATGTATGCATAAACTGTCAACAATAGAACCCGAGCATCAAGTAGGACTCACTAGTACATAGCCTATGGCGAGGTCACAAAAGGGTGCTCCAGCTACCTGTATCACTGAAAGGATCTCCACATTTGAGAATCCCCCAGCTCAATAAAAACCTCACGCTATCGACCCTCACACGAAGGCTAATGCAAATTGCGTATAGTCAAGTCTCAGAAATGACTATCTTTCAGACCAAGTCTCAGAAATGGCTGGGACTGCCAAATACAACCAAGTATGGCTCCACAAATGCGTACAATGGAAGTTTCCATAATTAACGTACAATCCAGCAGACAATGCGCTCAAATAGGCGCCAAGTGATGCATACCCACAACAACTACAAGTGACATCACTGCTAGTATATCACTGTACTCTAGCTACCTGTACCTGTGTGAATCACCTGTACCTGTACTTGTAACCTGTAACCTATAACCTATAACCTGTAACCTGTAACCTGTAACCTTTAACCTGAATCTCGAAGCTTGAAGCTCGAAGCAGAAGGTACTCGAAGAAGATCCTCCGTGGGGGCGCCAAAAGAATGTGAGCGGGATGGAAACACATACAACGCCTCTATAATGACCCGACACACACTCTTGGGATGATACACACACACATTATGGGGCACCACTCGGCTTACACAACCAGCCTGGCCGAGACAGGAAACACACAGACGGAGTGAGAAGAGAGAGATTTCCCACTTGCCCACTCAACACTCACACACACACTCTCAATTCAGCTCAAAGGAGGCAAATTTCTGTTGTTTAGACTCAATGAAGCTCAGCCCAACACCAATGGGGCAAAAAGTTTACACAGTATTGAGGAATACACCAGATACAACCACAAAGTTAAGCAGAGGGTTCACTCACCGGAGAAGATTACACAGAAAAATAGCAGAAAATCTGTGAGGAATTTGGCAAAATGGACAACGCCATTGCGTCCGGAACTCCCAAAAACCCCACCCTACAATGTCACAGTGCTCAAATCCGACCTCGGATGAGCAGTTTAGGACCAAAAAATGCTTCAAAGACAGCAAAAACACACTTGCGGCTGTTCCTCCTCTCTTCTCCACATTTTTTCTGGTCTTCTCTCTCTTTTTCTAGTTCCCACACTTAGCTTTATTAGTTGGGCACCCGTGGCCTTTTAGATGACCTCAAACGGACCCCGAACAGGCCAAAAACTGATCTTGCAGTGCATAATTGTCACCTTTTTGCATCATCCGCACACCTGGCACTCAGTTTTTCTAAATAATGCATCCTGCAACCACGTGAAGTGGCCCCAAAAATTGGTCCTCATGATGACCTTTCTGCATAAGTATCACAAGAAAACACCCACGTCGTGTCCATACTTCTCCGCGTGCAAGTATTGACCCCGTTCGACCTCCTGACGCCACTCGATGCCATCTGACGCACCTGCTTACCTCATGTCGTCGGCCCGCAGATAGCTTCCTCGAGAAGTTTTACGCGCTCCAACTCCTTATTGTAGAAAAAACACACTGGTACTGGTAATATTGAAAATCGATGCACTATGTACACCCTGTCCTACTTGTACACATGTGGGCCCCACGTAACCACCTGGCTCTGAAAAATGGGCAATTCTTTATTTGATGCACCATGCATGTATATGTACATATGCGCAATCCCTTGCTCCAAAAAACTCCTGACAACGCCTTATCCCAGCTTATGTTGTATTTTGACAGTACTTGGTGTATGAGTTAGCCAGGCTTTGGCTATTGTCAATTGATCGATTTGTGCTTGGTCTTGTCACATGTTATTGCCATGGATTTAGCATGTACATCATTGTCAGGGTTTGTACTTTTCCATACAAAGTTTTATGGTTCAAACTTTGAGCATTGGAAAGCAGGTATGCATGATGCATTGACTCAGTTGGGCCAAGTGTTGCCACTACATGGCATGGAAGCTAGGAGTCTATGACTGACAATGAGTGGGAGGACTTGGATGAGCTTGCACATTCGACGATCAGGTTACACCTTGGTCTATCTATCGCATTGGTTTAGATGCATGTACAGCTAGACAATTATGGCAAAGATTGTGCAATGCTGTTGGCACAAATGAGTCTAGAGGGATGCCTACAGTCAAAGGACGATCTCACAAACATAGAGATGTTGTGTGTTGGCATTGTGGTCATACAAAGCATGTACGTAGGTATTGTTTTCGATGGATGAGACAGCGCAAGAGACAAGACAAGAGGGATGCTATCATTTTGGATGATGTGGGATCAGATGTAGCGTATGTGGCTATGCATGACGAAGATGTTGCCTTTGCTTCCATGTTTACTCTTCACTTCCTTATGTCGGTTTTTGACGACACATTACCTTCGCATTGGATACTAGATGCGAGTGCTAGATTTCATGTCACGACGAGTCGTGAGTGGTTTAACACATATGCTAGTGGTATGCTTGGACATGTGTGTCTAGCTAATGGTTCAGTGCATGTCATAGCTGGTCCAGGAGATATCATATTATTTTTTCCGAGTGGTGCATCATACGTGTTGTGAGATGTATGCCATGTGCTAGGTTTGACGCAGTGCTTGATCTCTGTGAGTCAGTTACGAGACAACGGATGCCAAGTAGTGTTGGACAAGCACAGTTTCAGATTGAATCGTGGATAGCTAGTCATAGCTAGAGGTGCTAGTGTTGGCATGATTCATGTGATGCAAGTATGTCATGTGCAAGACGGCACATTTTTTTGTGAGTACAGAGCCATGCAGAGAGACGAGGCATGTCTCCTTTGCGGATAGGTTGAATGATGCTCCAGTTTGTGAGCATGCTAAGCCAGTTGTGCAGACAATTGTGTAGCAGGGCATGTCATTCGTGGATATGATGATGGATATGGATGGCTTCAGTGTTGAGGATTCGGTCGTGATTCAGTCATTCATGGATATGCTTAGCCCAGAGGCTGATGTGTGTGAGTTAGAGCTAGGCATTCCTCTTGCCACACATGGTTCAGGACAGACAGATGCTCTTCCTGCACATGTGACATGCGATGGACATGAGGATGGATTCCAGGGATCGGAGTTCGTTTGTCAAGGTGATTGCCATGAGTGGATTTTTGAGCCATATTTGATTGAGATGGTCAAATTGGCAGAGATTGCAATGGTTGCATCAGCAGTCGGGAGTCTCATGTACGAGATACTCATCTCGAGACCCGAGATTACATTTGTGGTAGGTGCATTTGCAGTAGAAGCAGTTAGTCGTGCAGTGACTGACGTTGGCCTTGAGCATAGGGGCACTTTGCAGTGTATAGTGAGATACCTGCCGGATGTGTGCGGCTTTGGCGAGGAGTATGTTGTCGATCGCTCTATACTTTCTCTACAATTAGAGCTAAATGCACACAGCTTCAGTGAGCCAATGGGTGTTGGCTGAGGTCATACTTATGATGGCCTTGTACAGGTTTTGTACGGTTTTCTTTTTTCTCTCACGGCCACATTGACCTTTATGTTGGAGATTGTTGGGGTAAAGCCCCATGTGGCCGGTTAGGCTAGGTGCCCGCCCACTATACTTTTTCATTATGTACATAATAGAATAAGGGATTTCACATGTAGAAAGTGAGATTTTAGCCCCTACAAACACAAGGTCTCCTCTCTTCTCCATTGTTGCACACACTCATACACGCTCTTGCTCGCGCACTTCACTTTGTGAGGGACTTTACCTTCTACATTGTCTTTAGTCTTTTAAGAATCTTTATCCTCGAAGTCACTGTTTCCTTCACTATCCCCCATCGTATCTCAGTCTCTTTTCCTTCCACACTACCATACTTTAAATCATAGAGAACGTCCCCTATCTCTTAAGTAACCTCATCCTCCTCCCATAGAGTACTTGAAATAGACTTTGTGGAACCTTGCCCATCCTTGACCACGTCTCCATTTTTCCATTGGGCCCAGCCGTTGTAGCATCCTCTTCCTCTACAAAAACAGAGAAAGAAAGAAAAAACTTACAAACAACCTCACATTGAGTGCTGGTAAGCATATGATTTACAAAACATGCAGATACTTGAGTCTTCACAACATGATGCTTGTTGACCCAGGACTTTGCCACCTAGGAGATCACCATAGTACAACCAGGCTTGGCACAATGATCCCTACTTTGTAACAAAGCTTTGAAGAAAAGGGGGTGATACTGATGTCGGCACTAGAGAATAAAGGTTCGAACAACCCCTACAGACTTGAACAACTCACCACATGCAACACACATCCCAAACACGTGGATCATACCCACCAAATAAAAAACTTAGGGCCTAGGATATTATGAATCTCTTTCCAAGTCTAACATAAACAATCATCTAATTCACAAAGAGGGTGTGGCCTTGTGATTCCTTCCTCATTTCCTCTAGTGAAGGGGAGATTCCCTGCAACGTATGAGTCGGTAGTGGAAGTAGCCCTCCTTAAAAATGAGAAGCTGCGCATGCAAGCAAGAGAAAATGAGTTAGATGAATCAAGCTCCGTTCAAATAACCCTAGTGGCCGCAACATCTTGAATAAAGAGCATACACACCACCGTAATCAGGATTAAGGGAGAGGGAAAAAAAAACTAGGAGTACCATTGTATAATCATGGAGAAGATGGCCCTGGTATGTATTATTGTCCACACCCAAGGAGGAAGAATGTCAATAGAGGAGCAAGACAAAACCAAGACAAAACCAACTCTCACCACCAAGAGCAAGACCACCACCACAATAAGTACCACTCGTGAAAATCCTACAATCATGGGTTCAACCAGAGCCACCACCACCATAAACCCTCATTCCACCTTTACCCCCACCACTAGCTGACAACCAAGTAGTGAGTGTCATCAGTCTTAAAGGAAAGGGCAAGATGAAAGTAGAGGAACACATCAAAGGAGAGGAAAAGGTAGAAGAAGTGAATGCCATAGGAGTAAAGCATGCTAGGCATGGTGAATCTTCCCAAAAGAAGGAAGAAAAGGTGAAAACCAAAGGAGAGTCTAGCAAAAAGCCATCCAAGTCACGACATCAAATTGACATTGTAGATTTTTCTCTGGGTGAATGCTCTAAACCATATGATTTGGTTCAAGATGTCTCTACAGGGCCCAAAGATCACCTGGTCTCAGTTACTTCACCTTGCACCTAGGGTGAGGATACAATGGACAAATATGGTTAGCACAAGATGACCGCAACCAAAGATTGATGGGGATATCTTTGAGATAAACCTAGATGAAATACTATCAGTGATGCTAAAATCAAGGGGTAATATATCTCTAATATCTACATCAATGGTGGTGCAGAAATGTGTCTCATGAGTGATAAAATGATGCACCGTTTGGGCTTAGAGATGAGTAGGCCGGCACGATTCCGATCCAAGATGGCAAATAACGTCAAAGTTTGATGTGTTGGCATTGTAAATGCAGTCAGGTTGAAAGCATTCAACATTGAAGTAGATGTAGACATCTTTGTCATACCACACATAGGGGAGGTCTATCCTATCATCTTGGGAGGCCTTGAATTATGGATATGAAAGCTAAAGCAAGATTGGGGCACCAACGTAATCGAGATGAAGTGTTCCAAAGGAAATCCAATACTCTATGACATGAAGACAGGTTGACAATGTGAGATGGATCTAGAAACCTCTAAGGATGAGTTCTCTGGAAGAAAATCTTCAATCACTTCTAGGGAGAAGTCTACAATGAATGAAGAAAGTGACGATAGAATTGAAGTGATGGGGGACATTCTCAAGGACCCTAAGAAGATGGAGCAACCTGATGCATCATCATCAAACGAAGGGGAGCCATCAAGTTTACAATCTTTGGTAGAAGCAAGTAAGCTACATTGAATGCTCTCTAGTGAGTTGTGTGACAAAGAGAGTGAAGATTATATTTTGATGCTAAGTAATTTTACCACATCGTTCATTGATGAATATGATAAAATCATTGGCATTATAGAAGTCCAACATCACGTCAACAAGCTCTAGGAGGGAAGTAAACCTGTAGTGCAAAAACCTAGGCACTTGGCAGTAATTCAACAAGAGGCCTTGCTCAAGGAGGTAAGGAAACTATTGGAAGTAGGTTCATCTACCCTGTTGAAGACTCCAAGTGGGTTTCTCTAGTGGTAGTCATGCCAAAGAAGAATGGTAAGTGGAGGATTTGACAAGAATCTTAATGCAGCCACAAAGAGGGACCATTTCCCTCTTCCTTTCCAAGATGAAACTCTCAATGAGGTAGCAGGACATGAGTGCTACACAATTTGTGATGGATACTCATGCTATTTCCAGATCAAATTCGCTAACAACCTTCATCACACAATGGGAATATTTTTCTTACATTCATCACACAATGGGAATATTTTTCTTACAGAGTTATGACTTTTGGTCTCACAAATGCCCATGAATCTTTTCAGTGCTATGTGACAGTTGTTTCTTAGTCATTTTTTGGGAATTCAATTTGTGTTTTCATTGATGACTTTTGTATCTATAGCTCTTGCTTTCTTCCTTTGGAAAAAGTCTATGAAGGTCTAGTTAGGGTCTAGGATTTGGGTGACCAACTCAACGTGGAGAAATGCTACATTGGTGAAAGCAAGGTTACTCTTCTTGGAAATGGAATCTCTACCGAGGTTATTGAAGTTGACCCAAGCAAGGTTCAAGCCTTGGTGTCTTTGTCCTCTCCTATGAGAACAAAGCGTTTGGTCTCTTTTCTTCAAAAGGTGAGGTAGTTGAGTAGGTTCATTCACTTGCTCTCTCAAGTGGTTCTCCCTTTACAACAAGTTACCCATCAAGAGATATTTACTTGAAGAAAATGAAAAACAATTCAATGAGGTAAAACAAGTTTTAGCCTCACTCCCCACCATTGCAGCTCGAAAGTGGGACGAGCCGCTTTATGTAAACCCTAGTGTAAAAATGACACACGTGGGGTTGTATTGATGCAAAAGGATCCTCATACGTTTTTCATGCATCCTATCTACTTCTCTAGTGGCACGATGACTCCATCAGAGAAGGGATACACAATAGTGGAGCACATGGTGCGTGCATTAATGTTTTCTATCACCAATTTTTTCTCTTTGTTGACCCATGGGTCAACAATACGGCAGTAACTTAATTTTTGTACCAAAGTCTTATTTTTTGAGAGTTATAAAATGATGCAAATTATGGTTAAAAACATCATTTCTAATGAGTAGCTCTTCTAGTTGCAAAAGCCGGGGTGCGATGGCACTTCTAGATTGTAAGTACAAAGCCATTTGACCCATTGAACTCTATGTTTTGTTAACCTATGGTAGCCTTAGTATATAAGGTACCTAGGTCATTTTGTAAGGAGAACTTTTATCTTAATCAACGTTTTGTGCTGCCGTTGACTATGTGTGATAGAGGAAGAAAGAGAGCCTGAGCTTCATCTTGACGTTACTCTGTGCTCGCTCGTCGGGGGGTTCACCTCTTAGACATGTAAGTTACTCGTTAGTTACCATGTGCGTTCAAATGAATGGGTTTTTTAATTGCCAAAATTTTAAGGTTTTAACAAGATTATATTAAAGGGGTTTTTTAACTGATTTTTAAGAAAAACTCATAAGTTTTTTTCATGTAAGTAAAGGGGGGTTTTTAATACCCTCTGAACGCACGCTATAAGAATATTTCTTAAAGGTGTACCCGCAGTCTCGCTCATTGCATTGGAGATCCAAATCCACCATTGCGATAGGCTTGGAGAGAGCTAAACAACAATGGCAAGCATTCCATGCAAAATGGAGCACACCCGCTAACGCATCTACTAGCTATTTGTGGTTGTAAGTATATCAAACGATGTCTATTTCTTGCATGCAAGTAGTCATTAGAATTGTGGCGACATAAGCTACACATAGATACTCATAGATTTCAGTTTTGGGCACTTTCAAAATTCTGCTCTGTCTTCATACGTGTTTGAAGGATATGGGTTTGGAGTGAGGATTTTGAGTGTAGAGGCTTTGGGGTAGGTGTATCCTAGTGAGGGGATGGTGTTCCTTAAGTTTCATAAGATTCTGGTATAATTTGGTGAGTTTTCTTCCATTTGTGTGTATGTGAGGTAGGTGGTGTAGTTGAGATCAGTGAGATTCTTGATCTTGGTTTAGTTGGCCTTCTAGAGTGTCATATGTGTGGGATGGTCTCAGGCTGACAAGCTATAGAAATTTCCTTCGTGTGCCTATCATGTCATTTATGTCCTCAATTGACATTATGTTGATCTAGGTAGTGTTGCATGCACTTTATAGGTGGTGTGATTTTCTTCCGCAACATTGGCACCATTGCCGAGGACACAAGGACTTAAGTAGGTAATCCTATTGACACTCATGTGATGGTTGCTTGCTTTAGTTTTGACTAAAGAGAGCATTTTTCTTAAGTGGATCCGGAAGACGATATTTTGAGATCAAGTGGATAGCTAGAAAGCATGTGTCTTGCCGAGGGTGACTAAATAGATTTAGTTAGGATTTGTAGTATTAGTTGTAGATTAGAGTAGTAGTTTGTGGTCGGGTGATTTAGGAGGTGATAAAAGTGATTGTTAGTTCGTGTGTGGCAGTGAAGCGTTTTTCTATTCATAATTGCAAAACCCCATATGACGGGTAAGCGATCTGATTATGATCTAGAGTTATTCATCACAATGATTTATTTGCTAAAGTGCTTGATTGCACTTAAAATCACAAAAAAGTTTGATGTTGAGGGTAAAAATACAATAAATAGGTTTCTATTGACATTTTTTCATAACTGATTGATGTTGTCCATATAAGAGTGCATTTGCAAGAAAAAAATTAAATTTGGTAAACTTGGACATCATACACATATGATGTCTCATTAGATACATGGAGACCAAATTTGACAAAATGGACTGCACTAAAGTGTTCAAAAGGGG
The DNA here is from genome assembly GCF_014529385.1 of Adiantum capillus-veneris. Taxonomy (NCBI): domain Eukaryota; kingdom Viridiplantae; phylum Streptophyta; class Polypodiopsida; order Polypodiales; family Pteridaceae; genus Adiantum; species Adiantum capillus-veneris. The sequence goes on from NC_140960.1 coordinate 109,968,196, forward strand.
TGTTTTAACCCAAAACTCCATGAGACTAGGGTTTTGACCAACCCTTGGTACCCAAAAAGACAAAAGTTGGAGTGTCAAAAATGGAAAAAAAGAAACTTGTGATTTTGAGCATATCATTGCATGAAAATTGGTAAATGTGCTTGAAAACTAGCGCTGGAGACTTGGGGATGCTTGTGGTTAAATTTTGGACAAAAAATCATCAGTAGATATCATACGTATATGATGTCTTAAGGGTGAATCTAACATCCAAAAGGAACTTTTGACATTATACCCATCTTTTGCAAGTTGTGTTGAGCACATACATCAAGTTCATTTCATTCGGACATATAGATTGAGTATTGAGAGGATTTTACTCTTTCGAGAAATTTCCTTGTCAAAAAGTGGTGATTTTGTGCAACTTTGATTTCCAAAAGTTGTTGTGACTACATGTGAATGTAGTAGAGATCAAGGAGAACTTGGGATAAAATTATAAGTGAAATCTGAGCCAAAAGACATCATACGCATTAGGGAAAATTTGGACTCTCAAATGGGCCCTATAAGGCTTTGACTTTCTCCCTCTTATCCAAAACAGGCGCACGATAAAACTTTTACAAATGAAATCAAAATTTGTTGGACCTTTTGGATTTAGAATGTACTCATCAAGATCTATCCATTGAATTATAGCATGCCATCAGATTCCTTATATCCTAGAAGATTTCATTTTTTGATGTGATAACTGCGTCTTATAAATGGAATCTCTCCCCACATTTCAGCTTCGGTGGGAAGGCCATAACTTCTACAAATCAACTCCAAATTAATCAGAGTTTGGGGATTTAGAACCTACTTTCTAATATCTTTCCAACGATATGTTGGTGGATAGGGTTTTGACAAAGCATTTATGTACTTCACCAAGTTGCCCTGTTTGGACAAGAGAGGCAAAGTCAAACCTCCTTATAGGGCCCCTTTGAGGATCAAAATTTTTCCTAATGCGTATGAAGACTTTTAGGCCACATTTGGGTCAACTCAGACATCTGAGTATACCCTAGTGTCCTAAAGCATCAAAGAAGTCCCTAGCCAAAAATTCATTGCATTTGGAGCACATTTGGGCTAAAAAGTGCCAAAAGAAGAAAATTGGACAAGGTTCATGCTTGTATTGACCATAACTTGCACAAAAAGTGTTGAAATTGAATTCTAAAAGTTTCTAAGAGTTGATTGAGTGATTAAGAATCTTTGGGATAAAATTCACTTCATTTTGCCACAAAAGACGTCATATGCGTATGATGCCTCAAGTCCCAATTTAGAGGCCAAAACTTACATCTAAGCTTACATAAGTCTTTGCCATCACAAAATAGGCCTAGAGACCAAGTTTCATTCAATTTGGATCACTTTTGGCTTAGCTAACCTTCTAGGGAAGCTGCAAGTAACCAAACAAAAAACAGAGTGATAGGCCTGACTAAAATTGTCAGAATCACAAACCGAGACTTGGGGTGGTTAGAATACATCAACGAGAGTCTACAACTAAAGTCTGGAGCAATTCTAAGTTAGGAGACATCATACGCATATGAAGACTTTAGGCACAAGTTGAGGCCAGACAGGAACTTTGACTAGTCAAAGAACTTCCTTTTGACCTAGAATCCCAAATATCATTCCAAAACAAAATTTGGACACCTATAAGTGGATCAAAGCATGTATCCAGTGTTGAAACTTTGAAATCACAAGAATTGACCTACATGAAAACTGAATGTGAAAGAAGATTGTTTTGGCCATAACTTGAGCTGCGGATATCGGATTAAGAAACTCTCTTTATCAAAACAAAGCTCAAGAGAAGCCTCAAAATGCATCTGGAAGTTACGAGTGTTTAAAAGTGAAAATTAAACAATCGTGGTTTTGGACATGGTTTTGATTTTTTCCTAACCAAAGCACTTGAACGCATTGAAATAAAACTACTTACATCAAGCTAGAGATGTTAAGCCCAAAAATCATGTCTAATTTATATTCAAACTCAGCTTATACAAGCTCTAAGATCCCAGTGAGATAGAAGAGCATCATCCATAATGGATCTTCCAAACTTGCAATTGATAAAGACCAATTTTGTTAAGAGAGTTTGGATGATAAATCATGAGACTGAAGGACTGTATAGATACATTGATGGCAGTGAGGTCAATCTTTATAGGTGAACAGAGCCATACTCAGAAGAGATGATGGATTACAATCTCTTACATGTCTATACATACAAAGCGATTGTCAATGGAAATATATAGTTGTTGAGAAGTATGAACGAGAATACAGACCTGTAGAAAGCATAAATCCACAGACTGCATTAGAAATAAGTGGATATTTGGTCAATGAAGGACCACCAATACCTCCACCAAACACGAGAATCCCTGTCTAGGAGGAATTCTCACTCATCGCTACTAAGAAGTTGAAGGCTACATATAAGTAACACCTATGTTAGAAGTCCCTAAAATAGAGGGGTCTCACTCTGTTTTCTTTGATGGAGACTATAAGAGGACAATGGACAAAGCTACAGCTGGCATTGTCATCTTCAATGAGAAAGAGGAAAAGATAATCTCCATTGGGAATCTCTTGCATTCACACTCCAACAACGAGGCAAAATATGCAGCCCTAACTTTGGGACTAGAATGGTGTGTGACACAAGGCATCCAATGGGTAAATGTATTTGCTGATGCCATGCTTTTAATAAAACAATTACAAGGAACTTAGGCATATAAAAATTCATAGCTTTCTAGGCTATATATGACAATTCAAGTAGCTTCTAGGAAAATTTCAAGCGGTACAATCACATCATATGCCTAGAGTAGAAAATCAAGAGGTAGATGCCTTAGCTAGATAGAAGCTAAAAGATGTTTCAATGGGATCAATCAAATTGAAGCTACCTCTATTTCATGGTAGTGATGTTATGCATGACATCATGAGTTTTCTAGACATAAGAGAGTGTCCTAAAGGACTTAACAAGGGTCAAAGGTAGTGGCTTGTACACAAGGCAACAAAGTACCGTCTTATAAATAATGACCTCTACTGCGATGGTAAGGATCAAATTCTCAAATGAGTACCTCTCTCTAGAGAATTCACATAGATAATTTCAATTTGCCATGATGGTGTTTGTGGACTTGACATCATCAGTAGGAAGATTCTACAAGCCGGTCTTGTGTGGCCTAATTTGCAAAGAGATGTCCACCATTGGTGCAAAACATAAAAGGAGTGTCAGACAACTAGGGACAAGAGGCTCATCTACAATCCACAAACTCGTATTATCTCTTATGGACCATTTGAGAAATGGGGAATTGATGCTATTGGGATTTTGCCAAGAACCTAGTCATGTAAATTGTACATCATGATGGGGGTAAATTACATGAATAGGTGGGCTGAAGAAGTAGCTACCACCAGGATTATAGCTAAGCAGGTAGAAAAACTTTTGTTTGAGAGTATTTGTTGCCATTTTGACACTCCTCTTGATATAATTTTTGATGATAGGGGACCAAGATTTAGAGGAGACCTAGTAGGAGAAATGATGGAGAGAAGCTGGAAATCTCACATCGACACTCAACACCCTACTATCCACTAGGCAATGGTTTGGTGGAAAAGGTAAATGGTATATTCTACAAAATCATTACTAAGTAGGTAAATGATCACACAAGGGATTAGGAAAAGCACCTTATGGATGCACGTTGGGCTTATCGTACTTCATTTTGAACATCACTTGGATTCACACAATATCATTTGTTGTACTGAAAGGAGGCCGTTTTACCCATTGACGTACATTTGGCTTGTCTCAGGGTGCTAGCTAGGAAAATGGAATGCCCTAATGCTCATCTTTGTGACCATATTCTTGATTTGGAAAGGCTTCAACTATACGGAGAAGATGCTATCAACTACTATGCAACACATACAGAGCAACGTCGACATACCTTCAACAAGGGACTCAAGAGAAAAGGTCTCAAGAAAGGTATGCTGGTTCTAAGATATGAAAATAGGTTTGACACTAGGAATGATAAGAAGTTCTCACCCAGATGGGAGGGGCCATTTCTCATTGGAAAGTGCTACAACAATGGCAATTACTCATCGATGGATGCGAATGGTAAGCTTCACCAAACAAGTTCAATGGATAGAGATTGAAGCAGTACTTCTTGAACTTTGATCAAACACCAATGATGGACATTCCTGAGGAGGGACACTCCTTTAACTCAAATGAATAAGACTCAAATGTGGAGCTAGAGGCATGAATGCCTCTAGCCTAAAGGGAAGGCCTAATGAGGGCTAATTTTCAAAATTTGGGTCCATCTCTCCGCTTTGCGCGATAATCTCACCTAGTTTCTCCATGTTTAACATTTACCTTCAACTAAATTTATTTCTACTTTATAGATTTTACATTCATGAAAAAACAAAAATTATGACCATTACTAATTGAACTATCTATTTTCTACCTCATGATAATTTTGTGATTTTTTATTATATTTTATTTCACCATGTAAATATTATTATTCCACCTTCCTAGTATTTTTTTAATACTTGTGTACTAGTTGCATTATGGGCTAGGTCTTTAAATATTAATAAAGAGAAACTCATTTGTATTTTCATAAGCAATTCATATTATTATTCCACCTTCCTAGTCTTTTTATAATACTTGCTGAATAGTTGCATTATGGGCTAGGTCTTTAAATATTAATAAAGAAAAACTCATTTGTATTTTCATAAGAAATTCATGGGCCTCTTCGGTGCTTTCACACATGGATGAAGACTTTGTGGGATGTTAATGAAAGTGTCAACCAAGATGGGACCACCAAAGATATTAGAGGTAGCACAGGTACACATTTTTGTGGAATTTTTGGTGGCCTATTCCGCTTGGAATTTGGAAAAATACTAAACATAAGAAATGTAGCCCATGAGCAAAAGTTTCTTCCTATACTATGTTTTATAATTTTGGAGCGTTAACATATGATCCAAATAGTGGACCCTAGTTTGCTCACAAATTGCTGACACGGGCCATTTCCATTCTCACACTCTACCACGAGTGTGGTGCTACAAGTCTTCAGGGGCATTATTGGAAGAAAAGGCCTCTTTATGGTGGTCTTGGCTATTCCATGGAGGTTCTATGACCATCTTTGGCAGATTCGTACTCACTAGCAACTCTCAATCTTTGACAACTCCTTTGTAAATGCCTTTTCCTCTCTCTTCTCTTCCTAATAATTTTGGCAAGCTGTTGTAAATTCCCTTTTTCCTAAGTCCCACACACCTTCTCTCTCTCTCTCTCTCTCTCTCTCTCTCTCTCTCTCTCTCTCTCTCTCTCTCTCTCTCTCTCTCTCTCTCTCTGCTATGGAATTTTTCAATAGGAGACACGATGGGGCCTTGGTCACATGCATCCTATTTTTCTAATCGCTAGTATTTTCCATATTTTTTTACATTTCTACGTCCTCTTCTCCTTTCCTATATAAGGAGGCCATGCCAATACACACATAGCAACTATCCACTACCCCCTCCCCCCCCAACCCCCCCCCCCCCCCCCCCCCCCCCCCCCCCCCCCCCCCCCCCACACACACACACACACACACACACACCATATTTAGAGGATGATGCACCACCCCACACACACATGATGCTCATTGAGGGAATGCAACACACATTGCATACAGACTTGGAAAAGATATATAACACGTAAAATATAGTGCACACTCTACCCTTCCATCACCCTCATGTGCTTAAATCAAGGAATCAACATTCAATATCGACAAGAATAAATTCCACTCTCATGCTACACCTTGTTAGCAGCAAGCTAACCCATGTAACATTTTTCGGGAGCTTTATTGTAAGAACAGTTATTCTTTTGTTAAATTGGGAACATTGTAATTCCTATTTGCCAAGCGGACATTGTAATCGATGAGACGGAGCTATAAGCTTTCAGATTGTGTTAATCTATCTTGAGTTAGAGCTCTCAAAAGATTAGTTTTTGACCAAAGAAACCTTGGCTATGGTATAAAAGCCAATTTTGTAAAGTTATTGATAAGTTTTGGATAAGAAATACACAGCATGAACTAACGACGCTCACTTCTCTCCTTCTCATGCTTCCTACTCCCTTGTCGATTGTCACATTGCACTGCCATCTGTTGCATTGCAACCACAGATAAGAGATCTACGCATTGCAACCAAAGATAAGAGATCTACGCATTGACATAAACATATCATGGTAAATTGTAGCTTTTGGCGTTGCCAACCCACGGCCTAATTTCATCATAAGTAGGAATTTAAGCTAGGAATTCACAAAGTAAGCATAGGTGGGAAATTGGGGCATCATTGCTAAGCATTTAGATGTATTTGGAATCAGAAACAACTAGGTCAAAATTTGTTACTAATCGCATTTTTTTCACTTCATCAAAAGTGTGATTTGAGACCATAAGCATGTGCGCTTAGGTCTTATATACTTGTCCTAGAAGTTTCGTAACATTCGGATGTCGTTTGATGTTGTAACGATAATGTTTTGTTTTTTGATTAATGACTAGCTTTTGATGACTGAGGTCATTCGAGTGTAGCTTGGGTTAGATGTGAGTTGTCAGTTGTTTTCCAAGAGATTGACACCCTCTTATAGCCCTCTATGCACTAGTTGAGTCAGCTTCGTCCCATGGATTGACAATTATGGTCGTGGTTCTTGCTATGTCTGCAATGAGATAAGAGTGAGGTTAGGAAACCCATTCACATTTGGCGCCGTTGCTGGGGACGAATAGACCTAAACTAGGGAAAACAAGAGCATCTTGTGTAGTTGTGCTTTAACTTCCTCGAGAATCACCTAGAGTAAAACTTTCTGTTTAAAACCGCATAGCTTAAGAGTGTCATTTTTTGTTGTGTAGAGGTAGCTTGAAAGTAGATTGTACTTGCTAAGTACCTTGTAGGATTGTAGGACTAGGTTAGGATTTTGAGAATGATCGGTGGACAAAACAAGTCTTAAGATCAAAGCTCAAAAAACCATAAAAAACAAGAAAACAAGTGTTTGTGGACATTTTCCACAACCCAATTGCAGAAGAACCTAGGAGTAGGGTAAGTAGAATCCGAGGTGGCATTTCAAAATATTTCTCACTCCAAAGGAATCATCTGTGAGTTGTTTATGTGAAGTTGCAAAATTTCAGGTCTACGGCTCGAAACAACACCAAAAGACTGTCAACCATTGAATCTGGCTGGAGATTATGCTCATGGTTGACTGTCACTAGTTCATACGGCTTACCCACTGCATCTTTAAACAATACCAAAAGACTGTCAACCATTGAATTTCAGGTCTACGACCTGAAACATACCAAAAACTAGATAAAAATTGAAATTTGTACTGATTTTTGAGAAATTGAGTTTGACTTGCTATAATTTGTTCAAATTTGGTGAAACTTGACTCAGAGACTAAGTTTAAAGTGTTTAACATGTGTGTATGCTCAAATGATCAAAATTAAGCTGAAATTTATTAGAAGTAAATAATCATGATTATTTACTTTTGTCCAATTTTCTAACTTTTTGGCCAACCAAGCATACCACAAGTTCTATCATGTTGTATTGAGCACACATATCAATTTTTGTAAGATTTCGATCTATAAAGTGAAAATTATGGCCAGATTTATAAAGTCAATCTGTAGACACTAAAGTGTTGACAAATTGAGCAGAGTTTATCCAAACTTGGTGAAAATTGGATAAGGAGCCTAAGTTGAGTTGCTTTACCTGTTTGTATCAACATTTTGGCAAAAATTTGTTAAAAATCCCAGAAGTAAATAATCGTGATTATTTACATCTGCTCTAAAATTGAGAATTTTTGCACAATTGAGTATACCACAAGGTCAAGCATATCAAGTAGACTCCACATATCAAATTTGGTGAAATTTGGACCACAAAATTGAGACTTAAGCCAGATTCTCAAAAACTGAGTCTACGGACACTAAACAATTGATAACTTGGGCAAATCTTGTTCAAATGCAGTGAAACTTGTCCAGAGACTACAAAAAGATGTTTGTATGGCAAAACAATTCTAAAAAGTGAGAAAAATTGAGGAAAGTAAATAATTAGATTATCTACTTTTGAGCCCCAGAGACAAGATTTTGGACTTTTGAGCTTATACAATGTTAGAACAACCAAATACAAGGCCATTGGTCAAGTTTGGGTTCCATCAGGTCCAAATTAGTACATGTTAACTATGTTTCCATTTTGCAGATTAGTCCTTTAGGTCTTTGCAAGGGTATAATCTGTTGGGGTATAAAGCCCAATGTGGTCTCCCAGGTAACAGGGCGGGCCGCCAGGTATGTACACATATTCTTTTGTAAAAACCTAATAAGAACTCACTATGCTCTACACATTACAGTAGAGCGAGTTCACCATATCGTCGTGCTCTTCTTCTCGCACTCTCTCTCGCATCGCACTTCCGCTCGTACTCCTTCAACTGGTATCAGAGCTCAGATCGAGGCTCAGGGCAGCATTTGCAGGTAGCCAGAGTCACCTGCTCAGATTGGAGTGAGATTCGACAGACGAAGACACGGCCCCAATTCCTGTGGGACAGCCCGTAGGGCTTGGTGTTCTCAGAATTTCATTCTGAGGTCATCTCGGCGACCGTTCGGCTTCGACAAAGATCTACGCAAGCCATTTTCGACTACGTGGTCTCGGCGGGTGCAGATCCGACTCTGCAATTTTGGGGTTTCGGCCTACGACTGCAAGTGCTGAGGATATCTGCACTTCCAGAGTGCTGATTTGTGGCTATCTACACAACGAAGGACGGCTTACAGTTCTTGGACATGTGTCACATACGACACGGGCGCACCTACACACAGACAATAGGCGACATCCACCAGTTCATCAGGTAGCTTGTGTTTGCTGCTTGATATTCTAGATTTCATCTTGACATTGCAGGTACTTCCACATGGGATGTATTGTCAGAGATGATGTATGTCTGTTGAGGGTTTGCTGGCTGTAAGTCACGCAACAAACAACCGCCGCAGCGGTTACAACATACAGTGGGAAATTTGTGGATGTATGACTTTGTGGGAAGTCTATGTACTGTTAGATTTACTGCAGCCTTTGTTGAGGGTTGAGTGAGGTTTTATTGAGTTGGGGGATTCTCGAATGTTGAGATCCTTTCGGTGATACAGGTCTTGGAGCGATCCCTCGAGCACCCTTAGATAGGCAACTAGGATGTATTGACTGTGAGTTAGACAGTTGGGATTGCATCTTTGATTTACTGCCGTTGAGGCATTGTCGCAGTCTATGCTTACAAGACAGTGAGAGGACAGTGAGAGACAGTACAGGTGCAGGACAGGTTTACCCACAGCTTACAGTGTTAGAGAGACAATGGTTTTTTGAGCTGTTTTTTGGTCTGTTTTTTAGTACACCAGAGCCATTTTACAAAGGAGACTCTGTCAAAATTTCTGCAGAATCTGAAGCTTTATTGGTTCATTTGACAGGTTGATATTGGTTCAGAGGTCAGTTTACAGGAGAAACTCTGCCGAATTTTTCCCAGGAAAGTAAACTACTGTGAAGTGTAGCTATGGCTGGATCACAGGACACTGCTCTTTACAATATCAAGAAGTTGGATGGAACCAATTTCCCATTGTGGAAGAAGCAGATTTGGCATGTGTTGGTACAAAAGAAGCAGATAAAACCTATAAAGCTCAAGGGGATAAAACCACAAGATATGGACGAAGATGAATGGAGCGAAATGGATGAATTGGCACTTTCTACCATTATGCTGACTTTGGCAGAAAGCGTTTACTTCAATGTAGCAGACGAGATGTCGGCTTATCAAGCATGGACAAAGCTGAGTGATCTTTATGAGAAGAAGAGTGCAGCTTCACAGGTATACTAGCTTAAGAAGCTTGTTGACTTGAAGATGAAAGAAAGGACACCTATGTCCAATCATCTGAATGAATTCAACACCATCTACAGTTAGTTGTCAGCTCAAGGTGTCAAGTTTGATGAACCTGTTAGAGCTATGTTCCTGTTGATCACATTGCCGGAAAGTTGGGACACTTTTCGCACAGCTTTGAGTAATTATGCACCTCCAGATGGTTTGACCATAGCAGGTGTAGAAGGCAGTCTGCTTACTGAAGAAACCAACAGAAAGACAATGGACAAAGGCAAAGGAACAACCTTAGTTGTCAGGGGAAGGACCAAAGAAAAGTACAAAGGTGGAAAGAGGGATCAGTCTCGTAGCAAGTCCCGCAGTGCTAAAGGAAAGAGTGACATAGAATGCTACCATTGTGGCAAGAAGGGTCACATGAAAAGAGTTTGCAGAGAATGGAAAGCAGAAAAAGGCAAAGAGAAAGCATAAGACTATGGTGAGAAGAACAAGTCCTCAGTGAAGATTCAAGAAATAAATGTGACAAACACTGTTGCAGAGGATGACAGTCTAGTGTCAGGAGATATCTACTTCTTGAAAAATACAATGGACTCAACTCTTCTTACAGCATCTGATGGAAATGCACTGAGTGACTGGATTATAGACTCAAGGGCATCACTTCATGTGTCTCCAAATAAGGAGTGGTTTACCTCTTATGTGACCACTAAAGATCATGTTCTGCTAGGCAATGGGCAGACATGTGAGATCTTAGGTGTTGGAGATGTTCAATTGAAGTTTTAGAATGGCTCTTCTTTCACGCTGAAAAATGTGAGACATGTTCCCGCAATTGCAAAGAGCAAGCTTGATCAGCACAGGTTTACTTGGTGATGCTGGCTACGTCACCACTTTTGGACAAAACATGTGGAAGATATCCAAGGGTTCTATGATAGTAGCACATGGAGTGAAGTCTGGAGGACTTTACATGATTTATGTATCAAATGTCTCTAAAAACGTAATCAATGTAACCGAGCAGCCGAACGTTTCTTTGTGGCATAGCCGGTTAGGACATATGTCCAAGAAGGGAATGGAAATCTTGTCTCGTTCTGGTTATTTGCCTGATTTTCATTTAATGATTTTGAATTCTGTGAACATTGACTGTATGGTAAGCAAACACAGCAGCCACATAAGCATAGAAGCAGTAGAAGAGATACACAGTTGGCACTTGTTCATAGTGATTTGTGTGGACCTATGCCTAACCTATCTCTAGGGGGAGCTTCTTACTTTATGACATTTATAGATGATTACTCGAGGAAAGTATGGGTTTACTTTCTCAAGCACAAGGATGAAGCGTTTACTGTTTTCAAAACGTTTGTGACACTTGTGGAGAATCAGAGTGGCAAGAAGCTTAAATGCATACGCACTGACAATGGTGGAGAGTATGTTTCAAAGGCCTTTCAGGACTTTTGTGAGTCAAAAGGTATAAAACGTGAACTTACTGCTCCTTACAATCCTCCTCAAAATGGTGTTGCTGAGAGGATGAATAGGACCATACAAGAGAAGGTCAGAAGTATGTTGTCTAATGCACAGCTGCCAAATGGGTTTTGGGCTGAAGCTGTATCAACAGCTGTTCATCTTATAAATAGATCTCCTAGCAAGTTTTGCATAAGGATTCAATGCCAGAGATGGTATGGTCAGGCAAAATTCCCTCATACAAGCATCTCAGAGTCTTTGGCTGTGAGGCATATACTCACGTTCCAAAGGAATTTAGGAACAAACTTGAGCCAAAGAGTAGAAAGTGCATCTTTCTAGGCTATGGTAATTCTGGTGAGATGGGGTACAGACTTTGGGATCCCGAATCCAGAAAGGTTATTCGCAGCAATGATGTTCACTTTAATGAATCCAAATATCATTCTAAACCAGAGAGGGTTGAGGAGATTAGAAGAGTTGTCTTCCAAGAAGATGGACCTGCATGTGCAAGACAAAATGTCAGGGCTCAAGAGGAGCAAGGACAGGATAGATTGGAACCACAGGTTGTGGCTGAGCCTGAGCCTGAGCCACCTATTTTGTGTAGATCTGGACGTATCACGCGACCTCCTGATCGGTTTGTTCCATCTATGAACTATGTCATGCTGACTGATTGCAATGAGCCTTCATGTTACAAGGAAGTAGTGCAAATGAAGGACTCCGGGAATTGGCAATTGGCCATGTAGCCAGAGATGACAGCTCTGCATAAAAACCAGACATGGAAGCTAGTTAAATTACCACTGGGCAAAAAGGCTCTACCTTGTAAATGGGTTTACAGGTATAAGATCACCGCTCATGATAGTCAGCCAAAGTACAAAGCAAGGCTTGTTGCCAAGGGATTTAAGCAAGAACAATGCATTGACTTTGATGAAGTCTTCTCTCCGGTGGTCAAGATGACTACATTGAGATGCTTTCTTGCATTGGTTGCCATATTATATTTGGTGTTGCACCAAATGGATGTCAAGACAGCGTTCTTGCATGGTGATTTAGATGTGGAATTTACATGCAGCAGCCAGAAGGGTTTGTTGAGAAAGGCAAGGAAGATTTGGTATGCCAGTTGTTAAAGAGTCTTTATGGCTTAAAACAATCACCGAGGGCATGGTACCATAAGTTCCACAAATTTATTCTTTCTCAAGGCTACAAACGTAGTGAGTTCGATCACTGTCTATATACAAAGAAGGCTAAGGATGGCAGTTGGGTGATCCTTGTTTTGTATGTGGATGACATGTTGATTGCTGGTAAGCACTTGGAAGAAATTTCAGCTTTGAAGTCAAAGATGGCAAAATCGTTTGACATGAAAGACATGGGTGAGGCAAGTCATATACTTGGTATGCGTATTGAGAGAGACAGATCAAAGAAGTTGATTTGGTTATCTCAAACAGAGTATATTGACAAGGTTTTGCAACGTTTCAATATGGACAAGGGAAAGGCATTGAGTGTTCCATTGCCACCATATGTGAAACTTAGCAAACAAGATTGTCCTGTGTCTGAGGAAGAACAGGCTGAAATGGATAAGATTCCATATGCGTCTGCAGTGGGTAGTTTGATGTATGCAATGATTGCTACTCGCCCAGACATTGCATTTGCAGTGGGAGTAGTAAGTCTATACATGTCAAACCCAGGCAAGAAACATTGGGAGGCAGTGAAAGGCATATTGAGATACCTGAAAGCTACAAAGAGTATGCACATATCCTATGGGAGTCAGGAGCTAAGTGTAAAGGGTTTCACAGACTCAGATTATGCAGGTGACTTAGACAACCGAAGGTCTACGTCAGGGTATGTCTTTACATTGGCTGGTGGAGTAGTATCATGGCGTTCTAGATTACAAGATTGTGTTACTCAATCTACTACAGAGGCTGAATATGTTGCAGCATCAGAGGCATGCAAAGAATCAATTTGGCTTAATCGACTAGTAACATATTTGGGAATCAAAGAAGAGATGCCTGTGTTATATTGTGATAGTCAAAGTGCTATACAATTGGCTCGCAATCCAGTTTATCACTTAAAGACAAAGCACGTGGATGTGAAGTATCATTTCATCAGGGAAATGCTCAAGGATAAGCAACTTCATCTTGTCAAATTTCACACCATAGAAAATCCTGCTGATCTACTTACAAAAGGACTTCCCTCAGAGAGCTTTGCGCATTTTCGCAAGCAGTTAGGTGTAGGGTAGTACATCACTTCTCTACATCTCTTGTATATTAGCTTGTATAGTAGCTTCTCTCACACTTAAAGTACCACATTGGACTTTAAGTGGGAGGTTGTTAAGGTATAAAGCCCAATGTGGTCGCCCAGGTAAGTGGGCGGGCCGCCAGGTATGTACACATATTCTTTTGTAAAAACCTAATAAGAACTCACTATGCTCTACACATTACAGTAGAGCGAGTTCACCATATCGTCGTGCTCTTCTTCTCGCACTCTCTCTCGCATCGCACTTCTGCTCGTACTCCTTCATAATCTGAAAGTCTCATTTACCGACCCACTTAGCTCAGATTGAAGTGATATACATAGACCAATCACAATTTCTAGCAAAAATTATATGGTCTTTGAGAGAAAATAGTTAACTTGGTTAAACTGACACAGGACCCAAGTTGCAGGCAAAGAATTGAGAGCTTGATAGGAGTTGAGTTCAAGTCAAGTGGAAAAAATGGATAACAATTCAATCCGACGGTAAGTACTCTATCTAGGGCCTAACAAGTCTATATGAACCTTGGAGCTGGTCGTATACTAGCAAATCAAGGCATATTGGAAAAGACCGCTAGTAGGGTATCCACCAAAAAGAGTATGAATCAAGGTGATCACTTGGGCACTATCTTTGAAGAAGTATCAGACCCTTACTCAGACTCAACATCTGAAATGTTTTCCTATTCGACTTAGTCAAGAACCGGAACAACAGTGCGATATAAGCACATACTCACCTTTTATAAGACTAATGTCCATAGAGCTCAAGTTTACATGGATCCTAATGAAGAGTATGCCATTTGCATTGATGACCATGACATAGAGTTTAAAGAGGAAATCAGGGCAAACAAACAAGGAAAAATGTATATGGATAAAAACGGGACTCAGCATGTAAAAGTTGAAAATACTGATGTGATAGACAAATGTGGGTTAGAAGTGAATACAATAATTTCGGATATGGTAGCAAAAGAAGGTCCACCATCTTTACAATTTTAGGGATATGATCAAGTTTATTTGAAACCTTTGAAACGGCTTAGCACGGATAATCCTAGGATTGGAGTCTATTGTTGGGAGGATAGGAACGTCAAGGATCTTACCTCTCATGCCAAATTAAGGCAGTTAACACCCATGAAGATCATCTATATCTTCAAAATCAAAGACAAGGGTTCAACAGATCTACCATCTTACCTATTTAGGGATTGTTATAAAAATAACTTTGTTATGATGAGTCTCGAGGAGGTAAAACAGACCAAATACCAAGGGCATTCTATAAGAGATTGTATATTGGGGCAAGGACCCGATCTTATCCAAGAGAAGAACTCCGAGAGAAATCTTTTGGAAGAAATGTTAAGAAACCTGAACCTACCTCATCACAAAGAAAACCGAGTGACATTAAAGCCAGTCCAGGGCTATATGAGTCACTATTTTCAACAGATTTGTTTGAAGAACTCGAGATAGGACTAACTGCCAGAAGAGTTGGAGTTGAGTCAAACAGACGTATCAGACCTAGCTGATTTTCAAAAATGAGCCAGAAAATAGTGGATCTGGGGATCCATATGACCACTTAGCTAGCTTCAAGCAAGTGCTAAGAGCAGAACGCATATTTAATTTCCACACTCAATTGAGGGATTTGGAATGAATTTAGATGGAAAAGATTTGACATGGTTCCAAAACATTCCACCAAGATCAATCATGGATTTATATACATTAGATTAGGGACTTGTAGTTGCATGTTCCAAAACTGGGATCAAACATAATACGGTAGCTCAAATCTATAGCTTCAAACAAAAACAAGGTGAGTCTATTAGGAATTGTGCAAATAGGATGAAGCAATACATTGCAAGATGCCCAAAATTATAAATACCAGCAAAAGAAAGATTAGTGTCATTATTTCTAGAGGGATTGCTAAACAAAGAACTTCATGCTATAATGTATAGCAAGAAGCATATGACCCTAGAAGAGTGTGTATTAGATGCTATTGACTTGGGAGACAATTGTGATATTTTTAATGAAGAAGATATCCCTAATGATACTTAGAGTGAGAAAACAACATCCACAAAACTAACCCAAGTGGGAACAGCCGCTGCTGCACCACTCACAACCATAGAAGATATGCTCAAAAGGATGAATAATATGCTAGAAACTGCCATAATTGTGGTGCAGATAATCATTGAAAAATGAATGCCCAGTACCTGACAAAGAACATTAAGCCAGTTGAAGTTTTTTGCACACAATATTGCAAAAAGGGAGGACACTTCCCTGAAGACTGTCCAAAAAATCCATTAAACAAGGGAAAAGCAGTGGTGAATGTAGTCCAAGTGATACCCAGTGACTCTTCAGAAAGTGAACCTATTGTTCCAATCAAGGTGATCACTAGAGCCCAGGCTAGGAAAAAGAAACATAACTCCTCTCATGCATCAAAGTATAATAAAAATTCCTCTCAAAAAACCAAGAAAAGAAGAAGTCAAAGGTATGAGATGAGAAAACAGAAACAAAAGGATGAAATCAAGGAAAAATCCAAGATTATGTTTCCAAAAAAAAAGAAAGAAAATGAAAGTAAAATCAAGGAAACCACAATAAAATCTGGACGATCAATTTTGGTAGACAAAATTTTTGAGCCAATCAATGCATCCTTGGAAGCTTTCCAAGCGAGGCTTAAAGCATGCCAAAACATGGAAAACAAATGGAAAAACCATCCTTCTCTAGATATAGAAGCAGTTAAGATTTAAGCTTATCAAAATTTGGTAAAAGTTACTCAAGAAATGCTGGAAAAACAAAAACCCAAGCTTGAGAGTATAGCCAAACCTAAGGAGCTTGTGGTAGAAACCAATAATGAGAAATCCGAAGTGGTGGTAGAACCCCACCTTGAAACTAAAGAGCTAGAACTCATAGTGCCTGACAGTGAAGATGCTTTAGAGGGAATTCCATTTGTGGAGGAAGACTGGCCAGGATATTATGGGAAAAAGTGAGAGAGATTAATAATGGGAGCATAACTTTGAAATCAACTCCTATAGAGGAAGTCTCGTTAGACAATTTACCTCATGATATAGACATTGATATACAATCCTTGTATGGGGATTGCGACTCTGAAGCATCAGAACTGTCTAAACCATTGACTCTGAAAACACTACCTTCATACTTAGGAGACAATGAATATGAGTCCATAGTGTGTAAAACCACTCATGTAAAAAGAGCGGAGACCCTAGAGGTGGAGTACATCCATTCAATCATGTCAACACCTATTCAATGTACTCTTACCTTGGGAGAACTGTTAAAAATCAAACCATATTTATGGAATGATTTACAGAAAACTCTAGAGAAGATGGGGACAATAGGGCTAATTGCAAAAAAATTGGGTAAATTGAAACATGAACTGGATAACAAGGAGATTAGATCCGTCCCTATGAACAAAGTTGGAGAATACTACGAGGGGGAAGAAGGAAACACAACCCTTCTAGTGAGATATAATGATGTAGAAACCATGGCAATACTGGACAGTGGTGCTGACATAGCCATAGCCACAAAAGCAGTATGGGAATCATGGGAAAGACCAGCCATTAGACAAACTCAAATGAAATTACAATTGGCGGATGGACAAATAGAAAAACCCCTAGGACTGCATGAAAAAGTGATAGTAGTTCTTGTGAAATTGATTATCAACATACTTTTATGATAGTAGACTTTGCAAAGAAACTTAATTAATGAAATCATCTTGGGAAGTCCATTCATGCAGCAAGTACAACTCATTCAAGATTGGGGAAACAATTATCTGTATTTGAAGAAAGTGGGATCAATCTCAAGGGTCAATTTGAAAGATCACACTTATAGAGATGTAATGAAAACACCCATTCAAGAATTTGACTCAGTCTCTTCAGCTGAATCGAAGCTTCCATCTTGGTTAAACGACGACACACCTATTTGGATGTGAGGAGCCTCAGGAAATGGGAGTTTAAAACAAGAGGAATGTATCTTAGAAAGGGATTACAAGATGAAGCATATATACCTAAACCCTTTTCATTTCATTTGTTTGAGCCATTTGAGTGGACTCAAATTTTGGCGACAATGGATGTATGTGTGAATACGTCTATGCCTACTCAATTTTGCAACTAGCATGGCTATAACATAATTCCCATACAAATGATCTCAACCCTTCACATTGAAGATGAAGTTCAAGAACCCAAAGAATTATTGAAATCTCAACAAGTCTTTTCAGACGTCTATTATGATGCTACTGATGAGTTCGAAGAACATTCAGCTACATCCGATGATTTTGGGTAAGACAAAGAACATGTTAGAGCACAACTACTCCTAAAAGGAGGAGAGGAAAAGTTTTTTTGACTTTCCAAACCAGAAACCAAGAAGACAAAAATGGTATAGAAGAAAAAGAGACACAAAAAACTTGAAATCTAGACCTATGCCATCAGTTTCTAGCAGAACAAAGTTTTTGATGCAGATAGATGCATGTGATTGTGTCAAAGACAAAATCACGAGGAGATATCCTTTAGACAACAAACAAGGGATATCAAAAACATCAAGAAAAATGACAAAGGAAACTCAATCAAAACCTAAGCATCAGGATGATGTATCATCCATGACATCAGTTGAACAAAAGAAAAAATATCAAGAGTTGAAGAAAGCTCTAAAGGAGATATATAACACTGAAATGGAAACAATCGAGGAAGAGAGTAAAGATGTAATGAGTTTTCCATCCCATTACAAGGAATATACCCTCCAAGAGCGAAAGACATAGTCGAACAACCTATAAGGGAGCAAAGAAAATAGGGTGACTCAGGACCTGAAAATGCAAAGAGAATAGATCTAGCCAAACCAGGAGAAGAGTCTAGACCTGCCTACATAGCGAACGACTTGACCAAAGAAGAAGAAGAGATTTTGCTAAGCTTATTGAAATAGTACCAAGAAATATTTGCTTGGTCTTATAATAATCTCAAGGGTGTTGATCCATAACTTTGTCAACATACCATACCTATGAGAGATGATGCAAAGCCAAGTAGACAATGTCCATATACTTATAATGAAACATTTACCAAAAAGATCAAAGAAGAGATAGGGAAGCTCAAGGAAGCCAAAGTCATTTGTGAAATTGAGCACACAGATTGGGTGTCTCCAATTGTGGTGGCACCCAAGAAAAATGGAAAATTAATAGTGTGTGTCAATCTCAAAAAAGTGTATGCAGCCACCATTAGAGACAACTACCCTCTTCCAATCACTAAGCATATTTTAGAAAGAGTTGCAGGAAAAGAAGCTTATAGATTTTTAGACGGCTTTTCAGGGTACAATCAACTTTTTCTTGATCCCAAAGATCAGCATAAAACTACCTTTGCAACTGAATGGGGTATTTTTGCCTATAGGGTTATGCCTTTTGGGTTAACTAATGCTTTGGCCACCTTTCAAAGATTGATAAGCCATGCCTTCAAACAATATTATAGGAATCTCTTGGAAGTATATATGGATAATCTATGTGTATATTCATCCATCCGGACCGATCATTTTGAACATCTCAAAAAGGTATTCGAAAAATGTAGACGACTCATTTACATGTATGATATAATAGCAAAACCCATGTATGACCTGATTACACTCTTTGTATGGACTAATGAGTGTGAAGAATCCTTCGTGAATCTTAAAACAAGCTCTCACTTCAACCCTAATATTGAAAGCACTAGATTGGAATAAGATATTCCATATAAATGCTGATGCTTCCAATTTTTCCATTGGGTGTATATTAGCTCAACTAGGAGATGTAAAAGTTGATTTTCCCATTTCTTATGCTAGTAGATAGTTGAATGTGGCAAAGAAGAATTATACAACCACCAAAAGAGAAGGATTAGAGATGATTTATGTCGTAAAAAAGTATAGACATTACCTATAGCCAACAAATTTGTGTTCTTTGTAGGCCACCAAGCTTTATTGTACTTGGTTAACAATCCATGTAACACAGGGAGAATAGTGAGATGGTTCATCATTCTTTTGGAATTTGATTTCACTGTAGCTATAAAAAAGAGCGCCACCACACACCAAAGAGCGTATCATTTATCAAGGATTATTTCAAGAGAACCACCAAAAGGGGTAGATAATGATCTACCAGATGCATATCTGTTCTCTATGGAAATGATACCCTGTTGGTCAGAAAATATGGTTTCATTGATGACTACAGATGGGTTCTCAAATACCACTTCCTATTACACCAAGATTAATTGGGCAATTGGCTATGTATCAACAATTACTAACTGGAAGGCTATACAAAAAAAATCAAGATGGAATATTGCTTTTGTGTATTAATTCCAAGGAGAACACCCAATACCTAAGTCAGGCACATATTACCATAGTAGGACCACTTTGCGGAAGACCAAACTATGCAACGGATCTTGAGACTTGGAGTAGTTTGGCCAACAATGAGGAGTGATGTTCACTTGTTTGTGAAAGATTGGCTTCAACGCCAGAAACAAAAACCCATACCTCATGTGACATTATTTCAAATATCACTCGTTCCTAAGTGGAGTAACTATCTAGTTACTTACTTATCAAGCAGAACATTTCCAAAGGATATGAGTAAACGCCGCCAAAGATCTATTGAAACTGAAGTATGAGACTATGCTCTTATTGAAAACCAATTGTATTGGAGAGGAAAGGACTACCATTTGTGTCTTTGTGCAAAAGAAGATGAATATATACCCACTCTAGAACAAGCACATGCTGGATTAGCTGGAGGTCACTTTTCTAGTGAAACCAATGCTAGAGCAATTTTAATGGCAGGCATATGGTGACCAACACTTTTTGCAGATGCCAAAGAATATGTTCAAAGGTGTGATGTATGCCAATGAGCAAAAATGCCAACCCAGGTAGATAGCATGTCTTTAAGACCAATGATGGGGGCTAGAGCTTTTGCAAAATGGGGCATAGATTTTGTCGGACCAATACAATCATATGATTATAGAACGCAAGCTCAATATATCATTGTAGCTACAGACTATTTAACCAAGTGGGTAGAGACTAAGGTAATCGGAAAGAATGATGCTAGAACCACAACCGCATTCTTGTATGAGAATGTATTCACAAGATATGGACTTCCAATAGAAATTTTCAGTGATAGGGGAACTCATTTAATCAATAAGGTAATTGAGTATCTGCTGAATGAATTTATGGTCATCCATCACAAATCCGCTCCATATTATCCACAAGAAAATGGACAAGCTGAGCACGCAAATATAATTCTTAGCTCGGTATTGACTAAAGTGGTGATTTCAGGACAAATTGATTGGGAAATGAATCTACATGCCGCTCTATTGCCTTATAGAGTGTCATGCAAGACAGATTTGAATGCTACACCCTTTAATCTTGTTTATGGTCTTGATGCCATACTACCGATATAATTTCTATTGCTGATACTAAGGGTAGCTAAAAATCTTGAGTGGACCCGACATGAATTGTCAGAAAGGTTTGAAGATTTAGAGAAGCTTGATGAGCAAAGGCTAACAGTTGTAGCTCACATCTATGCACAAAAACAAAAGCAAAAACAATTTTTTGATTCACATCTAGTCACAAAAATCTTCAAAAAAGGGAACCTAGTTTTAGTTTACTCCCTTAAGCAACACATTCCTAAATTCAAGAAAAAGGACAATGGACCGTTTATCATTGAAGACGTATCTATAATGGAACAATTAAGTTGTCCACTATGGATGGTGAACCAATGCTAACTGGATTAGTGGATGAAAAACAATAGCTCATGCTCAGTACATGCTTACAACAATCAAGAGCACAAAGAAGGAAGGAAGGGTAAGATATCTACGAGCTGCTGAAGTTCTAACCTGGATTGCATACCATGCTATTGGGATGGTCGATACTTACCGCCAGTCCCACATTAGAATACATGGATAGTCTTAGCTCAACCCTCTCCACAAAACACTAGATCAAAGAAGAAAAGAATATTAAAATCAAATGAAGAATTAGCAAAAAGCTCACTTGAAGCCCATAGCAGTGAAAAGAGCTCTCACAATGAAGAAAAGAGGGCAAGGAGAGAAGAAATGAAGAAGAAAGCAGTGGTAGCCCATCAGGAAGAACCTCAACAAAAAAAAGCAAGGTTTGAAAGAGAGAAAGAATCATGTGAAAGAAGTCGCCAAGCTGCAGGAGAGAACCCAGAGTCATGGAGCCCTAGGGAAATCAAGGGTCCTAGGACCAAAAATCCCGAGAAGAAGATTCAAGATTATTTGAAGGATCTGCTCGAGCGAACGTATGTGGAAGCCAAAGCCCTAAAGATATAGGAGGCATTAGAAGCGCAAAGAAAGGCAAGAGAAGAGTTTACTGTGCAACAAAAGAAAATAGAAGATGCACAACAAATTGAACCACAACAAGAACAGGGAGAGATGTCTCAAAGACCCACTTCACCCACTACTAAACAAGAAGACCAACCAATGCCAAGTCCACGCCCTTCACCAACTGAAAAATCCAATGAAGGCGAGGAAGAAAAAGGAAAAGAGAAACAAGAGGAGGAAGCCAGCTATGAACAGCCCAAGGAAATAGACAGAGATGAAGCTCGACCTTTGACAACCCCACAAGCAGAATCAGCTGAAGCATCTAAAAAACCTCAAACAGAATCCACTAAACCATCCAAAGATCCACAAGCCAAATCTGCTGGAACTTCTAAGCAGCCTCTGGTAGAATCTGAAGAATGGAAAATGACAAATGACGTTATCATCCAGGTTAATGAATATGCAAAGTAGATGCAACTGATGATGAAAAAGATGTGAAAAAATAGCTCTTAGCCATAGTGCTAAAGCTCGAGACTTGGAACAAGTTATTGATGCTCTCCAAGGTGAGCTTGAAGACACAATGAACATCATTGAGAATCTTCAAGGCCAGATCAAAGAGCTCAAAAAGGAAGTAGAGAAACATCAAAGTGTCAAGGAAAAGCAACAGAAAGAGATGAAGATTTAGGGGAGCTTCTCACAAAGCTATCAGATGCATGTAAAAGCAAGGACCAACAGCTAGCTGAAGTAACAAACAAACTTTTTAGCACTACTCAGCTTGTACAAAAGCTCCAAGTTCAATTAAATGTAGCTAATGTCTCTTTGCAATACTCAGAGTAGGGAATCAATGACCAAGCATCATTCCTAAAACAAATCAACAAAAACCTAGCTGTAGCTTCACTCAAGGGGACACATGAAGTTTATAAGACATTGGAAAAGAGAAAAAAAGACCTAGAACTTGAGTTGAAGCTGGAACATGCACAAAGACGGGACCTGGCCTTAATGTGGGTACAAAGAGAAGAACAATTGCTAAAAGATATAGATCTAAAGAGAGCCAACCAGCTGCTGTGAGAGAAGGGCATATGGAAGCTCAAGAGAAGGAAGGTACCTTTGAACAACCAAATAGACATACCATCAGTCTCCTTTGCAGATATTGAAACACAACCAATAGAAGAGAAGACAGGAGATTTTGAATTCCAAGTACCAATCATCGAAGAGGAACAAGTGCCAATGGTCCAACTTTCTAAAGCTAAAAAAGATGCACTTAAAGAACATATTGCTCATGAAGTGGATGCTGAATGGAAAGCGGCAATGGATTGGGAGTTGAGAGTTCTTCACTCTGTCAATGTAACACAACTCACTCCCAACCAAATCAATTCTCAATGGCATCAACAACCGCTACCCTACCCTTTGATAAAGGTGGAGCTACTGCAAGTAAAAGAGAGACTTTACAAGGATATGCAAGAAGAACGGTCAGATGCTCTCCACCCCAAATGGAGAAAGAATTGGCTCAAAAAAAACTCAAGGTATCTTATCTTGTTTACAAGGGCACCTGCATCAATAGAGAAGGATCCAACATTCTGTCATGTACCAAAGGTAAGGACATGGTAGACACACGAAGCAATAAAGAAGAAAAGGCTGACTTGACTCAACTACCCAAAACTGCCAGCTCCAGAGCAAGGAGCAGCAGCTGAAGAATACATGGTGAAACCCTAACAGGTACCATGAACTTCTTCAAGAGCACTTGACCTCTCATGTGCAATACTTTATAAAATTTGTAGAATGTTGCTTACATGCATCCAAGTTTCTCATGAGCCTGAGCAAGCAGGATCCCCATGGATGTCATTCTTAGAAGGTAACAAAGGCTTGTGCTATGATTTGAGTGGAAAACCTTCAAAAGAAGTCCTCTACGGCTTCTATGCCAGATGTATGTTCTTGCCATCAAGCAATATGTTGGCATTCAAAGAAGCTTTTTACAGAGGATTCTTCACATGGCGTACAAAGATTTTTAGGCAAGTGATCATCGATCTGACGGCAAGGTTTGTTGGATATTCTATCGTTGAACTTAAAAATAAAGTTACTATTTAGTTTCTACAAGTCCTTGAGAAAGAATGGCGGATCAGATATCAAAAAGTGCTTCAAGCACTTAGACACCACCTCGCCAGCCGCCATCAACCCGAACACTATTTTAGTCCATGGAACTGTGTCAAGGGATGAAACAGTGGAGGAAGGGGGGAATGTTAGCAACAAGCTAACCCATGTAACATTTTTTGGGAGCTTTATTGTAAAAACACTTATTCTTTTGATAAATCGGGAATATTGTAACTCCTATTTGCTAAGTGGATATTGTAATCGATGAGCCGGAGCTATAAGCTTCCAGATTGTAACAATCTATCCTGAGCTAGAGCTCCCACAAGATTAGTTTTTGACCAAAGAAACCTTGGCTAAGGTATAAAAGCCAAATTTGTAAAGTTATTATAAAGTTTTGGATAAGAAATACACAGTGTGAGCTAATGACGTTCACTTCTCTCCTTACCATGCTTCCTACTCCCTTGTTAGTTGTTACATTGCAGTGAGGTCTGTTGCGTTGCAACCGCAGGTAAGAGCACTACACATTGACATAAACATATCATGGTAAATCGTAGCTTTTGGCATCGCCAAACCGCGGCCTAATTTCCTCATAAGTAAGAATTTAAGCTAGGAGATCACAAAGTAAGCATAGGTGGGGTATTGGGGCATCATTGCTAAGCATTTAGATGCATTTGGGGTAAAAAATGACTAGGTCAAAATCTCACTACTGTTAAATAATTACATTTTTTGCACTCCATGAAAAGTGGGGTTTGAGACCATAAGTATGTGTGCTTAGTCTTATATACTTGTCCTAAAAGTTTCCTAACATTCGGATGTTGTTTGATGCTGTAATGGTCATTTTTTGTTTTTCGATTAGTGAATAGCTTTTAATTACTGAGGTCATTTGAGTGTGGCTTGTGTTAGATGTGAGTTATCTGTTGTTTTCCAAAAGATTGACACCCTCTTGTAGCCTCTATGCACTAGCTGAGTGAGCTTTGTCCCATGGATTGACACTTATGTTCGTGGTTCTTGTTGTGCCTGCAATAAGATAAGAGTGAGGTTAGGAAACCCATTCACACTCCTAGCCATCAACACTCATCTATAGTGATGCATACAATGGTCTCCTCCCTTCTCTCCTATCCTTCTACACCCATTATACCCTTTTCCTTCTAGTAATCTACTCTCTTCCTTATGACACTCTATGTGTCTCATTGGAAAGCAAATACTCATAAGGTATATGGTGTTTCTTTCTTTTGCTTTGTATGTTGAGGTGTGCAAATTTGACACCTATTGTATGAATGGTAATCCATACATTCTCTTTTTCTTACTCTGTCTCTCATCTCATTCCTCCACTGCTAGAGAGGGGGAATGGGGAAACACACCCATCACACAACACAAGGCCTCTCTACATCTCAGGGAATTCTCTTGAAAACACCTTCAAAGACACACTTCCTCTAGCATACCACCGCCTGCACACACGTCAATGCACAAACATACCTTTTGAGATCAGCTACCCATGCATTTCACAACTTGCTTCAAACCGCACACCGCTGCCACACACAAAACATTACTCTTACTTCAATTTTGCACACAAAAAGGCCCCAGGAGCATGCCTGCTCACACACATTGGCACCGCTTACAAGGAGAAGAAGTAGAGAAGGGGACAAGGGGAAACAACAATTGAGAAACACTATGGAAGCTTCACCACTGCTCAAGAATACCTTATACAACTCATCTACATCAAACGATGCACCCACATGGTCGATGAGAAAAAAGCACACACTATATGGGCTTTGTAGGCACACACCTCCGTACCTCGGGAGATTCACTCTATATATAAAACAGGATGCCACCTACGAGCGGACACCTTTGATAAAACCTCTATATACGACTCATATTAGAGAATATGACCCCCCTTTCTGTGCTTATACAACAATCAATGCATAAAATTATCATACCCCTATCTTACATATAAGATTTATGTCTCACATGATCTAACTGAGTAAAACTAGTCAAAGAGCGTTTAGCATAGTGACTGGCAACGTACTAAGGAACCACTTATGTTGATAACTAGATGTACCCTTGTAGACGGCTGAGACAGTTTCACTAAGTGGGAACGTTCTCTTATGAGACGGGCAGTGAATTAGTCAGTAACTACTACGGTAATTACTGTGGTAAACCCAAGGTGTATAAATAGGGCCCATTACATTGTAATTGGGTTGGCATTTGGGTTAGCATTTTGGTGGCATTTATACTTGAGTTATCAATCATTGGCAGTTGTTGTCGGCTGTACTCTATCTGTAAATCACATCATACTTACTGTAATCTTTCATCTGTAATTCCAATCACGGCAGATATTCCAGACACACTTACTCTGTGTCCAGTACTCTGAATCTGAATCTGAATATTATTCTCAATACATAGTCTGATTCTCATTCCAGTAGATAAATTCCAGTTCAGTTTCTGATTCTCTGTCCAGCCGACTGTCTAAACTAACACATCATCAATATCCAAAATCTTCTAACACTGGAATTAGCTATCTCAAGAGATCAGCTCCAATTCCATTTTGGCGGTCATGGTGGCTCGAGTTGAAGCTCGTTGACTAAAAGACTCTTCTCCCAGCTGGAAGTTTTCAGCAATGGCACCCAAATCCAGTCGTGGAAGGAAATCCACCATCCGTGTTGATCCTATTCCTGAGGAGTCAGGAAGAGAGTCTGACCCTAATCAAGAGAAGGTGACTGACACTGAGGCTCAGGAGGAGCATAGTCAGGCTGATGAGGCGCAGGACTCACAGTAGTCTAGTCATTCTCGATGTAGACGGGCAGAAAGGGAAGCACGGAAAGCCAAGAGTTCTCAATCCCGGTAGGGGGACGAGGGTACCAAGGGAAGTAAAGGCAGTCACCGCACTTCTAGCAGACAGGCCAAAGAGAACACTGACACAGAGATAGAGATAGAGATTGATTGGGATGCTGACAATAACAATTTCAAGAAGACTTCCAAGTGCCGTTCTGAATCCAAGAAGAGAAGCGGCAGAATCAGTGGTAATTGGAATGATTACACAGCTTCCCTGAAAAATTCTTTTCCAATATTCAAGGGAGGTTAGAAGGATGATCCAGATGTTCACATACAGGCTTTTGAGCAGTATGCCGAACTAAAAAATATTGATGAAGATGATTGAGGGGAATACTTCCCGCAAACCTTGAAGGAGGCAGCGAGGAAATGGTATTACCATTACCCCGCCTGTCAGCTCAGATCATACAACAAATTGCTTAAAGCCTTTAGATTGGAGTATTCCGACAACAGAGGTGATGAAGATATCCTCTGTGAACTGGATAAGATCAAGCAGCGGAATCTATCAGTCCAAAGTTATGTGGAAAAGATCAAGGAGCTAACCAGGCAGTTACAAGAACCGCCATCCGAGAAGAGGTTGCATGCATGATTTCAGAAGCAAAAAGCTTAGGGAGCAGGAGGTACCAGCTCCAACCAAGAAATTCAATGATTTGGTACAAAGGGCACTGAAGAAAAAGAGTCACAAAAAGAAAAGATCCAGTAGCAGTAGCTCTGCCTACTGAGAGTTCTGATTCCAGTGAGGTGTCCAGCAGCTCTGAAAGCAGCTCTAATGAACGATCCAAGGAGAAGTCAAAGAAGGGATCTTGGACCAAGAAAATTGAAGAAATGGCTAGACAGATTGCCGAGATTAGCCACACCGGACAACCAGTTCGGAAGATGGAGACGTGGTGTTTGAAATGCAAATCCAAGGACCATATCTCCAACGAGTGACCACAATGTACTTACTGTAAGGCTTTTGGTCATTTATGGATCAATTGTGGTATCAGGATTCATCACTTTAAGAAGCGCAAAGACCTGTCAGTGGTAGCCTATACTGAACTAGTGAAGGAAGAACCCGCCAAAGTATCTCAAGAGGAGAGACTAGGTACTAGTGGTACTGGTCAAGGACGTGGCCGATTCCAAACGGGTATGGGCCAAGGCAGAGGGCGTGGCAACTTCCAAAGTTGGAGCATGAATTTCTACACTTGTGGGAAGTATGGCCATTTTGCAGCCCAATGCCCAACGCACCTGCAACTATTGCTACTGAGGCTAAGGCACCAGAGCCAGTCCCAGTACGGGTAGTCACAAGAAGCAAGGGCATCATAATTGAAGAGATTCTAGATACTTCAGAAACACCAGTCACTACTAGCAGCAGCAAGTGGGCTCAACAAAGGGAAATTTGGAAGGCCAAGGGTAAAGAGAAGGTGGTAGATGAATGGCAAGAGCAGAGAGAACTAGCGGATAAAATCACAGAGGATTTAGTCAAGAAGCTGCCAGAGTAGCCAGAAATTTCTGAATCCCAAGTCATTCAGGAGATAATAGCCCAATCAACTGAGAAAAATCAGTCAATACCAGGCATACCTAAGACCTTGTTGGCTGTGGTACAAGGAATGGATGATGAACTGAGAGTTGATGGAAGGATTGGAAGCACTGCAAAAGAGGAATGGTAGTGTGAAGATACAGCCAGTTCTTTGAGATCTGACAACCAGTTTGACCAAGAGAGAGAAGAAATCCATGATAAAATTTATGATAGAATTCAGAAGTTGACTGTAGAGCTGGAGGATATCAGAAAAACCTTGCCTGAAGTGGCAAAATTTATCAGACAGCACAGGAAAGCTAAAGCGGAGGCCAAAACAGTGGACCTGACGGCCATCCGAGATGATGAAGTTCTGCTCATTCAGGTGGACTACAAGAGTATAAGATCTCTCTCTCTCTCTCTCTCTCTCTCTCTCTCTCTCTCTCTCTCTCTCTCTCTCTCTCTCTCTCTCTCTCTCTCTCTCTCTCTCTCTCTCTCTCTCTCTCTCTCTCTCTCTCTCTCTCGGGGCCCCAATGCCCCATGCGTTCTCTCTCAATCGTATGCATGAGGACAAACTTCAAAGGGTACCTCAGAAATAAAAAACGAGGCTCGAGTTGGTTTTACTGTCCATAAAAGTGCCAAGCGGCAAGCGTCATCTTTGAAAGCTTGGAGTCCTGAATTGGTTCGTGAACTTTGAAGTTTTGAACTTTATCGGCAATGGATCTTGAGAGCCTTGACTCACTAATAACTTATAAATAATTATAAGTATCCAAGGATCTCCTCAAATTGAGTTTGAACTTTGAACATTTACTTAGCTAAAGTTTTCTTAGAAAAATACTTTTCCAAATAGAAGGCCCCTGGCCCATGATAAGTAAAACCTTTGCTAAAGAGTTATTTGACCTACTCACACAACATAAGGTATACCCAATGCCCATATGTATAGTTAGCCTCTAAAGGGCTTTATCAAAAGCTACCCTTCCTGGGGAAGGTTCCTTCAAAAGTCACCCTTCTTGGGGATGCTTGCAACACAACTAGCAATTATCAGGACAATATTTTACCTGTTCACAATTAGCAACTTCTTTAAACAGGCATTATCCTCCATGATGCTGCTCTCAAGAAGGATTATATACTCTTGAATTTTTTCATGTCCAGCTCTTGTACTCTTAAGCTCTTTGGTTGCAATCTCTACTTCTTCATTCCACCTCCCTTCAAAGTTACGCCACATTTGAAATGCTTTACTCATAAAATCGAGCACCAAAAAAACATTGGATGAACTTTGGACAAACCAGCTACAAAACTACAAACCTAGGCACTTATAAAGATTTTCTTAGCAAACAAAAGCATGGACAACAAAACCACTGGCTCTTTGACACAATGCTTTCAATTCCAATGAGACTGCTAAATGGTTTGGCTCCTAACAAAGTCTGTGTATTCTTGGCAACAATGTCCAGATATTAAAAGTGAGAATTTTTAGTGTACACCCTCCCAATGGACCAAAATAAATTCAAGAAGTGAATCTCATCAAGCATGACATGCTGAGTAATTTGACGTATATCAAATCATTTCCAAGCTTTCAAAGAACTCTTGAAGATTGTCAGTTAAACATTTTTCTTCTTCATGAAACATTTACTATTGAAAGCATACTCCCTAAAAGACAATCACAGTTTACCTGATCATGATGCTGAGGCTATGATGGAAGATAATTTAAAGGGGAAAGGGGGATTTTTTGTGAGCAAGTTCAATAACACTTGTTGACAGATGCACAACTGCTGACGACTCATCCACCAACAAAAGCCTATGTATTTAAGCATATCTTGTATCCATAATTGATGCCACATTGGTCTGTTCTCATCTCTCTCTCTCTCTCTCTCTCTCTCTCTCTCTCTCTCTCTCAAACAAATGAAATTCATTACCACAAACTTGATATGACCTGCAATTTTGGACCTAAATAGACATCAATGACCATTGAGGCTCTTAGCATTAAAAAGGAAGAACATAACGTAAATCTTCAGCTTTGAAGTATACAAAAATGATTTAGCAGCACACTAAAATAAATACTAGATAGGACACAAACCCTGAGTATCAATACCAATACACAAATAATGTTGAAGTGCTACAAAATGGACTTTGGTTCCTTTGTGAACATTAAATATCAAAGTTACAAAGGGCTCTTGAAATCTTATGCCACGATTTAGGAGTTCAGAGCTATTTCAGCACCAGCCAGCAATCAAAACATAGCTACAAAAACCTTCAAAAAGGCACAAAACATTGGCAAAACTTGGAAACCCATGAAATAGAAGTGAATTCGAGCCCTCTTCCCAAGTTACATGGCAACCATCTAGACTGAGATATTTATAGACCTCTTCTTCTTCTTGGCCCATGTAGAAAACACCTCATTCCATGGGAAATTTGAAGTATTTGCAGGTCCGTTCAAGCCTATAGACATATAGTTCTCAAGAGTTGTTATAGACATGCTAGCTCTATGAGCAGATTTGATGTGATTTTGAACCAAAAACCCACGTTCTGCAGTTGTTGTACTAAGAGGAACTAAAGATAGAATCTCCCAAAGCCTCATAAAAAATGAATCGCGCGCAGTTACATCATCCTTGCATACATCCCAACCATCACGAAAGTCTTTTCTCTTGAAATTACTAGGCTGAAACAGTACGAAATGAGTCTATTGCTCCCTTGCATTTCTATGCATCTTTGACCAGGCTTCCATATTGTTTCAATACCTTTTGCAACCAATGTTGATACAAGTTTCCTGTTCCACCTCCTCCCCAGGATAGTGTTTTGGACTGAAGAGCTTGCAAGCATAAAAAATTGGCATGTCCTCTTGCATCCTGCCGTTCAAATTTTCCACTATGCTTTCCACGAGCTCTCTTTCGAGCTGCAAGAAATCCTCAAATGAGTCACCTCTACTAGTTCCCTCAATGCCCTCAGACTTCAGCTTGTGAGCATGAGAGTCTCCACTAACATCAGAGAATGTGATCTCTCCATTTGACGTTTCCTCAACAAAGAGTTTCAAGTATTTTGTTCCACATATGGAAGGGTCTCTTAAAAACTTCTTCCTGAAGTTTTGAAAAGTTGCATCAGCAAAATTAGATATGTTAGCAATATCCACAAGGTCAAATTGAAACTGGCAATTCAAGATGTTTAGCTCCGTACATACATCAGCTAAAAGGTGAATGTAAAACTGATTTTCATAGATTAGGAGCTCATTATTGATGCTTGGATTTTCTTTGCCAAACTCCATGAGTAAAGCAGGCATAACCTTCACCATCCTCTCCAACACCTGGCCTTGTGATAGCCACCTCACGGAGTGCATTTGCAACATGGCTAGCTCTAGCACATCTATTGCCCCCTCCATACGCTTGAAATCATGAATTCTTTTACTTGACACATGTAGCCAAGTATAAATGCTCCCACACAACTTATGCAAGTGCACTAGTTCAGGAAAATAGCCTACATCTTGACTTGTTGCAAGAGTTGCCCGATGGGCAAGGAAATGCACTAGAAGAAAATGTGACACACCTCCTTTGATCTTAGCAAAGAGTCCACTTTTGTAGCCCACCATGATTGTGCATCCATCAATTGCAAGAGATACAAGTTTTCTAAGACATAAGCCCATGTCCTAGAGAAGCTTAATGATTGCATTATACTTTGCCTCTACTCCACCATCATATGTTTTTATGAGCTTGACAAATTCTACATTGTTTTCACCCTTACCCCCATCTTTCAAGTAGCTCACAAAAACAATCAGGTAACCTTCTTTCCCGCGATCTGTACTATCATCCACCATAAGAAAACACCAAGGACTTGCTTGGATCTCTTTGCAGAAAGCCTCCCGAAGAACGTCTACAATGGCTTGCACAAATTCCATTCCAGATTTCCTATTCAAGTAGGATCCATAGTCCACATGCTTGGCTATATTGGGTAACCCTTGCTTAATTTGCTGAAGACAAAGCTTCTCAAAAAGCTCCAATGGCTGAGCACATTGCACCACAAAGTATGCCTGCCATATTATCATGATGATTGTTACCTTCTTCTTGTCCTCAAAAGTGGCTACATAGTACGGGAGAGGAATGCAAGTCCTATTCTCCTTGTGTGCCCACTTCAAGGCTGCAATTTTGTGCTCATCTGACTTGCTATGCTCATGCAAAGAAGGTAGCTAGATTTTTGAAGAACCTTTCTTTGCAAAAGGAATTTATGTGCTTACAATACACACACCACTCACATTTTATTCGTAGCTTGTTGTCAACCACTACTGCATAAGCCCATCGATGCTCAACTTCCAAGCCGGTCTCCACCTTCTTTGCTTCTTAGCTTTAGAAGCTGGTTCCAAGCTTGTTTCTCCTTGCACTTCATGGGCTTCCTCATTGGTAGGTGGTCCTATCTTTGATCCATCTCCAAAGATAGCTTCCAGGACACGTGCACGCTCTTCTTCTAGTTCATCTTTTTTCCTCTTATTTCGACCTTCTACAGCTTTGTAAAACTTTGAAAGATCTACTTGCTTGTGCTTTTGGGCTTTTTTTGTTTTCCCATATCTATGTGGATCTACACATATTACATAGATCTTAGACTACATTTTGATCCACAATATAACCACATAGAACATTAGAAGTAAGCAAGCACACAGCAAAAGAGTAATTAGCAAATGCAAATCTAGATTTTAAAGTAAATCCTAAGAGTATTATGAAGGAGATGGCATATACAATGCACATAAAATCATGAAAGAACCTTCACACTTGAATTGAGATGATTGAACAATAGTAATGTAGACTTGATCTTCAAACCACTACTAGTCAGACGTCACCTCTTTGCATCAAAGTTGTAGCCTGCAACTTGCAAGTGAAAAGCATATAAGTTGCTAGCTCATAAAACCAATGCTCATCATAAGGAAAAAGATGCACTAACGATCATTCATCACCTTTAGACTCCAATTTGGAAAGCAAAAAATCCCTCTATCTCACATGCATACACAATTCTTTCTCTCTCTCTCTCTCTCTCTCTCTCTCTCTCTCTCTCTCTCTCTCTCTCTCTCTCTCTCTCTCTCTCTCTCTCTCTCTCTCTCTCTCTCTCTCTCTCTCTCTCTCCTCCATGAGCCATAGAGTGTTTTGCATGAGATATTTGTCTCACATAGTCCATTGTGCTATGTTGAACAACGCAGCATCTAATTTATACATAATCAAAAATGTTATAAGCTATATCATCCATGATGCAATCGATAGTCTTCTAAAGCATGTGATTAATTGGGTCAATCCAAAATAATGTGCACTTTTAAACAATAAGTTTTCTATGAGTTGCCTGACAAAAGAAGAAAATTTATACAAGAAACTCTGATATTTTGTTGCAAAAGACCACTAAAAGCAAGATAGGTAGCTTAGATTTTGGATTTTGAAGCTTGAGGTTTCTCTTGTAATGAAAAATGTCATGCTCCATTTTTTGGGAGTTTTGATGTTGCTCAACATTGCCCAAAAATATCACATTGTGTATGCACATTTAGCATTCTATTTCTAATTACAAAATTCAAAGACTCCAATCCTCCCTGGAACTCCAAGGAATCTCTAGAAACTACCCATGGTCTTAGTCATAAAACAAGCATATCTATAATAAAGTGTGAAAGGCAAACATACCAAATATATCGATCCATTCATGGAGCTCAACAAGTTATCAAGAGGCTACGTTAGGCTCGAATCTGACAGTGCATTGATGGCAGCCGTGACTCAACAAAGGAGAAAAAAAGATGCCTCTTTTTATGTAGCAATCTACCATAGCCTTGCAATTCAAGGCTCATTGGAGCAGGAAAAATGAGAGAAAATAAATATTCTCGTATAGTTTACTACAGTAGCATCATTAATCATGATGGTCCGGATCACATCGTCATCCTGATTGAACCTCTTTTGCAAATCACGTTGACTCTAGGGGCCAGGATTGGTAATGTATGCAATATGCATGTAGAGTCTAGGCTCTCTCTCTCTCTCTCTCTCTCTCTCTCTCTCTCTCTCTCTCTCTCTCTCTCTCTCTCTCTCTCTCTCTCTCTCTCTCGGGCCCCCAATGCCCCATGGTTGTCTCTCAATCGTGTGCATGTGTACAAACTTCAAAGCATACCTCCAAAATCACAAAAGAGGTTCGAGCTGGTTTTATTGTCCACAAAAGTCCCAAGCGGCAAGTGTCATCTTTGCAAGCCTCGAGTCCTGGACTAGTTCGTGAACTTTGAAGTTTTTAAACTTTGGAGGCGGCGGGTCTCCAGAGCCTTGACTCACTAATAACTTAATGATAATTATAAGTATCCAGGGATTTCCTCAGATCTAGTTTGAACTTTGAACATTTACTTGGCTAAAGTTTTCTTAGAAAAATACTTTTCCAAATAGAAGGCCCCTAGCCCATGATAAATAAAACCTTATGCTAAAGAGTTATTTGACCTACTCACACAACATAAGGTGTACCCAATGCCCATATGTATAATTAGCCTCTAAAGGGCTTTATGAAAAGGTGACTTTCCTAGGGAAGGCTCCTTCAAAAGTCAACCTTCTTGGGGGAAGGGCCCTTTGACTAGCCCGACCATCCTAGAGAAGGCCTACCAGAAAGTTATCAATCCTATGCAGGGCCAAACAGAAAGGAAGGGTTGCGATCTCCTACCCTAGTTCCAACCATTATCAATGACCTAGACGTAGAAGCTAGATAGGGAAAAATCAAGGCCTAAAGTGCAATAAAGTGTAACTTCTATCTTTGGCATGCCGAAGATGACTCACTAGCATGGCACCATTTTTTGGTACCCACTTCTACACTAGCATGTTTGCCCTCCCCATCACAAGCACTACATCACAATGTAACATTTTCTTCATGCAAATACTCATAAAATGCATTGTGCCACATCCCATAGCCATTTGTGCACAATTCTTACTTTTACCTTCCCAAATCAACCTCGCTTCACCAATCATCAATAAATTTTCTCTAGAACCCATCAAAGCACCAAAAATAAGAAATGGCCCTAAATCACCCTCTTTTTATCTTAGGCATGTCTAAGATAGAAATGGCAATGGAAGAGCCTGACTTGCATCTGTGATACACATATATGTTCACAGTAGTCACATTAAACACTTGCCTAAGTTTCATCAAGTCAGATAGATCCTCACTTGGTCAATTACCAAACGTACAGAAAGCGAACAAGTGGACATATAATTGTTCATAGAGTCCAAAAGCTCTCAAGATTCTTTTAGATCACCACCAACTCTTATATTTTCTATTCACTCCATCTAACACCATTTTTGCATGCACATACACCCATCTGCATCTTCGGTGTGCTGAAGATAGACTTTGACAAAATTGTAAATTTTAGGGCTCATTTTTTCTTATTTAGTTGTGCTACTTGGTGGCAACTTGCCAGAATCGTCTAATCTTTGTGCTAATACACTGTCAGGTTCTCTCTCATCTACGTCGGGAGCTTTTAAGAAAAAGACCTTGGGTTATCTACGTACCATGGATTGACATTTTATGTCTGTGGTTATTGCTTTGCTAGCATTGATATGGTGAGGCTTGGTAGCAGACTGACATCTAGAAAGGGTTCTGGGATGTAGTTTTTGTCTTATAAAGCCTTTCTAAGATACACTCTTTGCATTTTAAGCGTCCACAATCTAAAGTTTCACACATCCATAGTTGTTTGGACTGTCCTAACCAAACTGGAAGCTCAAATCTAGCTAGCATAGATGAATCAAACTCGCCAATAGGAGTCCTTGTCACATCCTTGTAACTATGGTATTTTAGGTTAATCTTGGTTGTTTCCATGTTTCTTATGTATATATGGTTATACCCCTAATCCTAGACCATTTTTAATTGTCTCATGAATGGTCTTCCAGGTATGATGTTGTAGTTGTTCTTCTTGCCAAAATAGACAATAGCAAATATATGCTCGTATTCAATTCCGCAAGAGGTGACAATTACTTTCTCTAGAAGCCCTAGGGATTTCTCCATATATCCATCTGCAAGCCATAGCCTCATTTGTGTTGCTCTTAATGCAAGTTTTTTCCATTTTTTTCCAGCTTTCTTTTGGGACTGTAGTAGCTATGGCTAGTCTAGCCCCATTGTCAAGAATTGCCATGGTGGTGACACCTTGAAATTCCACACAAAGAGTCATGTTTCCATCTTCTCCTTCACAGTATTCTTTGACTTTATTTAGTGATACAGGCCTGGTATTTAGGTGATTCTTTTCAAGTTCTTGGATTCCCTCTTGAAATTGTGTCAATGGGTCCTTCACTCCAAACTTTTACAGACAGCTTCCTAGTACCATCACCCACATGTTTGGTCATATTTGTAAAACTCGGCTAACATTATCATCCATGTCACAAGTATTGTCAAAATGTATACTAGCTCAGATGTTTTTGGAATAGAGTCTCTGGGATGGGACTCCGACTACATTGGATTTGGCCTCATGCTCTCCTATAGTGGACGGCAATGTTCTTAGCGAACGGGGCTAGCTGTTTATAGATTGAACAGACCCTTGGTCTCCCCAATACGATTGCACTTCTAAATTTATTTGATTTCCAACCTCAAATTCCTCTATCGATGGAAGAAACACCCCTATTCCGTCACTGGTCTGATTTAAACGTTTGCTTAGCTCACTAACTTTGTTGGCTTCTCTGACATGTTTCTAGTTTTGGTACTTTATTTGGCTTATAAAAAATCCTAGGTTGGCACTTTATTACATGCACGAGGATTGATGCGGGATGTAGGGGACATGGTATTAGGAGGCGGTACACTATTGTAAGTGGGAGTACCCTTATCACTGGCAACAACGACCTTTGGTTTCTCTTCATTTTCTTGACACTGCTCCTTATGCCCTGCACTAGAAATAGAATTGTGCAAATATAGCAAAAGATGGGACATGTGCACACCATGGGACTAATACAATACATATCCGTCTTCT
Source organism: Adiantum capillus-veneris (assembly GCF_014529385.1). Taxonomy (NCBI): domain Eukaryota; kingdom Viridiplantae; phylum Streptophyta; class Polypodiopsida; order Polypodiales; family Pteridaceae; genus Adiantum; species Adiantum capillus-veneris. The sequence continues at coordinate 110,005,296 of NC_140960.1, forward strand.
TTGACATTTCTCTCATTTCTTATAGGGTCACATTCTCTAGGGAAGGGATCTCATCATCCTTTCTCTTTAAAGACAATTTCTACTCTCTGTTGCCTTCTTACTCATTGCACATGTTTTAAACTCTCAATGATAATTAACACACCTAAAATAAACCAAGGCTATGGTGCATGTACCTACCTATAAGTGGCATCTCATCACAGCTAGAGAAGGCATACATGTGCAAATTGTCACCATTTGAGCATGATTTCACATGCCCTTCTGTAGCCATCATAGTCCTCTATATAATATTCAAACATGTTAGAGTCCCCTTTTGACAACCCAACACTTTGCAATGCAGCTGCAACCCCCAACTCTGCAGTTGTGACCACATCATCCTCCATGCCTTCAAACATACTACCATCTACAACATCATCTAGTGTAGGTTAAGCTACTCTTTCCTTGGCGTCTCCACTACCACTAGATTTGCTATAGTAGGGCTTGCTTTATCCATCGGGTGTTCATCAAGGCGTTGAACGGGTCTTTCATGAAAAACTTGAGAAAAACACACAACTTTCATTAAACCTCTCACCACTCTTCACTAAAGCTACTAGACCCGCGTCCTTGATAGAGAAATCAAAGAAACACCTACTATTGAGCATGATATCCTCTTGCCACTCTTCACTAAAGCTCCTAAACCACAATCCTTGATAGAGCAATGAAAGAAACACCTACTATTGGGAAAGGAAATAGCTATCCAATGCACTATAAAAACCCTCCTCACTTTCATTCATACTTTGGGGGGTGCTAATACTTTGTACAGGGGTCCGCAATTAAAAATTAGTACAATATTAAGGGTTGGAGAACAAGTTATTTGCCAAACAATGTTGCACTGCATCATGATCTGACATTATATAAAAACCCTATTGCGATAATGATGAGACCACCTACAAATTGGTAGTGCATTTCTATTAAGCTTCATGAATGTAACCACAAACATCACAGGGGCACAAACTATATCAAGTAACTATCATTACCAAATTAATGTGTTTGTTATTGTGAGCAGCGTCTTCAACTCACTTCTTCCATTGCATTGATTGAAGGCTCAGGGTCAACTACCCATTACAATTAACAAGATCATTATAATAGCACGTACGTGGTTAACCAGAACAAAAGTGCAGGACCATACCTTTTATTGTTTTAGACACCTTCAAGTTGCCGACTATTAACTGAGTCAATGTCACTTAATGGAAGCTGCTAAAGACCGAAGATGTACGAATGCACATCAAAGATCAACATGAAGAAGCAGTAAATATTGGAGCTACACATTTTTCACATTATCCCAAAATGGTCACGTATTGTAAATTCCCAATTTATTTCAAGCCATTGTAAGATTTTAATGTGTTACGGGCTCAATGGGAGTTTCAAGTTGTAAAGAACATGTTAGTTAGTGTTCGTGGGCAGCAGATTTAGTAAGTGGTGGATCTCTAAAGGCCTTGGGCACCTAGACATTGCATATTTTTACCCTAGGTATATAAAGCAATGTGTAAAAGAAATTAGGGTTCTCAAGCTCATTTGTTGAGAGCACTCTTTGGTGAGAGCTCTTCAGGTGTGTTACTATGGATTCTTTGAGCTTCTTCTTGCTCATGTGACTTGATTAACACTAATCAATGCTTAATTCTCTTTCATTATACCTCTCTCATGCTTCTTATGATTACCTATGGTGCTTTGATTAGCTAGATCGTAACTAATTAGTGGTTAAGCCCTCTCTAATCTTGTGTGATTTCCCTCTTTTTCTTGTGTGTACATGTAGGTTTGATTGGAGTGTGGTGCTCGATAGATCTATGTGTGTGTGCTTGCGATTAGTGTGTTGCATGATAGGATTAGTGTTGTGTGCGTCTTGCAATCATTAGTGTGTGTGATTGGGTTGATTAGAGGTGAAGAGAAGTGGATGTGGAGATTGCCCATCACTGTGGCTTAGCTCCTCCATAGGCCAAGAAGCTCACCTCATAGAGTTAACCATTTGTGTTGCCATGATTAGCTCACTAATCGTGTGAGTGTTTCCATGCCCTATCCGGGTAGCTCATCCCTCCGGATTGATAATTTTGTTGGTCATTAGCTATGTAACGATGTGACCCCCAACATTTGGCGCCGTTTCCGGGGACGATGGCCTATGCTAGTGTAATTGTGGCATAATCAGATGTGTTTCTTTACTAATTCCACTCTATGTTTATGTTTTTGTGGATTTTGGATGTGTGTGTATGAAACAATGTGTTCATTATTCCCTAATTTGTCACCGTATCTTGCCAATTGTGTGTATACACACTCTAATTTCACACTAACCCCTTGCTAATTTGACTAATTTTGCTAACTTACACACTAATTTTCTACCAAGGAGTGGAGCTTTAAATTGTCAATCGATCTTCATTGGAAAGGTAATCAAGGTGGTATTCTCAACCTCCCTAGAATCTAAAGATGTGTAGAATTGTGTAGAGACTCCACCATGATGCAATGCAATGTTCATGCTATGTTGCTTTTAAAATTTTTAAATTGTTCGTTTTCATGCCATCGTAATGCCGAAATTTTCCAGATTTAGTGGCGTATGAAATTGACAAGTTCAATTGTTAATTGGTGATTGCACGTTGCTATTTAGGTGCCTAATTGAGTTAATTTCATGCTTGAATGGTCAATTGCAAGTGTGTGTGCATTCTAATTGAGTGTGCGTATGCCTAATTTTAGGTGTGTGTACACTATTTTGCCCTTGTTTGTGCACTTAAAAATCAATGTGTGCTTAATGATTTTTCAATTGTCATGATTGATTTGTGTTGTCACAATTCCCAACTAGAGATTTGTGAAAAATCACATTGCAATTTCGACAAGATTAACCCTTTTATTTGCGCACCTAAAGATTGGTAAAAACAATCACAATCAATTATTAGTGTGTATGCGCCTAAAAAGTGCTCAATGTGCATGATTAATTCGATTTTTTTATTTCATAATTGATGTGTATAATGGTTAATTGCTGCGTTTTTTAGCTCAGAACAGGGATTTACACACTCCAAATGCGTCAAAATTTGACCTAATTTTGCTGCTAATTTTATCGATTTAATTGTCTAGTTTGGATTTTATTGATCAAATTATTTGGCAAATGAATTGATGTGATTTTGTTGATTTTATTTGGATACACCGATCCCCTATGTGTGGAGAATTTTTAGAGAATCTTTGGGTATTTTCAAGATAATTTATATATATATATATATTTTGCTAATTTTTCCATTAATTTTTGCTTAATTCCATAAAAAATTGATGTCTTGTGATCTTTACGAGCTGTTTTGTGTGAATATTTACGGCATCATTTTGTTCACATTTGTGCCCTCCATGCTTGAGTTTTGAGCGTTTTGCTATTTTTGGGGGCCAGGTTGATGATTGTGTCGTAAATTGCATTTTCGGTAAAAACTGCTATTTTTGGTATACTTTTGCATGTCAAAAATATTTGGTTGTGAATGATGATGATTTTCTAAGTTTTGGTTTGTGACATCGGATAAGTGAGGACACAACGGGAATGTTTTCTTGTGATGATTATGCAGAAAGGTCATAATGAGAACTATATTTTGGGGCCACTTCACGTGATTGCGGGATGCATTATTGGAAAAAGTTGAGTGCCAGGTTTGTGGATGGATGTAGAAGGGTAACAAAAATGCACTGTGGTGTCATTTTTTGGCCTGTTCGGGGTGCGTTTGAGGTCAATCAAAAGGCCAAAGATGCCCAGGGGATAAAGTGAAGTGTGGACACTAAAAAACTTGAGAAAAAACCATCAAAGTGTGGAGAGAAGAGGAGGAACAGCCGCAACTTCATTTTTATTGTTTTTGGAGCTTGTTTTGGCCATAAACTGCTCATCCAAGGTTGGATTTGAGCACTTTGATATTGTATATTGGGGTTTTTGGCCACTCCAAACGCAATGGCGCTGCTCATTTTGCCAAATTCCTCACTGTTTTTTTTTTTGTTGTTTTGACTATGTAAGTTTCTCCTATGAGCGAAGTCTCTGCTCCAATTTGTGATTGTATTTGGCATATTTTGTCCATATTGTGTGAGATATTTGCCCCATTGATATTGGCCAAAGCTCAATTATATCTAAACATAAAAAATCTTTCTCTTTTGAGCTGAGTTTTTTTGGGTGTGTGTGTGTGTGTCTCTGTGTTGAGTGGGCAAATGGATAGTCTCTCTACTCTCACTCAATCGGTGTGTTCCCTGTCTCAGCCAGATGGGTTGTGTAAGCCGAGTGGTGCCCCATAGTGTGTGTGTGTGTGTGTGTGTGTGTGTGTGTGTGTGTATGTGTGTGTAGCATCTCAAGAGTGTGTGTCGGGTGATTATAGAGGCATTGTGTGTGTTTCCATCCCGCCCACATTCTTTTGGTGCCTCCACGGAGGATCTTCTTCCAGTACCTTCAGCTTTGGGATTAGAGGTTGCAGATTGCAGACTATAGGTTATAGGTTACAGGTTACAAGGTACAGGTATAGGTACATGTGATTCACATAGGTACAGGTAGATGGAGTAGAGCTATACACTAGCAAGTGGAAGTCACTTGTAGTTGCCGTGGGTATGCATCATTTGACGCCTATTTGAGCACATTGTCTGGTATTGTACGTTACTTGTGGATACTGCCATTGTACGCCTTTGTGGAGCCATACTTGGTTTTACTTGGCAGTCCTAGCCATTTCTGAGACTTGGTCTGGAAGATAGTCATTTTCGAGGCCTGACTATACAAGAATTGCATAAGCTTTCTTGAGAGGGTCGATAGCGTGAGGTTTTATTGAGCTGGGGGATTCTCAAATATGAGATCCTTTTGGTGATACATGTGGCTGGAGCACCCTTTTCATGACCTCGCCATAGGCTATGTACTAGTGATTCCTACTTGATGCTCGGGTTCTATAGTTGGCAGGTTATGCATACATATGTAGTCTATATTCTTGGTTCTTTTACTGCTCTACTTTTGGGGAAACTCTGCCAAAATTGTTTCAAGTTGGGATGGCTGGTTTTTTGGCATTTTGAGCCATTTATGTTGCTATGTTGCTGAAATTCTCGCAAAATCAGAGGATAAGTTAGGTGTGCCTTCTTGGGAGCTGCATAATTGGCTTTAATGGATGATCAAAATGGACCTCAATTCACTCCTTTTCATTTAACACAAAGAATTCAGATAAATGTTCATGTGTCCAAGAAGATTTTTTATAGCTGCACATTGTCTTTATATTCGGGCCAAGAAGATTAAGAGAGATATTAAAATCCCCTTTGCCTATTGTAATTCCGATGTGATTAACTATGAAACTCATTTGGCATGCATGTGTTTGTCCTTATCTAAAGATGAGCTCCATTGAAGTTTATAGGGATTGAGTCAGTCAAAAGTTTTGGGTTCTTGCACGTGTGTTCGAAGGGGTTCTGAAAGCATCAAAACTTGGGTAGCCATGTCTTTCTCTTATCCGAAAGTTCATGGAAGAAGTGATGAAGATGTGGAAGACTTTTTGGAAAAGATGGAGGTTGCCTGCATTAGCAATCAAATTCACGATCCTGCACAAATGTTACGTCTTCTCCAAATTTGTTTGAAGAGTGATGCACGAGTTTGGTCCAAAGCATTTGAAGAGGAGTTGCGTACGGCTGATCCACCTATGAGATTAAGTTGGGACAATCTACGGCAGGGATTGGAAGTGGAGTTTGTGAAGACAGAAGATCCTGACAAAGTGTGTCAATAAGTACAGGGTTTGGTGCAAAGGGCAGGTGAGCCAGTAGATGCATATATACAAAGTTTTCAATGGCATGGGAGAGGATGTGCAAGGCCTTAGCACCACAGGTACCCCTACCTGACATGATGAAGAAGGACACGTTCTTGGCTGGTCTTTGGGAGAATATACATTGGAGAGTGGAGCTAAAGAAACCTAGGACATATGAAGATGCACTAGAGGTAGCAAGGAACAAAGAGTGGAAGCTGAGAAGAATGATTCAGCTAGGAGTAGAGTCTTCACCCAGGAGGTTTGAGTTTTAGCTTATGGATTCTTTGCAAGGTCGCATAAACAATTCGTGGAATCTAAAATAGTGCTAGCTATATATAACTATAAAATGGAAAAATGAAATGTATAAAAATATAGAGAATCAAATGAGGAGTCCCTCATTTTTCTAATTGATAAAGCACTATTTACAATAAGTAAGGAAAAATGCATGTAGAAAAATGGTAATTTAGTAAGAGAGGATGACTAGGTGAAAGGAAAATGGGAAAAAACAGGCTAACATATAAACAATTCATAGAATCTAGAATAGTGTCAGCTATATATAAATATAAAATGAAAAAATTATATATGAAAATATAGGGAATCAAATGAAAAGGCTCTCAAATTTTTTATTGATTAAGGACTAATTACAATAAGTAAGGAAAAATGCATGTAGAAAAATGGTAATTTAGTAAAGAGAATGACTGGATAAAAAATGTTTTTGTGATTTTTTCTCGAAGTGGGTTCACACCAAGATTTGGAGAGGCTTGCATGAAAATAGGTGAAGTTTGAAGCTATCTCCGTATGAGTATATCCACAAGTATATGGACAAGTTTTGGGATTTGCATCTCAAAGCCACTGCCTATAAAAAGATATACTCTGGAGAACAAAAACAATAGTTTTGTGCTAGGCTATCTAAAGATATGGCCGACTATTTCTACTCTCAAAGTCCTAGGACCATCTTTGCGATCACACATCATACTATGGTCGCTTCACAAATTAATTTCCAACAAGGGGCTATGAATAATTCTAAGTCCATGGAAATTAAAGATAAAAATGAACTTAAAGGGAAGAATAATTCTCAAAATTCTTTCAAAGGCAGCTCTAGTAATAACAACAATGAAGATAAGGAGAAATGAACCTACAAAGGTAAGAATAAACTCTCTCTCAAAGAGCTAGAGCGTTATCGTAAAGATAATAGGTGCTTCAAGTGTGAGGATCAGGACCATAACTATCAGACTGACCCCCAAAAGAATGCATGCAATGGGACACCTAGATCTTCTATGGTTGAAGCTCCAAAAGAGGATGCTCATTTTGCAAAGGATCTCCCCTTTCCTATGCTTGGGGAAAAATGGATTATCATGATTATCCTATTGCAAAATGGAACGGTCCACAAGTACCCACAAGTGTGGCCAGGTACTGCAATGCCTTCTCTAACCATGTGCAATCAATTGCCTATTTTCCTAGTGCAAACCTTCACACTTGTTCACCTTCACACTTGTTCATGGGTGAGAGTGTGAGAGGAATGAGTGGGGAAATTATGAGAGGCCATCTAGGTTAGAGAGAAGAGAGAACTAATAAAAGGAATGAGTATTGCACACACGCTTAACCTTATGAAAATCACACAATGCTCTTTGTTGCATTCTCTACTAATCCTTGTAAGCACATCCCAATCACGAGCCCACCCAAGCTCACGGGGTTATGATTAGGCCAATGCATGCACAAATCCTGTAACGTTTAATGGTCTAGTAACTTGGGTGTAGCAGAAAATAGCATGAACATAGTGAGAATTTCATTAGAATAGATTCCTAATGAGAATAACAAGAGTGCTTGGGTGGAGAGATCAACAAAAAGTATAACACCTACTTAGATAGCATGAACAATACTTCAAAAGAGAGAGAAATTAAGAAATTGAAAAAAATTGAGGGCCGGATTTGCATGGAGCCGGTCCCCCTTCCAAAAGGCTTTGTATTATGGTTTCTCCCATCAAGAGAGACACTTTACAATACAATTCTTTGTTCCTTCAATACTAGCTAGTGCAATGAAGATGGAAAACTCAAGCACCAAGCAAAACACTTATCAAACACAACGTCAACTCCCTCATGGTCTCAGATCCAAGACCTCACACATTGAAGATGGTGAGAGCTAGCGGGGTATGAGAGTATATTGAGAGGAAGAAGGAGTAATCTTACGAGAAAGATGTACATCTCCTCACATAATCACTCATATTAGCATAGCTTAGCTTAGTAACTAGCATGGTAGAGGAGATGAGCATGCATTGAAGCTTGGCTTTTGGTTGGATTGCATCACAAAGCCAAGAGGTGATGGTGTAGGCCTCCCTTCTCACAAGCTTGGAGTAGGTGATAAGCTTTCCATTAAAGCTTGAGAAGAGAGACAGAGTCTTCTTACTCTAACATGAGCTTGTGTGATTGTGTGTGGATAATTGCCTTTGGAAATCAGCCCCCTCTCTCTCTTGGTCGACCCCTCTTGCTATTTGCTCTTGCTAGCACCTCATTGGACCTCCCCAGGCTTAGCCAATAGGATTTCAAGAGCATAAGTGATAGCCTTATGACATGTGTCCCCCTTTCCCCTTTTGTGAGAGCTTTAGGTAAATAATAAATGCAATTAAACTCTCATTGGACCCCTTTGTCTCCTGGCCAATAGGAATCAGGCAAGCCATTGGGCTACCGAATGCTCATTGGACCCCATGGGAGACTATCCAATAGTCTTTTAGAGAGCTCAATTCTTATTGGTTCTTTTATTAAGTGGATTTAAATTAATTAAACTAGATTTACTCTAGCCTAATTCTCGTTGGTCCACCTCCAAGGCCATCCAATAGGATGTAAGGTCTCTAACCCCGACCGAAAAGAGCACCCTTGTACCATGAAATAAACATAATGGAAAAAGTTACTATTTTTAGCAGTTTTCTAAATTCTGTCTCAGTGCCATGATGCTTAGAATTTTTTAAAGCTTTGAAATGTGAATTAAAATAATTTTTGTAAAAAAAATTCCAAAAATAGTAAGTTTTTGGTCACCCGACCCGTCCAGTTTTGATCGCCTCGAAAAACTGCACCCGTACCCCGGATTTGAAAAAATGCATTTTCGGACCCCGAGGGCTGCTAAATATGGCAGGTACTCGGACCACTATGCCTTAGTAAGAGCTTAGGATAGCAATTTACGGCATTAAATTCCGACTCGTATGGGCCGTTTTAGCCTAAAACCAATTTTTCCTAAAAGTTGTGCGGGCAGGCACCGGGGCTCGAGGCTGTGTTGGAGCAGGTTCTAGGCCATTGTGAGCCAGCTTTAGCAGCTAGGGGGGCGCCCTCTTGCCTTGTGGGAGTTGTAGGAGAGTTTCCATGGTAGAGAGTGGGTGTGAGAGCCAGTTAGGCTAGCTAACTGGACACTTGGTGGGAAGGCAACTAGACTTGCCAATGCATTAACTGAGTGCTCACTCAGATGCTTATAGCAACCCAGGTCGATTTTCAGCCTTGAGGAGCCTATTCAAAGGTGTGCTCACACACACACACACACACACACACACACACACACACACACACACACACACACACACACACACACACACACACACACACACACACATGCTCACACACACACCCAGTACACACACACACACACACACACACACACACCTACACACACACCTTGGGGAGGTGCTGCTGGCACACACATTTTTTGAAGGAGAAGCAAAGGAGAGAAGTGCTGCCGAATTCTCGTCTTGAGAACTCATTTGGATCAGAAAATCGAGAGGATTTTCAGCCCCTAATCATGGTAATCATTATTTAATTTATGCTCATCTGTAAACCTCTTCATCATTCTCTTAAAATTCTCGTCTACTATGCTTAATCCTAGCTATAATTCCCAATAGCTGTACTCTAAATCTCCATAGCTATACTCCATTATATAATCATCATCCAATTAGCTAATTTATGCAGCCATTCATCACTCTTAATCAATGATTAATACATGATTAGGAGAGATTTCTCTCTCTAGGCAGCATAGTAATTAATTGACAAGCCGGTAATGATGTAGATTTGATGAAATTCATTCTTTTACCACTCAATATTGTTGTAACTAAGTTAGATTCAATTTTTCTCACACATTAAGGTGTGATTAAGGCAAAATTAATCCATCATTAGACCACTAAGAAGAGAATTTCCTAACACCTATGCATGCGGTAACTCTGCAACTTTCTAATTGCACTAGGAAAGTGATTGAGCTTGCGTAATTCATCTCTCTTGTAATTAAATTAGTAAAATTATGAAATTATTAATCATCTAAGCCAAGTGATTAACTTATAGCCGGTTCCCATAGGACAAGTAAAGTATTACCCATAAATTACTAGGTCTCGAAGAAAAAAATCTAACCCTCTTGCATAAGGAGGATTGTTCAATGATTCTAATCTTCCATTTAGATTGTTATGATGCTCTCGGACCTTAGCTCTTTTCTTCAAGTTTATCATTTAAAGTAGTGAGTATAAAATGGCCCCGGTTAAGAGAACTCGCTTCGGTGGTGCCCACGACCGCGAGGCGGGAACGAGCAACGTGAATGGGAAAGGAAAATCTCCCATGGACGAACAAGAACCGGCCATCTCACGAGCCATTGACGAAGAAATGGAAGAGGTAGGTCACAATTTTATTCAGTTTTTAATTTAACATTGCACACGTTTAGCTAGGAAAGAACATATCCCCAAACATGTTGGAGAAATCCGACGGAAACCTCGGCATTTGAATTCATTTGTACATTAAAGTCTAAAGTAGGAAATAAATGATTGATGGATATACTGTTTGCAATAGGAAAGAATGTCTGCTAGGGAAAATTTAGCTCAACATGTTCATTCTACTTCCAATGTTGAATCAGTCCTGATCCCCCTACTGATCACAGGGGGCGGCTCGCGACGGTTTCGTAGTAGCTAAAGTTACTAGCTTAGGGCCTTTACCCACGACTTGCTTTCTATGCGGTGGGAACCCACGTCTTGCTTTCTATGCGGTGGGAATGTCCATGTCATGCTTTCTATGCAGTGGACATACTTAGTTGTATGGGTAGCTAGGCGAAAACGGGAGGAGTAAACTCTCATTGGAGGGGGGATGTTGTACCTCCAGAACATTGGAATTTTAATGAATAAGTTTGAGTAGAATTTTTACTAAAGTACTGTCTTGGTGCCGCTTTGCAATACTGATTGAAGGGTTTTCTTAACGAACATTGTGATTGGGAATCTAATCAAGGAATGTTTATGTTGAACAATCATTGTGGTAGTAATTAGAACACACAAGGAAGTGTGAGTGTGGGGGTGGAAAGTGGGGGCTTGGCTCAGGTTGCCAATGCCTATGAGAAGGGTGGTCCCGATTGGTCAGGAACTCTCTGTCCCCATAGTGTTTAAATCGATACTAGTGTACGTGCCTCTGAAACGTGGGGAAAAAGGCACTGGAGGTTTCTCTCCTCTTGGAAGGTGGGTCTTAGGATCTCTAGATAGGATAAGTACGCTTCCTCTGCGAGGTGGAGCTAGATCTCCTTGCTAGTAGGCTCAAACTCGACTCACTTTGTGATGAGAGATCGTCCGCTAGTTGAACCCTGAACCGCTTTTTTTGCTTCCGCTATAGATCTAGTGGCCACCAGGTTCACCATCAGATCTGCCGTTTGATACGGTGGGGTGGGGACCTCACACCTGGTATCAGAGCCAGGTTAGACTGAGAAATAAAGTCCTATTGTTTGAATATTTAAGAGGAACTAAAAGTATATAGGTAGCTGATCCAAATTCCATGCATTGGTATTGTAGGAAGATCCCGTGCTAGAATATCGAAAGTTCCAAGTGTTTGAGCTTATTTACGAACAAGCTCGACGATCCCCAGTTTACCAATTCAGGTGAGATGTCATGGAGATACTGATGAAGGATCATACGCCACACTCCACTCGCATCGATAGAGGATGGGGACTTGATTGAACACTTGCAAGAGGGATTTACTACATCAACACTCGGAAGCTAGGATGCCTGGCTACCAATTTGAAGAAGATATGTTGGGAAGAAGATTTGAGGGTGGTGGAGATATTCTACTTGCTGCCTACTCGATTGGACTTGACTGTCTCAGATGACACCAATCAAACCCTCAACGACTGGCTCTTGGAGAAGGTCACCAATGTTATCCCAACAAAGAGAGTCAGAACTTTTGGAGTACCAAAAGAAGAATCCCGGCTTGACACCATAGTTTATTATCCACTCAAGGATGAGTGTAGGAACTACTTCACGAACAAAGTAGTGCATCATGTGAACACAATCTCCTAAGCGTATCTTATACGCAATCCAAAAAGCCATGTAATAAATTGATCATCAGTTATCCTAAACCTTGAGGGGTTTCGATTGTAATAAATTTTTCATCAATAAAGTGATTTTTGTCTCTGAATCTCTGTCTCTTGATAAAGTGGGATCTTGAATTTTATTTAAAGTCTCGTGTCTATTTTGAAAATCCAAGTAATGGTATCAAGAATCTTGTATAACCCATGTAGGCACCGCCTGTTGCTCTATACTGGGAAGTGCAAGAGAAGAAGATCCTCCTTAAGCAAGCCCAGTCTCCACTCTTTAAGGGCGAGGGGGAGAATGTGGAGAGAGATGCGGAAGTGTGGATGGAAGCCATGGACAATTACTTTGAAGCTGCGGGAACCCAACCCGTGAATCAGACTATGCTTGCGATGTTCCGCTTGTCTCGCGATGCTAAGATATGATGGAAGCAACATTGCAGGGACTTGGATATTAAGGGATCTTCCCAATCCTGGGAAGACATCAAAGCTGCAATAATGGGACGTTATTTACCACCTGCCTATAAAACCTTGAAGATGAATGAATTCTTTTCACTTCGGCAACTGACTTCATCTGTCGAAGAATATTATGCAAAGTTTGTCACTCTTCGGAGATATTCTCCTAAGATGACCTTGGAACAACAGGTGGCGAGGTTCTTCCAAGGGCTAATCGACCCTTTGAATACGCAGTTGGAAGCTCTCAGGCCGACAACACTACAGGATGCCTTGTTGAGGGCCAAACCTGTAGCTCTTGAAGTACAAAAGGTTAATCAGAACAAGAGGAATCATTGGGCAAAGAGGGCAAGGACAATTGCTTGGAATAACAGATCAGCCAACCAAGCATATTACCGGCGCCCTATTGTGGCTACCACCACAACCATGGAGTTCCCAGATGTTCGATGCTATGGTTGCGGCGAGTTTGGATATTACAGATCCAAGTGCCCTAGGAACACTCAGGCAACCAGCGTCAATGCCATACCCTTGAATTCCCATGGGCGTGGCCAACCTAATGGAAGAGGAGGACGTGGAAGGATGAACAGAGGGTGAGGGCGTGGAACTACCGCCAGAGTGAATGTCGCGTGGTACAATCAAGTGTGGGTGATGAAGCAGTAGAGAGAGCAACCCTGCATGCTGCAATTGACAACCCCAATGGTTGCGAGCAATCCGCAGTCATTCATACGCCAGGATCTCTCAGAGGTGAACAAGTTAACTTCCTTATAGATTGTGGTAGCACTCTTTCATTTCTTTCACCTAGATGCATGAGAAAGCTAAAGCTAGATAAGTATCCAACAAGCAAGCTAGTTGTAGAGTTAACAAACGGCAAGGAAGTAGTATCTCAACACTCTGCAGGAAAAATCGACTTTGATCTAGGGGGACGCCCAACTTCTGCCCAATTTCGAACCCTACCCTTAGGATTCTTTGATGGGATACTAGGGATGGACTGGCTAAAGAAAAATAAGGCCCACATCCATTTTGCATAAGGGAACTTTACCTTTACAGATAACTTGGGTAATGAAGCCTTAATCCAGGGGGGAAATGGGAGACCTAGGGCTACTCTAGTTAAGGCCAGTAGACTCTTGAAGGGACTGAGAAAGGGGCAGCAAATTTATGTGGTAAAGCTCAATAAGGTGGACCAATCAGATACCTCACTTCGACCAAACTGGTTGAGGGAGTATGATGATGTATTCCCTGAAGACTTTACGAATCTTCTGCCACATAGAGAGGTAGATCATGAGATTGAGACTATCCCTGGATGTGAGCCTATCTCAAAAATACCTTATAAAATGTCACTTCCAGAGGCCATCGAACTCAAGGAACAACTTAGGCAACTCATTGAGCAAGGATTCATTCGACCCAGTACTTCTCCTTGGGGTGCACCATTTATTTTTCAGAAGAAGGATGGAACCCTAAGGCTATGCATAGATTACCGTGGACTGAACCAGGTAACTGTCAAGAACAAGTATCCAACTCCAAGGATTGACGAACTCTTGGACAGACTCCACGGCGCCAAAATGTTTACAAAGATTGATCTAAGGCCAGGATATTACCAAATCAGGATCAAAGAATTAGATATTCCAAAGACGACTTTCAACACGAGGTATGGACACTACGAATTCACAGTAATGTCTTTTGGTCTAACAAATGCTCCTGCAAGCTTCAATCGACTTATGCAGGATATTTTCAGACCTTACTTGGATGATTTTGTCTTGGTTTTCTTTGATGACATTCTGATCTATTCTAAGAATGAGGCAGATCACGAAGAACATGTTCGCAAAGTACTTGATCTTCTTCGGGAACACCAACTTTCAAGCTAGAAGAGTTGAGCATATCTAAGTTGTGTTGCTCATGCTGGATGAGATGAGCATAAGAGTCGAAGTCTATTAACTTACAATTGGTGGAGTGTCGTAGAGTCCAACACTCACGCACAGTGCACAATAAGACGAGAGCATAGATCCTCATCAACAAAAACCATTCTTAAAAGGGTGTGAGCTTGCAAAGCCATGTCATATGCTTTTATAGCTACACAATCTTTCTGAAGAACCCCTCAAAATCCTTCTTGCACAGCATATTGTTTCCCATGAATTTTTGTGTATGCATAAATAGGATGTTCCATCGTTGGACATATGCATTAGACACTCTTTTTTGCTTCCACCTATGCAGCTTGAGTGGACTACAATAGGCAAACCAGTGTTCCATCATGCTACCCTTTAATATTTGCTGCCTTTTAATTTCATATCTATCGGCAAATAATCCCTTGAGTCCTTTATTAATATTTCCAACGCTAATAAGTACTCCAATAATGCACGTATCCCAGAGGCACTTTTTTCCCACTGGTTTTTTTCCCTTTGGTCATACAGGTATTAGACCCTAATCTAGAAACTCATCATTCTACTTCTCTTGTACATACTTTTCATAAATAAACAATAGCCTCATCATTATGCTATTTTAACGGATAAATGCAACATCATCTCTCACATCAGACATATTCAGACCAAGGAAGATGCTGCAACAAATTGAACCACATCAACAAATTCAACGCCAAATGAAATTCAGCCCATCAACAACCAATCAAAACCTTCGCCAGCCTTCACGGACGCTTTTCAATAGTGCCCAAGGACGGGTACTAAAATCGGAAGGGGGGAATGTTAACTGAGTCAACGTCACTTATTAGAATTTTCTAAAGACTGAAGACGTATGAATGCATATTAAAGATCAACATGAAGAAGCAGTAAAGATTGGAGTTACACATTTTCCACATTTTTCCAAAATGGTAACGTATTGTAAACTCCCAATTTATTTCAAGCCATTGTAATATTCTAATGTGTTACGGGCTCAATGGGAGTTCCAAGTTGTAAAGAACAAGTCAGTTAGTGTGCCTAGGTGACAGATTTAGTAAGTGGTGGAGCCTTAAAGGCCTTGGGGGGCCCGAACATGGAATATTTTTACCCTAGGTATATAAGGCAATGTGTAAAAGAAATTAGGGTTCTCAAGCTCATTTGTTGAGAGCACTCTTTGGTGAGAGCTCCTGAGGTGTGTGGCTATGGAGTCCTTGAGCTTCTCCTTGATCATGTGACTTGACTAACACTAATCAATGCTTAATTCTCTTTCACTATGCCTCTCTCATGCTTCTTATGATTGCTTATGATGATTTGATTAGCTAGATCGTAACTAATTAGTGATTAATCCCTCTCTAATCTTGTGTTTGCCCTCTGTTGTTGTGCATGTAGGTTTGATTGGAGTGTGGTGCTCAATAGATCTATGTGGGTGTGCTTGCAATTAGTGTGTTGCATGATAGGATTAGTGTTGTGTGCATCTTGTAATCGTTAGTGTGTGTGATTGGGTTGATTAGAGGTGAAGAGAAGTGGATGTGGAGATTTCCCAACATTGTGGCTTAGCTCCTCCATAGGACAAAAATCTCACCTCAGAGAGTTAACCATTTGTGTTGCCATTATTAGCTCACTAATCATGTGAGTGTTTCCATGCCCTAGCCGGGTAGCTCATCCCTCCGGATTGATAATTTTGTTGGTCATTGGAGCTATGCGACAATGGGACCCCCAACACCAACATATGAAATCACCATTTTGTTTTCTAACTCAATAATTATTTGAGTGCAACCATCCTTAACATGTTCATGGTATGTTGAGTACATGTGTGCAAAGCACAGTGGGTGGTATGCATGTGACCATGGCAACCAAAATAGACCATACACTTCTTCCTCCATCAAGGTTCCCCCGCAACCGGTACATACTAACATGAGAACTTGGAATGGCCATGTGGTTAACTTTGCTTAGTAGGGAGTTGGCACTACTGCAAAACTTGTCTCGCTTTCAATTTGTGCATGTAACAACCGGTGACTAACATGAGAACTTGGAATGGCCCTGTGGTTGACTTTGCCTAGTAGGGAGTTGTCACTATTGCAAAACTTGTCTTGCTTTTCAATTTGTACATGTAACAACTGGTACAGACTGACATGAGAACTTGGAATGGCCCTATAGATGACTTTGCCTAGTAGGGAGTTGGCACTATTGCAAAACTTGTCTTGCTTTCAATTTGTACATATAACAAAGATGTGAAGTTCAATTGAAGCCTTGCTTCATTCACTTGCTTCACATAGTCATTGTGCCTCGCCTATAAAAACAACAAAATTAGACCAACAAAATCAATAGCCATTATAGAGGTTAAACCTAGGATCGTTGACTTAAAGTTTTAAAGTGATGTCTACCTCAACCCATATACCCATGTAGCTTTAAAGAAACACTCTTATTTATCACAGCTTCAACATCTATAACCGCTAAAAGTTTTAGATCATGAGTAGGATAATTCTTCTCATGATCCCTCAGATTTCGCGAAGTATACGCGACCGGTCCTCCTTCTTGAGTAAGAACTCCGCCTAGAGCAAATTTACTAGCATCGGTCAATACTTCAAATTCCTTACTAAAATCTGGGAGCTTTAAAATAGGATCTGAGACCAAGAATTCTTTTAGCTTAGCAAAGCTAAACTCGTGCTCGGTCTTCCATTCGATCCTCATTCCTTTCTTTAGGAGTTCCGTCAAAGGTGCAACAATACGTGCATAATCCTTGACAAAAATCTTGTACCATCCCGTTATTCCAAGAAATCGTCTTACTTCGCTGACGGTGGATGGTTGAGGCCAATCAACGATATCCTTGACTTTGTCTGGGTCCACTGAAATCCCTTCAGCCGATATGACAAATCCAAGATAATTGACCTTTGGTGAGACAAAAGGTGCACTTGCTCTCCTTAGCGTCGTAAGACTAATAACTACGACTCTTAGCACAGAGTTTAATATGACTTCAAGCTTTAGGACAAATGCTTTGCTCACTCTATGGCTCAGTAGCCCGACTCTGACTATGCCAAAGAGTGTTTTTTTCACCCTGGTGACTTGACTTTTTACAATTTTGTGCTTACTACAAACATTTCTTTAGGTACAAGTAGGCTTGAATCCTCAAAAACCGGATTAGTTAAGGACCAACTTGGCATTGAAGGTTTCTTTTTCCATACCTGTTTTATCATCTTTCAATTTGCATTCCCGTTGGTTGGCTCTTCCTTCTTCGATTGTGAACAATCCATTATTTATTTGATTCTCCAATTGGGCTTGTTGATAGGAGTCTTTGATGTTGTTGTAGGACTCTGTTGACTGTCGGCATTTGGCTTTAGACTCGGTTTATTGGAAGACTTAGGAATCCAAATCTCTTGATAACCTTGGTATCTCCTTTGTTGACTTTGCTTTGCTCTAGGTCTTGTTGAGTTCTTGAGATCTTCATGCAAGTATGGTGTAGTTGCAATTGGCTTGTGGTTGACTGGTAGCAAAATCTTTGTATATCCCGTGTAGAATCCTTGTCTAAGAGGAACATTCTTTGAGATCCGTCTTTTTCTGTATCTTCTTTTTGAGAGTTGTGGTAGACTTTAGCATCTTTCACTTTTGTTTTGTTGTATACCTTCTTCTTAGGTATCCTAGGATATTGTCAAAGTTGATACCTTGTGGGCCTTCTTGCTTGGGAGGGACTTGAAGTTACTTCATATGCCCTAACGCGGTTTTGGTACCCATATCTATCTGTTACCTCTATTGTACTTTTGTTCCTTTAATCTCCATTCTGATGATATCCATCCCATGTGTTTGTCTTTTTGTGTTGATTTCCCATCTTTAACCCAAATTAGATCATTGAATCTGACTTAAATGCTCAGAACAAACACTTGCTTGACTATCTTTTTCTTTCTTGAGTACTTTGGCTGATATATCTTTGTTTTTCTGGGTGTCTCCTTAGAGGTTTCAGCTGGGTTAGCAATTGAATTGAAATTTTGAAAGCCTGACTTTCTTGAAGTATCTGATCCATGAGGGCTCTTTTATATAGAGGCATACAATGTCACAGCTTCTTTGCTAGTCGGTGGAAGTTCCACTTTAGCTTTACCTTGTCTGCAAGATTTGTCTTTGATTCCTTTGGCTTTTGCAACTTTGAATCTAGATTAATGGTATCTGTATTTGTTGCTTGCTAACACTTGGGAAAGAGAGTATCAACATTTTATCTTCTTTGTAGGCCTTGTGTTGGTCTAACCACTGATGTCCAAGGATTACATTTGCAAGCATTTCTTTTGAAGGCTTCACCTGAAACTTTACATGCTCTTCATGATTCTAGATGCTAAGGGTAACAACCATTTTGTTATGTCCTGTATGCAGACCCAACATTGTTTTTCTATCATGTTTGCATGCACTCACCTGGAGGATCCTTTGGATGTTCTCTGCAATCATATTGTACTTTGCTTCTTTATCCTGTAGAGCATTACGTATGACACTTGCTCCTTTTGTACTGCTGAGAACTATAGCTATCCTCATTGGAGGTTCTATCAAATATCTTTGTCCTGCATTTTCCATGGTCTCATCTTGATCTAACTGTGTCTCTATGGAGGGTGGCTTGAGACTTTGTGTTCCACTCTGACTTACATCAGCTGATTCATCTGACAATGAGTGATTGATCTTTGGACTTCCTATTTCTTTCTAGTTGTCTGTAATTTTGAATTTCTTTACTTCTTGTCTTGGTGGCATTCTCTGCTCAATAGCTTTTGTGGTTGCTCTTTGCTCTGTTTGATCTGCACTTGCTATTGCCTAATTTTCTTTAAGCTCTTGTTCTATTTGATGGAGATGAATCATCTTCAATAAGATCTGCTTTGATATAAGTCTCCATTTCAAATGTGCTTGAGGACCTTATGCTATCGTCCGCGGGTGACCAGTCTTGGTCGTCATTGTTTGTTGTCTTTGAAGACTGCATCTTCATTGAATTCTGTATCTCTAACATCTTCTGGGCCATTGGCATTCCCATTATGATTTTGTTTGGCATATCCTTTGTTGTGATCACATGGAATTGAGCTATGATGATCTGTGAACTTACTTCAATTGTGGTGGAGATGATTCCCCAGCATTTTGCTCGGTTGTTTCCTGATATGCTCACAAATTCAGGAGCATCTTCTAGCTGTGGTTGGCCACATCTTTTCCAAGTGCAAAAAGACATGAGGTTCTTGTTTAACTTAAAATCTAGCTTTACTTTACTTGACAACTTTACTTTACTTGACAGCTTTTCTTTGTTCTCACCAACAATGTTGCACTTGGTCGTCTTAGGATTTGTGTTTGAATTGACTTCTTTTGCTGTGGAAGCATCCTTTGGTTGAGCTTTATCTACATTTTCTTTGCTTTGATCCATTGTACTTTCTGGCAGAATCTGTCTCTTTGGAGGAGATTTTGGTGGTAAACTTTGTGTATCCTTCTGGACTTTAAATTTCATTCGGACTTTGAATTTTCTTTCACCTGTTCTGGCAGCTTGAGGCTTTGCATCATCTGCAGATAGTCTTTGACGTCAGTCGGGCCATCCATAGTGGTTTGTACAAGGTTGTGATCTTGCTGATATTTGTTACCATGTGCATATTGATATGCATATGTGAGCTTGGTCACACGTAACTGTTTGAACACTATTGGATTTGTTGGCTTTTGACTCTCACTTATGGAGATCAACTGAAACTTTTGTCCTTGATAATCTTCATATAAGCATTTTTCTGTAGATTCTGAGGGAACTTGGGTCAATTGGAAACTCCACTATCATCCATCTGCAACAATCTCCAATAGTGCCCTACCCAAGCACGTAGCCATCCATGCACACAAAAGGCCCGTAGCACTTTAGCACCTCTTCGAACATCATCTTGCCTCATCAGCCTATATGTCTCTGCAAACACATTATCTGTATGAACCAACACTTCTGACCCTCCCTCCCAGCCATGTAAAGTAGAGCTCCTCTCAAGGGAACCCCGTATCCGATGGATAACATACTGCACAGTTGCACTTACTAGCATACCTTTCAACCATGGGTTGCATACCTCTTTTGAAATCTTGGACACATCCTGGGAATCTCCTCCATATGCCATAGAACACATCTCTTGCGCTGGCTTCATGCTCTCTTGCACCTCCTCTTCGAACTCACTTACACTGTCATTAAGCCCTTCATCATCGATTGGTCCTTCAAGGTCGCCCAGCACTTCCTTCTGTCCAGCTTCATTCGCCTACTCTTCAATCACCTCTTCTATCGCTGCATCATGCTCCTCTAGGGAAAAGAGAAACTCGTTCTCTACTGCATCCATCTCAGGTTCCTCCATAGACACGATTGCTCTATCTCTCTTGGCAAAAGTCTGCACATGTTGCACCACCATGGCACATTCCACCGCTACTTTCATCAGCACTGCCACTAGCATGGCACCACATACCACCTTCACCTACATTTCATTATCTGTAGGTCTAGACCGCACCTTTTGGCTTTCATCAACTATCTCAGTTTGCTATGTTCCCTGCTCTTCTTGCACATGTGCTATTACCATATCATCAAACATATAAGAGGGAAGCTTTACCTTTACTAGTTTGGGTTCATCAGATTTTGTCTCCTCGTCATGGGATGTGGACTCATCCGCTCTATCCTCCTCACTTGTCTCCCAACAATCGAGCTTGTATCATCATTGGCATCGGCATCATATACCGACTCCGTATCTGCATTTACATCCACTTGCTGCTCTACAAAAGCTGGACCATCTCCACCACTTTGCAAACTTTCTTCATTAGCGTCTGAACCCGCGGTGCATCCACTTGCTGCTCTACAAAAGCTGGACCATCTCCACCACTTTGCAAAATTTCTTCATTAGCGTCTGAACCCGCGGTATCTGCATCTCGATTGCATGCCACTACCTTTTCATCAACAAGAACATGCTTTACCTCTTCAATCCGTACTGGAACCTCCACATCTGTTACCACTTTTGCATCTTGGTTCACCTTGACATGGAGCTTCTCCTCGTTGACAAGCTCTTCAACCCTCGGCACATGCACATCACAAACTGGAAATCTCCAAGGAACATAACCAATAGTAGGTCTTACCTCCACAGGCCTTGCCTTTTGCACAACTGGAACCGGACCCAAGAGCACTTCACTACCTCCGCAATAGGTATATAATCTACTGGCTTTAGCATACCCAACTCCAACTTTCGCTTCACCTTTCTGCTCTTTATCTTTGCCAAATAGACCATGTCTTCATAGGTATCGGCACCATCTTCGACCTTTTCTATAATCCTCGGATGCAAGCACTCTAACAGCTTTGACAGCTTAAAATATTGATTGATTTTGACCCCAGTCGCAATCTCTAATTTCTTCCAACAAGCTTCAAATTGCTCAATGAAAAGGGAGAAATCCTTACTTACATCCTAGCATACCGCCTTCAGTCTTGCACCAGCTTTCTTTGCCGTAATCACCTCTCGAAACCGCTCCAGAAACTGACTCTGCACCCTTTGCCATGTTTCTCGATCACTTCTCTCTAAGCCATCGAACCACACCTTGGCTCACCCTCGCATCAACAATGGTATCGTCTGTAACCTTTTCGAATCCGTCGACATACGCATCGACAACAACCATAATTCAAAATCTGCTAACCAATCATCGGGATCTTCGACGCCCGTAAATATGGGGCCAAAACCTGCCTCCACCATCTCTATCAGCTTCAACCTCAACCATTAAACATCTCAACTGTGAGACAACCGCTTCATTGGCAACAAAACACCGCTTTCAACCGCAAATTGGAGCATCAAATAGCTCCTCAGTGGGGGCACCAGAAGATGGAGAGGGGGAAAGGGGAACACACCCAGCACACAACACAATGCCTCACTATAGCCCAGGGTATACACAGCGGCCCAATCCACTAGAGTTCACCTTCAAAACTCAACACTACCCGTAAACAAGCCACCGCTTTCACACAACCACATGCACATACGCCTTGCAATGCACCAGACAGACTCAATCACTCCGCTTCACTCAATTCACAGCCTCTCTCTACATCTCTTCCGCACTCACACAGCCTCTCTCTACATCTCTTCCGCACGACAAACCTCGGGGGCACACACGCCGACACACGCCCGAAAACACACACACACAAGCAGAGAAGAGAAGGGGGAAGGGGGAATGACGCCTTGAAACAGTAGGGAATAGTCTTCTAGCATAGGCAATGTCATGTACAACCAACACACTGCCGGCATAAACCTCGGCAACCAAAACAATGGGTCAAAAGCCTTGGCAAAAACCTCCTGCCAAAACAACCTTGGTCGAAAGACCCTCTTTGGCCAAAAGACCCATACAAATGAGCATAAGCACCCTTTTATAGGGGTGTGCCTAGAAGTCTCAAAAAAGAAAAAATGGGGTCCCCTTCCATGTCGTGCACTCCATTTGGAGTTCCTTTTAGAAGTTTTATGCATTCCCAACACTTGGCTTAGTTATTTTGGAAAGCTTTGCATGCTACACCATGGCCCTTTCCCTGTGGTCCGCCGCACTTCCTCCTTTGGTACCTTTGCATTTGGCTTTGTCCACCTGACTGCTCTCAGACTCTCCTTCTCGCTCTCCTTGCATGCTTGACCCCTGTGGGATTTGCCTCTTACCTAAGGGGGGAAGGCAATAGCGATATCTCTATTTCCCCCCTCCCTTTCCTTCTCAAAACTTTGGTGCCCCAAGAGCCGCAGGACTCGCCTTTAGCAAGGGTCCTTCCACATCATCACCGGGCTCACACAACGCGGGTGCCACCTACCGCCCCGCCTCACCGGCTACACCGCTCAAAACCGCCACCAACGCCACTACCGCGCCGCGCGCAGCGCCTGGGCATACCCGCCATGGCTGCGCCCAAGGGGAGCTCCCCTCCACCTCTCTTGGATGCTTATGGGAGGGCCACGCCCCAGCATATAACCCACGCACTCCTGCCTCCTTTCCTCGCATGTGGGGTTTGTCCCCCACCACGTGGCGGTCCCAGGAGGCCATAGCCCCTTAAGACTTCAAAAGAACAAAAAAGCCCATTATATTTTTCTTAACCAAAAAACTATGCAACCAACCTTGGCCTGGCTCCCATTCTGTGCTCCCACCTTTTGTTTCCGAGCCGCAAAGCTTGAGTGAAGCCCCACTTTTCCGGCTCCTACTACCCTCTCTGTATCTGCACTTTTACCCCTCGGCATCCTAGAACCAAAGCTTTCAAAAATGGAAAAAACATCTGCAACCCTATCCGGTCAAATGCTCCTAGTTTTCCGACTAGCATATCTCCTCGCTCTGACCTCCGTTTGGCATGCAGTCACTTCCTGTTAGCTCGGTGTAATGTACACTCCGCTCTAGAACTTTGTCGAGGCTCAGAAGATTCTAGATGGCACATTCTCCCATGCGGGCAAGTGGGCTCAGACCTAGTCCCCAGAAAAACTTCAAATGACTATATCTTGCAAACCGTGGCTCCAATCCGCAATCCGAAAAGACGGGTAGGCTCCATGAATTGATCTCTACACATCTATACCTCAAATTCCACTTGGACCACCTGTACCCAGCTGCCCTGTCCGGCATAAATCTGCAAACCACCAAAACTTTAACCTTCAATAACTTGGGCTCCGTAGCTCGGTTTGATGAGCCTTCTGGACCTGTTCCTTCAGCACTTCAAGCTCTTCATTTCTGGATCCCAAAACTGCACTTTGCAGCTCCTTCCTCTGATACCCCATATTAGCTCATTACGGAGTCTTCCTTGGCCTATAAGCCACATCATGCATACACTCCCGCTGCGACCTGCTATCCCATGACCTTCCTGACTTCTCCAGTCCTTTGCCATGCTTCTGCTTACCTGCACACACCTGTCCATGCCATCTTCTAGAGTCGACACACTTTGGCTGCACCAGCGTCCAACTGGACAAGGCGCCTAGAAATGCATCAGAATTGAGTTCTTTTTTGGGATATATTAATTTTTACAGAAGGTTTGTGCATAAGTTTGCTTCTCAAGCATTACCATTGTATGAGCTTACAAAGAAAACCAGCAAGTTCAGTTGAATTGCTAAATGTGAATAAAGTTTTCAAAAATTAAAGAATGCCATTGTCAGTAAACCAATTCTTCGACAACCAGATTCGGATGTTATTTTCCATGTACAAGTGGATGCTTCGGGACTGGCAATGGGAGCAATTCTAGCTCAGCCATAAGGAAGAATTGACTATCCTATCTACTTTGCCAGTCGCAGATTCAGCGAGGCTGAACAAGGATATACAATCACTGAAAGAGAGGCTTTAGGGATGGTTTTCAGTGCTACGAAATTCCGGCATTATTTGCTAGGCAAATTGTTTCATTTTTATGTGGATCATCAAGCCCTATTATTCTTGATTAATAAAGTCAGTATTCAAGGCATGCTAATAATACGGTGGATGATGTTCCTTGTGGAATTTAAATTTTGAATTTTCCATAAACCTGGCAAAAACCACTATGGTGCTGATGTCCTCTCTAGGAGTACGGAGGGCTACTCTCAAGCGTCTTTAAGAGACGAACCAGTGAATGTTGAATTATTTCAGTTGGAAGCGGTGGAATGAACTGATCCTGAATTATATGAAGTATATCACTTTCCTTCTTAGGGTGGCTTCCCAGATGACTCGAAGCAGAACCAGAAGAAGGCTCTGGTTATTAAACGTTTAAAGTTTACCATTATTGGTGGCTCACTCTACAAATTGGGTGTCAATGGGATTCTTCGTCGATGTGTGCCAATGGAGGGCACAATGCAAGTTATTTCAGAGGCACATAATGGGGAATCTGGTGGACACTTTTCTATTGATATCACTTTCAAGAAGATTCTGCAGGCTGGTTTATGGTGGCAAACCTTGATATTTGATGTCAAAAGTTTCTGCAAAACCTATGACATATGCCAAAGAATGGCTCCAGGCCGCTCTGGGTCACCTTTAGCAGCTAGGGAGCGTCTTTTGTCCTTGTGGGAGTCTTGGGAGAGTTTCCAAGCTTGCAACTAAGTGTGAGAGCCAGTTAACCAAGCCAACTGGACACTTGGTGGGTAGGAGACTGGACTTGCCATGCTTAACTAGAGTAGCTCCCATATGCAAATAGAGAGCAAAGTCGATTTTCAGCTTGAGGAGGCCTATTTAAAGGTGTGCTCACACACACACTGTTGAGCCAGCAGAGGTCACACCCACATTTTTGCTCACATCCATCATTTTGTAACCATTGATTGTAATAAATGTCTTTCCGACATTAATTTTCATTTGAGCCATTCATTAAGTAACGGGACTCAATTGAGTTTCCGGCTTGTAATCCCGAAGTAATTTCACCTGTTGATGTAAATAATTAGAGATGTTCTCACCTCCAAGGCTGAGGTATATAAGCCAAAGTTTTGTAACCTAAGGGAATTCAATTAATCAAAAGGGAGTTTTTGAGCGCCGTGACTGTGTCTGAGAGAGAGAGAGAGAGAGTCTTATCTTCTTGCTACGCGAGCTACGGGGCCGCCATTGGAGAAGCGACACCGCCATTGTGTTAGCAACGGTGAGAGCTACGCACAGATACCAAGAGTGCGCGCTATCGGCTTCTACGTGTGGTAAGTTCCTACGAGCTTCGGTGTGAGTTTTCTTCCAACTCGTGTGTTGGAATAGAGCGTGCAGCATATCTATAGAACCACAACGAGTAGAGCTACACATTAGTACCATCGGGGTCAAGTTTCGGTCACCTGTATTTTTCGGCCTGTCTTCATACGCGTTTACCGCACGGAGTGGTTATAGGTTGATTTTGCAGTTCAAGTCTTTAGGGTGTTGTTCTTACCTAGTGTATAGACTTCCCCTTGAGTTTGAGATCGATTCAATGATTCTAGATCCTGTTTCGTATAGCATTCGTTCGTAGTACGGATTTCAGCCACTTGCGTATTTTAGAACTTAGATTTGATTTCCTTAGTAGTGATTTTCATTAGAAGGTCGAGTAGGTGATTTGACACCCACCTAGTTGTTTCCATGCGCCTGCGGGTCAAGCTCCGTCCTCGTCTGACAAATTCTGTTGTTGGTTGAGTTCTCGCTATTTAGCTTCCGCTAGCGGCGTAACCGCCTTAACATTTGGCGCCGCTGCCGGGGACGAGAGCCCTAAGTAGGTGACCTTAGACTAATCCTACGAGGTGAGTCGTATAAACTACTTTGTATACTTTAGTTAGAAAAGATCTAGCAGTGGTGGACTCCGAAGATCTCGAGAGATACTAGGAAGTGGGGTATTCCTGGGTCTTCCGTGTTGACAGTATTTTTAGTTTAGCTTAGATTTGTTTGTTGTTTTGTTGGTGTTGAGTAGTTGTTGATAGAAGAAGAATTTGCTAGTCCGTGAGTGACAGTGGATATCTTTAAAGTCACAATTACCAAACCCATTTTATGATTAGGAATAGCTTAGGTAGGACTTCATTTGATCCTGATCTAGAGCTAGTAATCATTGGAGTATTTGCTTGATATGGTTGATTGCATGTTAGATCACTAAACCGTCGAGTTAGTAGTGAAACTTGCAATAAACAAAAGTCAGAAAAATTTTCTGTGTATCTGGGAGTTGCTGAGCACTTGAGAAAGCTTTAGGAAGGATTCTGTGCCAAAAAACTGGAAATCTGCAACTTTAGACATCATACGCGTATGATGTCTAAATGACCAAACAGAGACCAAAACAGAAATTTTGACTTTACCAGAGTGTTCAAAAGGGGGGTTATACCCTAATTTCAACTTAAAACAAGAGCATTAACACTCAAAGAAACCCGAAAAGACAAGTCGGAGTCCAAGAAACGCAAAGAATAGGAAATTTTGGATTCAGATCTTGTTTTTACATTCAAACCTGACAAAAACACTTGAAACTCAATTATAAACATTGGAGAAGGCTTAAAACCAAAAATAGTCAAAATCTGGGACAAAAGACATCATACGCGTATAATGTCTTTTGGCACATCCACTGCTTATTTTTGATATCTGACCTGACAAGATTGTTACAGGCACTGTAGGAAGCATAAATATCAAGTTTGGACCCAAATTGATGAAAAAGACATCATACGCGTATAATGTCTTTGACCTAATTTTGGACATATTTTGATACTTTGCTAACACAGATCCATTGTAATAGCTGCCTAGAGGTTATATTTCAAGTTTCATCCCATTTGGATAACAATTGACCCAAAAACAAGTCAAAAGCAGAAAATTGCCAAGAAAAGCCTGAACTAGCCATAACTTGCTCAAACAGAGTTCAAACTGAATTTTGTGAGTGAACAGAGCATAAAGGGGCCACTGAGAGTGAGCATAACCAAAATAGTCAAAATCTGTGAAAAAAGACATCATACGCGTATAATGTCTTTTTCAGCATAACTGCGACAAAATTCTCACTTGATGAAACAGAAGTTGTCCAATTGACAAGATTAAACAATTGACCAAGTATCAGTCAGTTTGGATCAATTCTGACCACAAAAACTTGGGGAAAACAAATTGCCGAGACGGAAAAGTTACAGTCCTTTATGGGAATTGATGAATTTGAGATCGCGCAGGAATCTCCGGAATAATCAACCAAAACAAGGGGAACCAGCAAGTGTCATATCAACCGAGGGAAGTGTAAACCAAAGTTGGGTGCAACCATTAGAGCCGATCTTTGAAGGAAGTGTTTCTGATACTTCTTCAGAGAGGTCTTACGAGATTTTCACCGAACACTCGAACAGGAACAACAGAGAAAATATGGCAGCAGGATCATCAAACCCTTCCGCCACCATGAAGCTATTGTTCATAAAATACCATTACGACAATGAGCAAGGTGCCAAGATCTACAAAGATGGAATGGACCGCTATTGTGTAAAGATAGAAGATAGACCTAGTGAGTTCAAGGACTTAGTGCCTGTGAGCTATAGCGGAGATAGATATCTAGATGACGAGGGTACCATGTACTTGGTAGTCCTAAACCCTAACATTGTGGACAAGTGGGGATTGATGGGCACCAAAGCCAAAATAGATGAAGAACTCGAGGAGAAAGCACCAATAATGAACTTCCCTAATGCGAGGTTAAGAAGAGAGAATGAAACTACAAGGATCAACACTGATAACATCTATGTGGGGCTATACAAATATAATAATGGGGAGCAAGATCTCTATTATAGATGTGAAGAACCCTACACCGGAGAGTTGACAGACAAAAAAAGACTCTATGTCTTTACCTACACAGAGGGATCGGAAGTGAAAATTGCCGCTTACGATAAGTATGGCAGGCAATACTCAACAATGGGCAAGAAAGAATTAGAAGGATATACATACTTTGGGGGACCACTACATCAGTATTATGTTACTTCTAGCTCACATAGACCAGCACCAACAACTGGAGTGCAAAAATCAATGACAACAGGAGGACAAAGAACTCAGGTTGCTGACTCTTTCAGTCAACCTTGGGACTCGAAGCTCGGACCAATGGGATCATTACATTCCAGAGAGTCAATGGAGACGAATCGAGGTAGTGCAGTTCCAATCCCCACCTATACCACTCCAGGTCCAAGGTTTGAAGCGGAACCATCACATTTACCTCCCAGTAGTAGATTCAGGGCAGAGGAACCGACAAGGGTAACCCATGAAGTCCATGATGCTAGAGAAAGCTTTAGCCGAGACACAGGAGCAATGAGATTGGTAGCAGATCATAGACGTATGAGACCATCTCAAGTAGCCAAGTGTATGCCAAAGAAGTATGGTGGTTCAGGAGATCCGTATGCACATGTGTCACTCTTTAAGCAAGTCTTAAGAGCTGAGCAGATAACAGATTTCCATACACAATACGAGGGATTTGGTCTTACTCTAGAAGGTACTGCATTGACATGGTTTCAACCAATGAACATAGGGGGATTCCATGACATTGACCATTTGCTAAGAGAGTTTGCTGAGGAATTCTCAAAACGAGGGATTAAGCACAATACGGTCTCACAAATATATGTTTTTAAACAGAGAGAACACGAAAAAGTGAAGGAAGCTTCACTTCGCTTCAAACAATACATTGAGAGATGTCCAGTACGTGAACGACCACAAGATGACAGACTATCTGTTCTCTTTATTGAGGGACTGAGGAACGACACTCTCAAGAAGGACTTGCACTTGAAAGCTTGTACAAGTTTCGAGCAAGTAACGAGAGAGGCATTGTACTTAGTGGATAACTGTACGGTTTATGGAGAGGTGTCAGCGGATACAGATTTTGCATCCAGTAGCTCCTCCTCCGTAGCGAGCGAGACTACCACTAAAAAGAATGTTCAAACAACAACCATGCCAAATGTAGAGCAAATGATAGAAGATGCTCTAAAAAGGATGGCACCATACCAAAAACCATTGCCAAAAACACTGAAATGGTGTGCTATTGAACAAAAATGGACAAATCATCCAACAGAGGAGTGTTATTACAACAAAGGGTATGTAAGGGAGCGCCAGTATGCACCTCCTGCTCAATTAGCACCACCTCAGATACATCCAGTACCTCGATACCCAACGGGAAATGTACCAGGACCTATGGGGATAGAAAGACCGCAACCGGTATTGGGACAACAACCACCTTTACCAGGAGCAAGACCAGTGGGCATTAGATATGCACCAACCTTAGAGAATCAGGAAGAACAAGCCTTAGTGCCTGTTCAAGCCTATTATGAAGAATCTGGTGCACACATGTCTCCAACTGTGTATTACCCACCAGAAGAACCCAAACAACCAGAACCATGGGGCATGATTGGGAATGTTGGAACACCAACAGTTACAAGTGCTTCTGATGAAGAGAGATACAATTTGGACGCAAGAACATTGATGTTCATAGCTCATGGAGGGTTAACAGGACAAAGACCATCCTATCCACAAAGGACGAATCAAATGGGACCAAGACCAGCACTAGGACCCTGTTACAAGTGTGGGGTGACCATCTGATGAATGTTTGCCCACATACGGAAATCATTAGAATTAACGCTTATTGCACTGAGTGTGGGGTTACTCACTTCATTGAGGATTGTTCAAAGAATCCAAACAAAGTGCAAAAGACGACATTGAATATGTTAGAAACTATTCCTACCAGCAGTGGGTCTGAAAATGAAACTCTGATACCAACGCAAGTTGTTACTAGAGCTCAAGCTAAGAAAACCACTAGAGAACCTGAGAATGGAAAGTTAGCGACTGAAGTGGTTAGTCAAGGACCGCGGAGTCAGAAAAACACATGGAAAGCTAGAAAAGCACGCATGAAGT
Organism: Adiantum capillus-veneris; assembly: GCF_014529385.1. NCBI lineage: Eukaryota > Viridiplantae > Streptophyta > Polypodiopsida > Polypodiales > Pteridaceae > Adiantum > Adiantum capillus-veneris. The sequence continues at coordinate 110,035,897 of NC_140960.1, forward strand.
TGAGAAAAGAACGTGAAGACGCTATTCTAGCTGAGGAACTAAAGCAAACTAAAGCTAGATTAGAAAAACTTGAGAGTCAAAACGGGAAACGAGAGATGAGCCCGGAAAGAACGAAACAAAAGAGTATCAAAGAAACAACGAGCTTAAGCTCAGGGGGATCAGTGCTAGTCGACAAAGTACACGAACCATTGGACGCACTGATGAGAGCTTACGAAGCTAGGTTAAAGAACAACCAAACACAAGAACAGAGGTGGATGACATACCCAAACGCGGAATTGGAAAAGCAGAGACTTGAAATGTGCCAGAGAATGATCGAGACTGCACAAGCCTTATTAGAACCACCAAAAGAAACAATGAATTGTGGAAAGGAAAACCCAATTCAGCAAGAGACTATCGTTTCACGGGTAGCTGAAAAGACTCCCAGTGCACAAAAGCCTGAAAATACACAAAAGGATGACCGCATAGTATTGAACACAACCGATCAGGAGATAGAGAGTTTTCATCCAGTCATACAGAGGATTTACGGAAAAGATGAGGATTACAATGAATTTTGGAAACAAGTGAGAGAGGCAAACTTTGCAAACGAGCTAAGTTGCCAAGCTAATCAGACAAATTGGGAAAAGGACATCAGGAATCCTCCCATAGTGGAATTTGAGGCAGGATCTCAAGTGGACTTGGATCTGCAATCTTACTGGGGAGATGGGGGCTCTGTTAGAACAATGGAGAGCAAACCTCATTCACTGAAAACCTTACCTTCATACTTAGGAGAGTATGAAGCAAAATCCGAGATTAGAGCACTTCCCTCACGAAGAATCTCATCAGAAAAAGTCATGGACTCGCAAGGATTGATAGAGATCTTGTCAACACCAGTGACATGCACTATCACTCTAGCTGAGCTTTTGAGGCTAAGACCACATATGTGGACCACTGTAGGAAAATGCTTGGAGAAATTTGGGATAAAAGACCCAACATCGAGACTGAAAGAGGGTATACAAGAGCTGAGTAAACCACAAAAGAACGCTAAGCCTGTACCCTTAAACAAGGTCGGAGAGTATTGCGAAGGTGAAGAGGGGAATACAACCTTACCAGTTGAATTCCAAGGAGTAAACACGATGGCAATACTAGACAGCGGAGCTGGGGTAGCCATTGCTACAAAAGAAATCTGGAAAAAATGGGGGAAACCAGCAATAAGGAAGACTAGGTTGAAACTCCAATTAGCAGATGGACACATGGAGAAACCTATGGGGTTATTAGAGAAAGTTGTAGTGACTTCTTGCGGCATTGAATACGAACATACTTTTGCTATTGTCGATGTTGCCAAGGAGAATAACTATGATATCATATTGGGAAGACCATTCATGAGACAGTTGAAAATGGTCCAAGATTGGGGCTACGATCACATATACTTGAGAAATATGGAAACCACTACACGTGTGAACCTGAAAGACCATAGCTACAAAGATGTGAACCGAACACCGGTAGAGGAGTTTGATTCAGCTACTTTGGCGGGATCCGAATTTCCAGCTTGGTTAGGTAAACCCAAGGAGTTATGGATGCGTGGAGCTTCGAGATGTGGAAGTCTGAAACGAGAAGAATGTGTTTTAGAAAGGGCTATCGAAGATGAAACTTATGTAGGAGAACCCTTTCCAGAGGACACGTTTGAACCATTAGAATGGACACACATTCTAGCAACCCTAGATGTTTGTGCAATTCCGGATGGTCCCACAACAAAATTTTGCGACAAGGACGGGTACGACGTGGTTCCGTATTTCATGTTGAGAACTGTACTCGAAAAAGAAACTGAAAAGAACGATACACTGGAAAAGGAAGATGAAGAGGAGGTGTTTCACGACATTACCGATCATCCAGAGTGGGGAAATGAAGCAGACAACGAGTCAACGGACAATTCAAGCGAAAACGAAGAAACTATAATGGATGTCCGATTTTATGATTTTCCGAACCAAACTAAACAACGCCAGAAACGCTATAGAGCAAAGAGAAAAACAAAGGGGGTTAGAACCAATCCGATGCCTAGAATAAGAGGAAAAAATCAACTCCTAATGCTAGTAAAGGCTGAAGATTGTGTTAAGGATAAGATTTCTGGAAGAATGAGAGGCAGTGATCAAAAGAGCTTACGAAAAGACAAAAGAGGCTCAAGAAATCAAGTTCAAAAGAATGGAACAAAAACTGAAACAGAAAAATCAGAAAAGAACAAGCGCAACAGAGAATACACGGAGTCCAAGTTAGAACGTAGAAACAAGTACAGAGAGCTCAAGAAAACTCTGAAGGAAGTTTGGACGACAGAAATTGAGAGTGGAGAGGACGAAAACGTCAAAATCAAGGAAAACATGGATGTTCCCTCTCACTATAGGAAATTCACAATAGAGGATAGGAAGGTGATATTAACCCCACCTATTCGAGAGAGGAAGGAGAACGAATCTTATGACGGACCGGAGGATGCAAAAAAAGTTGATTTAGCAGCTCCAGGTGAGACGCCTAGACCGGTGTACATAGCCACAGATTTGTCTCCAAGCGAGGAAGAGAGACTTTTGAGTCTTCTCAGAGAGTACAGGGATGTGTTTGCATGGTCTTATAAGGACTTAAAGGGAGTTGACCCATCGATATGCCAACACTCAATCCCACTGAAACAAGACGCAAAGCCTAGCAGACAGAGACCATACACATATAATGATACTTTTGCTAAGCGAATCAAGGAAGAGATAGATAAGCTAATGGAAGCTGAATTCATATACGAGATTGAACACACTGATTGGGTATCTCCGATTGTGGTAGTACCTAAGAAGAACGGAAAACTCCGAGTGTGTGTCAACTTAAAGAAAGTGAATGCTGCAACAATCAGGGACAATTATCCCCTGCCGATAACTGATCATGTTCTAGAGCGTGTATCAGGGAAAACAGCATACTCCTTTCTTGATGGTTTTTCAGGATATAACCAGCTAGCCATAGCACTGGAAGATCAACATAAAACAGCTTTTGCAACGGAGTGGGGAATTTATGCTTATCGGGTTATGCCTTTTGGTCTAACCAATGCTCCCGCAACCTTCCAGAGGCTGATGACGCATGCTTTCAAAGAATACTTAAGGCTGTTTCTAGAAATATACATGGATGACTTATGTGTACATTCTCTACTGAGAGATGAGCATCTAGAACACCTAAGAAAAGTATTTGAGAAATGTAGGACATATCGCATTTGTCTCAATCCTGAGAAATGTGTGTTTATGGTCCGACAGGGCAGAATTCTGGGACATATTGTCTCACAAAACGGAATATCCACGGATTTAGAGAAGATAAAAGTTATAGTGGATATGCCTAGACCAACCAATGCGAAACAAGTACAGAGCTTTATGGGACATTGTGGATATTATAGACGATTCATTTACATGTACGCTATAATAGGCCAACCACTTTACAGGCTAATAGTGAACTTTGAATGGACAGAGGAGTGTGAGGAATCGTTCAAGAAATTGAAAGAGGCACTCATTACTGCTCCAGTCTTGAAATCACCAGATTGGGAGAAGATATTCCATGTGCATATAGATGCTTCGGCATATGCAATAGGATGCATTCTGGCTCAGCCAGAAGAAGGAAACATGGATTTTCCTATCTGTTACGCCAGTCGACAGCTCAACCATGCAGAGAAGAATTACACCACAACAGAGCGAGAAGGATTAGGAATGATCTATGCTGTGAAGAAATTTCGGCATTATCTTCTAGCCAACAAGTTTGTGTTTTTTACGGATCACCAAGCCTTGCTCTACCTAGTGAATAAACCATGCAATACCGGGAGAATAGTGAGATGGTTCATTATCTTACTGGAATTCGACTTCACGGTAGTAGTAAAGAAAGGAAAAACACATCTTAGAGCTGATCATCTTTCGCGATTGACGAATGGAGAAGACCCTATAGGAGTAGATGACGACATGCCAGACGCGTACTTGTTCAACATAGAAATGATACCTAAGTGGTCTCAAAATGTCGTTAACCTATTAACCTATGGAGGAGAGTTCGATAGAAGAGAATAAAACCTGAAACATATTGCTATTCAGCAATCCAAGAATCTTCAATTGATTGCAGGAAGGTTGTATCAATTGGGAAATGATCATGTTTTACGACTATGCATCAATCCTGAGGAATATAATATATATCTGTGCGAAGCACATGTTCAGGAATGTGCATTTCATTGTTCAAGAAGGAACACATATAGGAATTTGTTACAATTGGGAGTCTATTGGCCAGGAATGAAAGAAAGCGTACATGAATATGTCACTGTATGTATTGTATGTTCATCAAAACCGCCAGCCGAGTATTCGACATTATATCAGATAATGATCGCTCCAGAATGGAGTCAGTATATTGTTGAATATCTCACAAATAGAACTTTCCCAGAAGGAACGTCAAAAGCTCGTCAGAAATCTGTAGAGACAGAAGCTAGAGATTACGCTTTAATAGGAGATCAACTCTATAAGAGAGGTAAAGACAACCAGCTTAGGATTTGCGCATCAGAGTCTGAGTATGTGATAATCCTGGAGCAAGCTCATGGAGGAGTAGGTGGAGGCCATTTCTCAGGTGATAAGACAACAAAACTTGTCTTAGCCGCAGGAATATGGTGGCCAACATTACATATGGACGCTGAGGAATACGTTAAACGGTGTGATGACTGTCAGCGGACCAAAGTACCACTTAAAAGAGATGATATGCCGCTTAGACCAATGATGGGGGCAAGAGCTTTTGCAAAATGGGGGATTGATTATGTCGGACCCATTTCACCTCCTGCATATAAGACTCATGCACAATACATCATTGTGGCTACAGACTATCTAACAAAGTGGGTCGAAGCAAAGGCAACTCAAAAAGCAGATGCCAGGACCACGGCACAATTTCTGTATGAATACGTCTTTGTACGATATGGATTGCCAATAGAAATTGTGAGTGATCGAGGCACACATTTTATAAATGAAGTGATAAAGATCCTTCTAGATGAATTCATGGTAATCCATAGGAAATCAGCCCCGTATCATCCACAAGCAAACGGACAAGCTGAAGCAACAAACAAAACCATATGCACGGTCCTTACGAAGATTGTATCTGAGTCGAGAACTGACTGGGACCAGAAGTTGCATTCAACATTATGGGCATATAGGGTAGCATATAAAACATCAATAGGAACGACCCCATATAACATGGTTTTTGGGCTAAATGCTATCTTACCAATAGAATTCTTGATTTCAACCTTAAGGGTGGCTAAGGATCTAGAGTGGACAGGGCACGAGCTTTCTGATAGAATAGATGACCTGGAAAAGCTAGATGAGCTTCGCCTAAAAGCAGTAGCTTCTATCTACGCTCAAAAAAGGCGACAAAAGGAATTTTTTGATAAGCATGTGCGGACTAAAGAGTTTAAGGTTGGGGACTATGTCCTAGTTTACACTCTGAAACAGCATGCTAAGAAGCTTAAAAAGCGAGGGATGGGACCTCTGGTGATTAAAGATCTATCACCAAGTGGAGCCGTCAAGCTTGCTACATTAGACGGAGAAGAAATGCCCAATTGGATTAGTGGATGCAGAGTGAAAAAGTATCTTTTGCCGCTAACCCAAGACATGCTTCTCAAAATACATCAAGAAAAGCTGCGTGTCCAGAAAAAGAAAAAGATTGTGGAGGAAGCGCAAGCCGAGGCGAAGGAAAGAATGGAGAAAAGAAGACTACTGCGTCAGAAACAGCGCAATGAAGGAGCAATACGAATAAACGCAGTCAGTATAACAGAAATGGATAATGACAAAGAAGAACCCATCGTTGAATGCAAAGTAGGAACCAACCAAATCAAAGCCAGAGCACTATTGGATTCAGGAGCTCAAGCTAACCTACTTTCACTCAGTTTGTATAGACAATTGACAAATGACACTAAACTACAAACTGCCAAGCAAGAGTTAAAGAGTTACTCTGAGAATTCAATCAAAACTGTCGCATGCACAGTTTTACATATACAGATTAACCAGTATGTGTATCCTCATATGTTTTACGTGGTTGAAGACCAAGCTACACAACATCCATTATTGCTAGGACAACCATGGCAGAAGCAATACAATGCAATGATTGACTGGAGTTCTAAATCAGTGCTTATCAAATATGAAGGTGAAAGTCAATCAGTTAAGTTCACCAAAGGAGCAGAGCCAACTCCAAAGGACGAATCCAAAGACAAAGATAAACAACAACCAGAGAAAAAGAAGAAGCAATGGCAACCAAAAGTTTCTATACAACCGGATTACTCTTCGACGAGGAATTCTCAACAGTGGATAAGGAAGACAAGCAATAATATAACAGCTCAACCTTGGAAAAAAACGGAGTCAAAGTTGGTATGGAGACCAAAAAAGGCTGTGCCAGAGAACACAAAGGTGGAAAACAGAGTCTTCAATACCAGACAACAGAGTGATTCCAGACAATCAAGGACAGTGAAACAGATCTGGATTCCAAAGAAGTTCATGACGGCACAAAGCTACAGCAAGCAAATTTGGATCCCAAAGATTTGTAAACAGGAACTCCCTTCAGTACAATCACGGAAACTCCTAGGTATTTCAAGGCGAGGAAATCAACACACAGAACAAAGCAGGTTTGGGTCGCAAAGAGTTTGTGGCAAGCACAAGCAAAGCGGAAGCAGATTTGGATTGTGAAAAAAGACAACAAGGTAACGAAGAATCCATCTACTGATTCTACTACCAAATTGCCAAAACCAACCCAAAACCCGACCACCAATCCATCAATCAAACAAAGAGCAGCTTTATTGGAAAGAATGTTGTATCGTCGCTCTACAATTGCATTGGGAACTTATGACCAAAACAACTACAATGCTTCGCCCACAGACACTTCATAGTCGTCCGGGAGGACTCAGACTAGGAGGGGGGGAGGTATACAGGAGCTACAAAGCAGCTACAAGCGGGAAAAACAAAGAAAAACAAAAATTATATTACAAGGGCAGTGTCTTACATGATTTTGCAATTTTTTATGTTTGATTGCGGATATTGATAATATTTATGCCCTTATATACCTTGTTTTGCAACAAGAAGAGATCAAATGATGAATTTGGGTCTCTAGATGTGTAAATATCACTAAATAAGAGTGTTTTTGGAGCTAAAAAGTGAAAAAAGTGGTAATCCAAGTCCAGAAATCACAAAGAAGTGTATATTCATATACACAGGGTTACCAGCTATTTATCGTGTATGTTTGGAATTTTTTGGCTTCAATTTGCTATTTTCCTTTATTTTTTATGATTTTCTTAATAAAAGTAAAAGAAAAATAAAAAAGCAGGTGAAATGAGATCGGAAAAAAGAAAAGAATAGACGGTGATGGTCCTAATGACAAGGGCAACCCATGGTAAAAATGGGTACAATTCTGAAAAAGTTGCGGAAAGCCCGAAATGACAATATTTTGGCAAAGTGGACAGATTTCTCAGAAACAGGTCAAAGGAGTCCAAATTGAGAAATTTCAAATCCTAAAGTGCATTTCACGACGAGATAGGAGCACATGTCAAATTTGGTAACAAGTGATCCGGGAAGCCCGAAGTTAAGTATTTTTCACTTCACTATCAAGCTCATTTCCACTATTACCTTCTTGGAGAGAGCAAAGAGCACACAGGAGCATCCGACCTTCTACCGCCTTCTACGACTGCTACGAGAGCTCAGAGGACACCAGACATGAGAGGTAGACTCGTTGCCATAAGCTTTTGATGCTTATCGTTAACTTTTGTCGCGAAAACTCACCAAAACCAAGAAACAAGAGCAGACGGGGAATGGGGAAGAACGCTAGGTAGGGGCACAACCGCCTAACCAAACCTTGCAAGAACTTAGAGGTGGGTTACCCTAGTATAGGAGATGAGTTTCTAACACTCAAAGCTCGAGAAAGAACGACTGAAAAAACCCTAGGTCAACAGAGCCTGCAAGAGGCAAACAGAAAAAAGTTGTCGGAACGACACAAAACTTCTCAGGAAGCTTAACAACATCGAGGGCAATGCAACCATGGAGTATCTCCGGGTTTGGATCACCAAAAGTAGGTCGGAACAACCGATTCGGCTGCGGACACACAAAGCGTCATTTTGGCATAACGGCTAAAATTGACGACCAAATGACATGAAACTTCACAAGCAGCTTCAAATATACATGGATGACTTATGTTTGCAAGCAAAACCCAAAAGAAAGCTGATTCACTTACCGATGGTGAAAAAGACGCTTTCGGGCAACCAAATGGAGAAAGATGGAGAACGGGGAGCCAAAGTCAAGTTCAACCAAATAGGTGGCTTCACAACATATCCAATGAGCTGGAAATGCAACTCTCAAGAAGAAAAGTTGAAGAAATTCAACTCCAAGGCAAAAAGACGACTTCGGAGACTGAAATGCCTATAAGGGGGCTTTTTAGCTAAACTGATGACTTTTTAAGTTGAAAACTAGTTAGCAGGGCTTAGGGCACTAGCACAAAGCATTCTTTGCACAAAAAAACCAACATTTCAAGAAAAGACATCATACGCGTATGATGTCTCACAGCATGATTTTCACATCCATTTCAACATTTGAGTGCATAGCCTCATTCCACATGTTAATCACATCCTATGAACCAAGTATCATGAGAATTGGAGTTAGGAAAACCAAAAAGACGCAAAGTAGGCCATAAAATTGATTTTTGGTCCTAATTTTGTCAAAATAACTCCAAACTCATTGAAACTTTGTAGGATTGTTGATTAACATATCTACAAGCTATCTGGAATCAAAAAGCACCATTTTGACACAAAAGACATCATACGCGTATAATGTCTATTTGCACTTACAGAGCCAAAAATGCTCATTTGTCATCATACATCCATTATATATATCTAATACATGCTACATATGAAGTTTGGAACCATTTGGTCAAGTGGATCACCCCATTAGCCCAATTAAGAGAAAATCCTTCATACAAAGCCTATTTTTGTCCCAAATCCAACATATTCAAGTCCAAACCAAGATTTGAGTATAAACAGTCCTTCACTAGCACATGGAGAGTCCACAGAACCAATCCCATGAAAAATTGATGAAAAAGACATCATACGCGTATGATGTCTCCAGAGCCATTTTTAGTCCAAACTCTATCCAAACTTGATAAATCCACTGAATAAGCCTATCTAAAGCCAAAACCAAGCTTATAGAGAAAATTGGTCCAAAAATGCACTAAAAGACATCATACGCGTATGATGTCTCACTATGTGATTTTGGCACCTCAGGGCTTCAACCACCAAACAGAAGTGTTCTACATGCCATTTGAAAGTAATCCACCAAGTTTTACCCAATTTGGATCATAAAATCCAATTCCCTTTCAAAATTTTGCCAAGAGCCTGAACTGGATTAAACTGGCCAAAACTTGACCAAATGGGATCCAAACTCAAATCCAAGCATATAATACTCATGTATACACTATCAGCTACAAGCACAACCAATATGAAGTCATTCTGACACAAAAGACATCATACGCGTATGATGTCTCCAGCATGATTTTGAGCCCAGTTTGCATATTTTTTCACCTACATTGCATCCTTAGGTCCTGAATAGCTCATGTTTCAATTTTCAAGTCATTTGAATAGTTAAAAGCTTCATTTCGGCTTTCAGTACTAAAAAGACGCTAACTTCTGAAATTGGAGTTACAGGATCCATGGATTCCGCTAAGTCATCGGCAACTAAGAGAAAAAGACCAACCATCAAGGATGCTCTTGCAGAAGCAGAACCTTTTGATATTCCAACAGAAACCCTCAAGCCAACCAAGACTTGGGTGGAGGAAGCAGTACTAGAAAAAGAGGGAATAAAGATCTACCAGGGGACTTTCAGAGATCCTCAAGGGCAATCGGTCGATGTACCTATGATCCCACGAGAATTAGTGGATTATAGCAAATCAGAGAAGATCAGCAGATACCTGGAAAAGGCTGACTTACACAGGTTCTTCACCTCGAGACCATCAGGTGTAGACACAAGAAGAGTGTATGAGTTGGCAACATCCATTCAGAAGGATGGGAAAGCCACGTTGACAGCCATGGATGGAGAAACAGTTGAAGTACAGATCACTCCACAGCTCATTGCAGATGCATTGAAGCTGCACAACAAAGGGAGTTCTGTCAGAGAAAGAAGGGAGGCCATAGAGGTCTATGGATCAAAGAAACAAAATACAACCTACGGAGATATGGCAGATCAACGAGCGGCAACCCTTTGCCGACTATACAACCAGTTTCTCCATGTGTGCAGTAAAAGACCGCAGAAGTATACTACACCACCCCATGCCATTGCGACAACCATCACATGGGCACTGAAGAGCAACATGCCAAAAGAGGTGAATTATGCTCAATACATCCACGAGCAAGTAATCGCCATGCACAACCAGAAGCCAAAGTACATAGGAGGAGGAGAAATCCTAACAAGAATAGCTTATGAAGCTATTGGAGCGAGGGATCAAGGGCCACGGGTTCCCTCCCAGAATGAGTGGCTTAGAGAAGCCGATGAAGAGAAAGAACAGCAAGAAGTATCCAAGAGGGCGTCCACAAGAGCACGCCGAAAACTAGAAATAGTTTCAGAACCTGAAGAGGCTGTGGACGAGCCGCTCAAGAAGAAAGCGAAGAAGAAGGCTGATCCCAAGCAAACCAAAAGTCAAAAAGCCGCAAGAATGGAAAGGCTGGTGGAGCAGTTTAGAGCGGAAAGAGCTCTAAAGGGGGACTTTGAAGAAATGTGGGTGCCAGACCCCACTAAAGTCGGAACCAGCTCAGCCAGGCCACATGTTGATCAATATGATCAATATATTAGAGCTTATGAGGAGTCAGAGGCCATACTGGAGCAGCAACCTGTCGAGCCTTATACTGAAGAGGAAGTACAGCTTTTAAAAGCTGAGCTGAAAAAGGACGACAAGGAGAAGAAGGAAGTAGATGAGTCTACTGAACTTCGAGAGAAAGACGGGCAAGCAAACAAAGGGAAAGCCAAGATGACTGAGGACAATCAGCCCTCCTTTAATGATGTACCAAGCCCGAAGAAGACGGAAATTATTGTGGAGGAGACCACAATAGAAATAGAAACAGAAGTTATGGAAAAGCCGGAGGCTGGGACCAAGGAAAAGGAGATAGATCCAGTTCAGCAAAAGAAAGATGATTATGAGGATCTGGTAGCGATCGGATACAGTGAAGAAGAGGCCCTGGAGACAGTTTATGGGATATCCCTACGAAAACAAGATGATCGGGAAGGTACGAAGGAAAAGACAAAGGGTACAATGGAGAGTGAAGAGAAAATGGACGAACAGAACATACTAGAAGAGCCGAAGCCATTGGAGGTGGTGGCAGAAAGAGCTGTCAAGTTGACAGATGAAGATGAAAAAGACATGCACATGGTGCATGAACTGCTCAGCAAGATTAAAGAAAGATCCAGAGCAAAGGAAGTAGCAATTGAGACAGCAAAACAAAAGGAAGCAGAGTTGCAGAAGAAGTTAGAGAATGCTATGACTGAATCTGAAAGTCATAAAGCATCACTCTACGACGCAGAAAACGAGAGAGACGGCTTGATACTCCAACTAGCCGAAGCTTCAAGAGAGGTAACAAGTTCACAGGAAGCAAAGGAGCGAATAGAAGATGAGCTGGAGGCAGCCAAGGATGAGCTCATTGAGCTAAGGGAAAGAGTCGAACTTCAAGAAAGGACAATCACGAGACTTAGGACCACCCCTAGAGCTAGCAGAGCAGGAATAGAACAAGAGGGAGCCCTCGTACCAGCTCTAGAAGATCAGGTCAGAAGTTTGCAAAGAGAGCTAAGGTTAGAGCAAGTGCAAAGATTGCACATGGCGGAGGGATCATTGGCTGCAGAGGAGAGGCTCACAACAGAAAACCAAACACTAAGGACAGAAAATGAGGCCCTCCGCAAACAGCTCCAAGACCTCCAAGAGCAACAAAGAAGAGAAACAGAGACACCACAAGAAGAAGCAGGGGGAGCAGCCATAGAGCTACCAGAAACTGGAGAGGCAATCACAATTGAAGATCCAGCCCCAGTTCAAGAAGTGGCCTCAACTTCAGGAATCTCTGAAGAAGAAGAACAAAGGCTCCAGGACCAAATAGAAAAGTCAACAGAGGAAAGTGCCAAGGCGGAAATGGAATGGGAAAGGAGACTCCTCATCTCCATTAGACTTCAAGGTTTAGACACAAAAGTGCTCCATGAAGAGTGGATGCAACCCAGCCTGCCTTTCCCTCTGATGAAATTTGAAGTGATAAAGACGAAAAAGAGAATAGAGGAGGAGCAGTATGTCGCTCTTTACTAAGGCGACATCACAAAAGATGAACAATCAAAGAAGATTGTAGATTCTCAACCTAGATGGAGGAAAGGTTGGCTGAACAAATACCCAGCCTACCTCATCTACTTGGTAGAGGCTCCAAAGGAGATTCGGGAGGATGCAACCTTCTGCCCGGTGCCAAGAGTCAGAAGCTGGAAAGAGCATGGCAGGATTGCAGAAAAGAAGCCAAATTGGCTTAATTACCCAAGGATGCCAGGACCAAAGGCAGGAGAGAGAATAGGTAAAGCCTACATGGTGAAAACCCTAACGGGCACCATCAAACTCTTTACTGGCTCTCCTCACCTTTCGTGTCAGATGCTAAAGAAGATCTGCAGGACTCTCTTAGCATGCATTGAAGTGTTCGCGCCAGATAAAGCCACGACCTCGAGTCTACTATCGACGGCCGACACAGTGACGGATATGATGTATGATCTTTCATTGCAGCCATCACCAAAGGTGTTACATCTCTTATACCAAAGAATTATGTTTTTGCCTAGCTTCCACATGCAAACATTCGAAGAAGCTTTCTACACCGGCTTTTTCACTCACGAAAGCAAAATATTCGGCCCAACCTTGACCATCGGCAACCTACGTTACGAATCACATTTGCAGATGCTCAAGACGACAGGACTCTATTGACCAAGCCTAAAAGTCATGTCAAGGACGACATGAACGCGGAGGGGGGGAGTGTTGAGCCAGCAGAGGAAGTGTTGAGCCAGCAGAGGATCACACCCACATTTTTGCTCACACCCATCATTTTGTAACCATTGATTGTAATAAATGTCTTTCCGACATTAATTTTGATTTGAGCCATGCATTAAGTAACGGGACTCAATTGAGTTTCCGGCTTGTAATCCAGAAGTAATTTCACCTGTTGATGTAAATAATTAGAGATGTTCTCACCTCCAAGGCTGGGGTATATAAGACAAAGTTTTGTAACCTAAGGGAATTCAATTAATCAAAAGGGAGTTTTTGAGCGCCGTGACTGTGTCTGCGAGAGAGAGAGAGAGAGAGAGAGAGAGAGAGAGAGAGAGAGAGAGAGAGAGAGAGAGAGAGAGAGAGAGAGAGAGAGAGAGAGTCTTATCTTCTTGCTACGCGAGCTACGGGGCCGCCATTGGAGAAGCGACACCGCCATTGTGTTAGCAACGGTGAGAGCTACGCACAGATACCAAGAGTGCGCGCTATCGGCTTCTACGTGTGGTAAGTTCCTACGAGCTTCGGTGTGAGTTTTCTTCCAACTCGTGTGTTGGAATAGAGCGTGCAGCATATCTATAGAACCACAACGAGTAGAGCTACACATTAGTACCATCGGGGTCAAGTTTCGGTCACCTGTATTTTTCGGCCTGTCTTCATACGCGTTTACTGCACGGAGTGGTTATAGGTTGATTTTGTAGTTCAAGTCTTTAGGGTGTTGTTCTTACCTAGTGTATAGACTTCCCCTTGAGTTTGAGATCGATTCAATGATTCTAGATCCTATTTCGTATAGCATTCGTTCGTAGTACGGATTTCAGTCACTTGCGTATTTTAGAACTTAGATTTGATTTCCTTAGTAGTGATTGTCATTAGAAGGTCGAGTAGGTGATTTGACACCCACCTAGTTGTTTCCATGCGCCTGCGGATCAAGCTCCGTCCTCGTCTGACAAATTCTGTTGTTGGTTGAGTTCTCGCTATTTAGCTTCCGCTAGCGGCGTAACCGCCTTAACACACACACACACACACACACACACTTACACACACCTTGGGGAGGTGCTTCCGGTACACAAAGTTTTTGAAGGAGAAGCAAGGAGGGAGGTGCTGCCGAAATTCTCATCTTGAGGATTCATTGGATCAGAAAAATTAAAGGATTCTCAGCCCCTAACCACGGTAACTATGGTTTAATTACGGCTCTTCTTAATTCTCATCATTATTCTCCCAAATTCTTCGTCTACTATGCCTACTTTTAGCTATAATTCCCAATAGCTGCTCTCTAAGTTTACATAGCCATACTCCATTACATAATCATCATTCAATTAGTTAATTTATGGAGCCATTCGTCATTCTTAATCAATGACTAATACATGATTAAGAGAGATTTCTCTCTCTAGGCAGCATAGTTAATACATTGTCAGCTAATTAATTAGATTCAAAAACTTCTCTCACATTAAGATGTGATTAAGGCTAAAATTAAACCGTCATTAGGCCAATAAGAAGAGAATTTTCTATCACACATGCCTACGGTAATTCTGCATCTTCAAATTGCACTAGGAAAGTGATTGAGCTTGCTTACTTCATCTCTCTTGTAAATCAATTAGTAAAATTCTGAATTTCTTAATCATCTAAGCCAAGTGATTAACTTTAGAGCCAGTTCCCATAGGGCAAGTAAAGAATTACCCATAAAATTGCTAGGTCTCGAAGGAAAAATCTAATCTCTTGCATAAGGAGGATTCTTTAATGATTCTAATCTGCCAATTGATTTTTTATGATGCTCTCAGACTTTAGCTCTTTTCTTCAAGTTTATCATTTACACTAGGTTGGTAATGGGACACTTTTATGTCCTGGGACATTTTTATGTCCTATTAGGTGACCATTTTCCTTGAATTATGTCAAGATTCTCAAAATGGATTTTGAGGTGCTATCTCTCTAGAAAGTTGTCTCATGAGCTGAAAAAAACTTGACATTTTTTTTGAATATCAACTCCATCTTTAACATTGTCCTTGCACAACATTTCACAACCTAAACTGTGTGAAAAAACGGATCCTATTTTTGTCTTTTTTCAACTTTTTGCAACTATACCACTCTAGAATTCATGTTTGTGAGGTCTATAATGCTAGAGAACTATCTTTAGTAGTCCTCAACATGTCCTGATGCTTCTAGGGAGGAATAAATGTTAAAATTGTAAGTTATGACCAAATTACAAAACTTGTCAAATCCTGTTTTTTAGCCAATTTTAGCTCTTCTATGATTTTTTTGGTGGCTTTCATGATATCCAAATGCAGTTTTGATTTTCTTTGTCGCATATTGTAACATAAAGCTAATATTCCTTGAGTTTTGCACCTAATACCCTATTTTGCATAGTAGACAACGATGATTGTTTTTTTCAATTATAGAAGAAAAGGAAACATTCTAGTATATCAAGTATAGCTTTTTCAATATTGTTAGTTTCTTGTGACAACTACATGCATTTTGTAGGTAGTAACCATATCTAGTCATAAGGATCAAATTTGGCTAGATATTGAATAGTTTCTATGGGATTCTACAACTCATAATGTTGAACCCAGTTTTTTCATGCTTGCTGTATTTAGCACTTCATCTTTGTCCCCAAGATTCCCCTTGGTAAGAGATGTATTATTCTTTTGACATGCTCCATGGCTCCTTATGAACCTAAAGGACAATAGAGAACTAAGAAAACATGAATATATTATTTGTAATTGAGCGTGGCTATAGAAACTTTGATGATAGGTTTGCAGAATGGTAAAAATTCAACTTTTTTGTACCTATTTCTTTTGGCAAAACAAAAAATAGTGAGTGAGAAGCAATCATATGTTCTGATCACCAACCCATTGAAGTTAACTAGGGAATTTATTTCAAGTCCTACAAAAATCCCTAATCTTATTTTTATGCAACAAAACGTAAGAAATAACTGTTTTGATGAAAATGTACTGGTCCATCAACTTTGGAGACTTGGTGTGACCAAAAGATGCGAAACTTTATAAGTTTCTTATTTTTTCCATGTGTAGTAGGCCTTGAACTATAACCCCATGAAAGGATTTTACAAAATGAGTGGATCTACTATGGTTTTGGAGGTTTTTTTCAAAACCCTGAAAGGACACTTTTATGTCCTGTTAGGTTACCAACCTAGTGTTAAAATAGTGAGTAAAATGGCCCCAGTTAAGAGAAGTCACTTTGGCGGTGCCCACGACCGCGAGGCGGGAACGAGTATTGTGAATGAAAAGGGAAAAGCTCCCATGGAAGAACAAGCACTAGCCATGTCATGAGCCATTGACGAAGATATGGAAGAGGTAGGTCACAATTTTATTCAGTTGCTTAATTAACATTGCACACGTTTAGCTAGGAAAGAACATATCCCCAAACATGTTGGAGAAATCCAACGGAAATCTCAGCATTTGAATTCATTGTACATTTAAGACTAAGGTAGGAAATAAATGATTGATGGATATACTGTTTGCAATAGGAAATAATGTCTGCTAGGGAAAATTTAGCTCGACATGTTCATTCTATTTCCAATGTTGAATTAATCGTGACCCCCCTACTGATCACAGGGGGCAGAGTTCCTCGTTAAGGGCTCTTGAATCCACGACTTGCTTTCTATGCGGTGGATACCCACGACTTGATTTCTATGCGGTGGAAACCCACATCTTGCTTTCTATGAGGTGGGAGTGTCCATGTCGTGCTTTCTATGCGGTGGACATACCTAGTTGTATGGGCAGCTAGGCAACAACGGGAGGAGTAAACTCTCGCTAGAGGGGGATGTTGTACCTCCAGAACATTGGAATTTTAATGAATAAGTTTAAGTAGAATTTTTACTAGAATACTGTCTTGGTGTTGCTTTGCAATACTGATTGAAGGGCTATCTTAATGAACATTGTGATTCGGAATTTTATCAAGGAATGCTTATGTTGAATAATCATTGTGGTAGTAATTAGGACACACAAGGAAGTGTGAGTGTGGGGGTGGAAAGTGGGGGCTTGGCTCAGGTTGCCAATGCCTATGAGAAGGGTGGTCCCGATTGGTTGGGAACTCTCTGTCCCCATAGTGTTTAAATCGAATCTAGTAATACTCATTGCCCCTAGAGCGGCGAAGTCTCAAGTGTACATGCCTCTAAAACATGGGGAAAAAGGCACTCGAGGTTTCTCTCCTCTCGGAAGGTGGGTCTTAGGATCACTAGATAGTTTAAGTACGCTTCCCCTGCGAGGTGGAGCTAGATCTCATTGCTAGTCGGTTCAAACTCGACTCACTTTGTGATGAGAGATCGTCCGCTAGTTGAACCCTAAACCACTTTGTTTGCTTCCGCTATAGATCTAGTGGCCACCAAGTTCACCATCAGATCCATCGTTTGATACGACGGGGTGGGGACCTCACACTTGGTATCAGAGCCTAGGTTAGGGTGAGAAATAAAGTCGTATTGTTTGAATATTTAAAAGGAACTGAAAGTATATAGGTAGCTGATCGAATTCCTTGCATTGGTGTTGCAGGAAGACCCCGTGCTAGAATATCGGAAGTTCCAAGTGTTTGAGCTTATTTATGAGCAAGCTCGATGATCACCAATTTACCAATTCAGGCGAGATTTCATGGAGATGCTGATCAAGGCTCATATGCCACACTCCACTCGCATCGATAGAGGATGGGGACTTGATTGGACACTTGCAAGAGGGGTTTACTACATCAACGCTCGGAAGCTAGGATGCCTGGCTACCAATTTGAAGAAGATACATTGGGGAGAAGAGTTGAGAGTTTTGGAGTTATTCTACTTGCTGCCTACCCGATTGGACCTGACTGTTTCAGGCGACTCCAATCAAACCATCAATGACTCGCTCTTGGAAAAAGTCACTGAGGTGATCCCAGCGAACAGAGTCAGAACTTTTGGAGTACCAAAAGAAGAATCCCGGCTTGATATCTTAGTTTATTATCCACTCAAGGATGAGTACAGGAACTACTTCACTAACAAAGTAGTGCATCATGTGAACACAATCTCCTAGGCGTATTTTATACGCAATCCAAAAAGCCATGTAATAAGTTGATCATCAATTATCCTAAACCTTGAGGGGTTTCGATTGTAATAAATTTTCATAAATAAAGTGCTTTTTGTCTCTAAATCTCCGTCCCTTGATAAAGTGAAATCTTGAATTTTATTTAAAGTCTCATGTCTATTTTGAAATCCAAGTAATGGTTTCAAGAATCTCGTATAACCCATGTAGGCACCGCCTGTTGCTCTATACTTGGTAGCGCAAGAGAAGAAGCTCCTCCTTAAGCAAGCCCAACCTTCGATCTTTAAGGGCAAGGGGGAAAATATGGAGAGACATGCGGAAGTGTGGATGGAAGTCATGGACGACTACTTTGAAGCTGCGGGAACCCAACCCGTAAATCAGACCATGCTTGGGATGTTCGCTTGACAAGTGATGCCAAGATATGGTGGAAGCAACATTGCAGGGACCTGGATATTAAGGGATCTTCCCAATCTTGGGAAGACATCAAAGCTGCGATAAGGGGGCGTTATTTACCACCTGTCTATAGAACCTTGAAGATGAATGAATTCTTTTCACTTCGGCAGCTGACTTCATCTGTCGAAGAATATTATGCAAAGTTTGTCACTCTTTGGAGATATGCTCCTAAGATGACCTTGGAACAACAGGTGGCGAGGTTCTGCCAAGGGCTAATTGACCCTTTGAATACTCGGTTGGAATCTCTCAGGCCGACAACACTACAGGATGCCTTGTTGAGGGACAAACCTCTAGCTCTTGAAGTACAAAAGGTTAATCAGAACAGGAGGAATCATTGGGAAAAAAGGGAAAGGATGACTGCTTGGAATAATAGACCATCCAACCAAGCTTATGACCAGCGTCCTATTGTGGCTACCACCACAACCATGGAGTTTCCAGATGTTCGATGCTATGGTTGCGGCGAGTATGGACATTACAGATCCAAGTGTCCCAGGAACATTCAAGCAACCAACGCCAATGCCATACCCTTGAATACCCATGGGCGTGGCCAAGCTAATGGAAGAGGAGGACGTGGAAGGATGAACAGATGGCGAGGGCGTGGAGCTACCGCCAGAGTGAATGCCACAGTGGTACAACCAACTGTGGGTGACGAAGCAATGGAGACAGAAACCCTACATGTTGCAATTGAAAACCCCAATGGTTGCGAGCAATACGCAGTCATTCATACGCTAAGATCTCTCAGAGGTGAACAAGTTAACTTTCTTATAGATTGTGGTAGTACTCTTTCATTTATTTCACCCAGATGCATGAGGAAACTAAAGCTAGATAAGTATCCAACAAGCAAGCTAGTAGTTGAGTTAGCAAACGGCAAGGAAGTAGTATCTCAACACTCTGCAGGAAAAATCGACTTTGATTTAGGGGGACACCCAACTTCTGCCCAATTTCGAACCCTACCCTTAGGATTTTTTGATGGTATACTAGGGATGGAATGGTTAAAGCAAAATAAGGCCCACATCCATTGTGCACAAGGAAACTTTACCTTTACAGATAACTCGGGTAATGAAGACTTAATCCAGGGGGAAAATGGGAGACCTAGGGCTACTCTAGTTAAGGCCAGCAGACTCTTGAAGGGACTAAGAAAGGGGCATCAAATTTATGCGGTAAAGCTCAACAAGGTGGACCAATCAGATACTTCACTTCAACCAAACTGGTTGAGGGAGTATGATGATGTATTCCCTGAAGACCTTACGAATCTTCCACCACATAGGGAGGTAGATCATGAGATTGAGACTATTCCTGGATGTGAACCTATCTCAAAAAGACCTTATAAAATGTCACTTCCAGAGGCCATCGAACTCAAGGAACAACTTAAGCAACTCATTGAGCAAGGATTCATTCGACCCAGTACTTCTCCTTGGGGTGCATCAGTTCTTTTTCAGAAGAAGAAGGATGGAACCTTAAGGCTATGCATAGACTACCATGGACTGAACCAGGTAGCTGTCAAGAACAAGTATCCAATTCCAAGGATTGACGAACTCTTGGACAGACTCCACGGTGCCAAAATGTTAACAAAGATAGATCTAAGGTCAGGATATTACCAAATCATGATCAAGGAATCAGATATTCCAAAGAAAGCTTTCAATACTAGGTATGGGCACTACGAATTCACAGTAATGTCTTTTGGTCTAACGAATGATCCTGCAAGCTTCAATCGACTTATGTAGGATATTTTCAGACCTTACCTGGATGATTTTGTCTTGGTTTTCTTTGATGACATTCTGATCTATTCTAAGAACGAGGCAGATCATGAAGAACATGTTCTCAAAGTACTTGATCTTCTTCGGGAACACCAACTTTATGCTAAAGAGAGCAAGTGCGCGCACCTTTTGCTCACCAAAGGTCAACTATCTTGGATTTGTCATATCGGCTGAAGGGATTTCAGTGGACCCAGACAAAGTCAAAGATATCGTTGATTGGCCTCAACCATCCACCGTCAACGAAGTAAGAGGATTTCTTGGGATAATGGGATGGTACAGGATTTTTGTCAAGGACTATGCACGTATTGCTGCACCTTTGACAGAACTCCTAAAAAAAGGGATGAGGATCGAGTGGAAGACCCAGCACGAGTCTAGCTTTGCTAAACTAAAATAATTCTTGGTCTCAGATCCTATTTTAAAGCTTCCAGACTTCAGTAAATAATTTGAAGTATCAACCGATGCTAGCAAATTTTCTCTAGGCGGAGTTCTTACTCAAGAAGAGAGACCAGTGGCGTATACTTCGCGAAAGCTGAGGGATCATGAGAAGAATTACCCTACTCATGATTTGGAACTTTCAGCAGTTATACATGCGCTGAAGTTATGGAGACATTATCTTCTTGGGTGCAAGTTTTAGCTGGTTACAGACCACAAGAGCTTAAAATGTATTTTTACTCAACCTATTCTCAACATGCGACAACGGCGATGGATAGAGCTATTATAGGAATATGACCTTCACATAAAGTTTAGACCAGAGAAGGAAAATGCAGTTGCAGATGGTCTTAGTCTACGAAAATCCTTTATCGGAGCTATCTCTATTCCAAATAACCCTATCTGGGATAGAATCAAAGAAGCATCCTTGGTAGATCCAGAGTACCAACGTATAGTATCATTAGTTCAGCAAAATAAGATGCCTGAAGCTAAAGATTACTCTCTTATGGGAGGATGTCTTTACTACAGACATAGACTCTGTGTACCCAGAGACCCAGCTCTAAAGAAGGCTATTCTGTATGAAGCACATGATAGCCCTACATCTGGACATCCAGGCTATGCTAAAACTCTTCATGCTATCAAGAGGAGTTATTTTTGGTCTGGAATGAAAGGAGACATACTTCGCTATGTGAGGCAATGTCTTTCTTGTCAGTGGATAAAGGCTAAAAGGATCAAGTTACCAGGGAAACTTCAACCTCTTGACATACCCCAGATGAAATGGGAATGCATCAGTATGGATTTTGTTACAGGATTACCTTCTACAGGAGGTTATGATTCTGTTTTCGTGGTTGTTGATATGCTCACAAAAGTGGCTCATCTAATACCCATAAAGACAACCTTTACTGCTTCAGATATTAGCCAGGTATTCATCAAGGAAATTTTTAGGCTACATGGTCTACCCAAGCGTATCGTCAGTGATAGAGACGCCAAGTTTACATCAAAATTTTGGACTTCTCTTTTCCAATCTATTGGGTCACAATTAGCTTTCAGTACAGCATACCATTCGCAAACAGATGGGCAAACTGAAAGGGTTAATCAAGTCATTGAGGACATTCTCAGAGCCTATTGTTCGCAAGAGCCAAAAAAGTGGTTACAATATCTACCTTTGGTGGAGTATGCTTATAATTCTTCCGAACATAGAAGCATTGGAATGTCACCCTTCAAAGCTCTTTATGGACAAGACTATTTAGCACCATTGAACTTCGCATATCCAACCATCGGGGTAGAAGCCTCTAGAAAGATATTAGAAGATATGGAAGCTCAGACTCGAGTTATTCGCCAAGACATTCAGGCAGCTCAGGATAGACAAAAGCACTATGCAGATAAGAACCGTTCGGATAGAACTTTCAAAGAAGGGGATAAGGTTTTTCTGCGAGTCCGACCAAAGAAAAGCAACTTATCACTAGGAAGATATAAGAAGCTAAGCCCAAGGTATTGTGGACCATTGGAGATCGTTAAGGTTGTGAGTGATCAGGCCTACAAGCTAAAGTTACCTGCAAACTTGAAGGTTCATGATGTATTCCACGTCAGCTTACTCAAACCCTACATCCCTAATCCTGATCAATTCTTGGATCCAGATCAGATAGTCATGCCAGCACAAGGAGTTCTCAAGCTCCAACCTGACTATGTACTTGAAACAAGGGAAAGAAAGCTACGCAGCAGAACTATCACGGAGAATCTACTAAAGTGGAAGGATTATCCTGAAGAAGATGCAACTTGGGAGGACGAACCAACGCTCATAAACTATTACCCAAACACATTCTTGAGATGAGGACATCTCAAATTTTTCACGTTGGGGAGGTTGTAAGGTCTTTGACCCTGATCAAAAAGAGCACCATTGTACCTTGAAATGAACATAATAGACTGCTAAATATGGCAGGTACTCGGCCAAAACGCCTTAGTTAGAGCTTGGTATAGCAATTTTCGGTACCAAAATCCGACTCGTATGACCTGTTTTAGCCTAAAATCAATTTTTCCAAAAATTGAGCGGGGAGGCACCGGAGCCCGAGGCTGTGTGGGAACAGGCTCCAAGCCACTCCGGGTCAGCTTTAGCAGCTAGGGGGAACCTTTTGTCCTTGTGGGAGTCTTGGGAGAGTTTCCAAGCTTGCAACTAAGTGTGAGAGCCAGTTAACCAAGCCAACTGGACACTTGGTGGGTAGGAGACTGGACTTGCCATGCTTAACTAGAGTAGCTCCCAGATGCAAATAGCAATCAAGGTCAATTTTAAGCTTGAGGAGTCCTATTTAAAGGTGTGCTCACACACACACACACACATGCTCACACACACCCAATACACACACACACACACACACACACTTACACACACCTTGGGGAGGTGCTGCCGGTACACACACAGTTTTTGAAGGAGAAGCAAGGTGGGAGGTGCTGCCGAAATTCTCATCTTGAGGATTGATTGGATCAAAAAAATCAAAGGATTCTCAGCCCCTAATCACGGTGTCGTGCTGTTACACGTACATAGTAGGAACGCATAGTTATCTTGTAACTTTTTAGATACATAGTTATATTTTCTATAATGTACATATGCATACTTAAGTATAATAATATGCTTTCTATCTCGTCCTATTATTTATCTCAAGGGTAACCTATTCTTACTTTACCATCAGAAAATACTACGGGAAAAGCGTCAATAGCTCCGCCTCTTTAACTTGGGGCAAAAAGCATTGATTCTTTATTTCTACTATCTCATTATCATCTCACACCCTAGCAAGATCCTATATCTAGGGTAAACTCCAATATATATATATATTCTATGTATTTTTCATATTTTTCTTATATTTCTTTTTAAATAGCTACTAGGAGGGAATCAAATCCTAGTGGGACACTAGGTGGCATGATTTCAAAGATACACTTATTTTAATGCATTATTGCAAGCATGATTACAAAGCTTTGTCAAGGAGCAATGTCATGCTTTCATATGGCATGAGGTGTCCTTTGGAATCAAATGAAAGTCTAGGATAAGGGGACCACAGGAAGACTTTTGCTGCCAGAAATGGACCCTATTTTGAGCTGAAGTTTCTGTCCATATTTTTGCTTTTTTATTTGGAGCCGCGGTTGAGGAGATATGATCAAAATACTAGACCCCAGTCTGCCCACATCATGCAGGGACAGCTCATTTCCAACTTTTCCAATTTCTGTTCACACTGGCTCTTCTCTTCTTTTGTAAACCCTTGGGGGTTCTCTTCACCTATAAAAGGGGACCTCTTCTTCCTTGAAAAGAACTCAAGCATTCAAGCCATTGATGAGAGGAATTCATGAGGGAGTGAGTAGTAATGCCAAATTGTACTTAGCCATTAACATAAGCCTAAGCCTACACTTTCTCCTAGAGGAAGACTAGCCATTCTTGCATGCTATCCTTGGAAGATCAACTCTAATCAAAGAAGGTCGTGGACTTGGCGTATCAATCAAAGTGGAGTTCTCCCCTCTTCTTCTCTCTCCATCAATAATGGTGCCGAAGGGTTTGTCAAGTAAGATGTGTTCTACATTGATGTTTTCTTGATTTCTTGTTGTTTTCTTTTTCATCTCTAATCCAACATATATATATATGTATCTAATCTCATCTCCTTAACCAAACCTATCTCTCTCATTCTTAGTAATTCATCCTCTCTACAAATTCTAGGTTCTCTTTGCTACAGGTACATCTCTCCCCGTAGTATCCTTATTGCCTACGGGCAAGAATAGGGCTTCGGAGGAAAAATTCTCATCTCTTCACTTCTCTCATATCTACATTTCTCACATACTATCCTAGATGAATAACCCAAATGATGATCATTTATATCACTTTCACTCTGTACGATCTATTAGAATTAACATATGGATTAGCCGTAAAATACACTTTCAACAACGTATAGTGTTTCTCTTTGGCCCAGAAAGGCTCAATGAAATACTTCTTTCATCGGATCCCATCATATTACCTCTTATAGACTATAACTTTTCTTTTGATGTAAGCGTATTTATCTTGCTATGAACCAAGAGGATTTGTATACACAATTAATATCCATCACTAGATAAAACATATATATTTGGTCAGCCAAGATTGAATGCCATTAACTCATCTATTAACCCTTTCATACTACCCATGATACGATATGACCATAGCCTTGATGTTTTCATCTTTGTGTTGTTTTGACATTCTCTTTTGTGTTCTTTCTTTGTGTGTGTGAGTGCAAGAGAGAAAGAGTGGTTCTTCTTTGATTGCACTTCTTTCCAAACCCTAGTCTTCATGGCATCTATGGTTTAACTCCTTCGTATAGTTTTTGTTGAGTTCTCTCACAAACTCTCACAGCCATAAGCCCGGTGCTTTCCTAGCAAGACCGCAAATTTCTCGACAACGGTAATTATGGTTTAATTCCGGAACTTCTTAATTCTCATCATTATCCTCTCCAATTCTTCGTCTATTATGCCTACATTTAGCTATAATTCCCAATAGCTGCTCTCTAAGTTTACATAGCCATACTCCATTACATAATCATCATTCAATTAGTTAATTTATGTAGCCATTCATCATTCTTAATCAATGATTAATACATGATTAAGAGAGATTTCTCTCTCTAGGCAGCATAGTTAATAAATTGTCAGCTAATTAATTAGATTCAAAAGCTTATCGCACATTAATATGTGATTAAGGCTAAAATTAAACCGTCATTAGGCCAATAAGAAGAGAATTTTCTATTACACATGCCTGCGGTAATTTTGCATCTTCAAATTGAACTAGGAAAGTGATTGAGCTTGCTTTCTTCATCTCTCTTGTAAATCAATTAGTAAAATTCTGAATTTCTTAATCATCTAAGCCAAGTGATCAACTTTAGAGCCAGTTCCCATAGGGCAAGTAAAGAATTACCCATAAAATTGCTAGGTCTCGAAGGAAAAATCTAATCTCTTGCATAAGGAGGATTCTTTAATGATTCTAATCTGCCAATTGATTTGTTATGATTCTCTCGGAATTTAGCTCTTTTCTTCAAGTTTATCATTTAAAGTAGTGAGTAAAATGGCCCCGGTTAAGAGAACTCGCTTCGGCGGTGCCCACCACCGCGATTCGGGAACGAGTAACGTGAATGAAAAGGGAAAAGCTCCCATGGAAGAACAAGCACCGGCCATCTCACGAGCCATTGATGAAGAAATGGAAGAGGTAGGTCACAATTTTATTCAGTTGTTTAATTAACATTGCACACGATTAGCTAGGAAAGAACATATCCCCAAACATGTTGGAGAAATCCAACAGAAATCTCGGCATTTGAATTCATTTTACATTTAATACTAAGGTAGGAAAGAAATGATTGATGGATATACTGTTTGCAATAGGAAAGAATGTCTGCTAGGGAAAATTTAGCTCGACATGTTCATTCTATTTCCAATGTTGAATTAGTCCTGACCCCCCTACTAATCACAGGGGGCATAGTTTCTCGTTAAGGGCTCTTGAATCCACGACTTGCTTTCTATGCGGTGGATACCCATGACTTGCTTTCTATGCTGTGGGAACCCACGTCTTGCTTTCTATGAGGTGGGAGTGTCCATGTCGTGCTTTCTATGTGGTGGACATACCTAGTTGTATGGGCAGCTAGGCGACAACGGGAGGAGTAAACTCTCGCTGGAGGGGGGATGTTGTACCTCCAGAACATTGGAATTTTAATGAATAAGTTTGAGTAGAATTTTTACTAGAATACTGTCTTGGTGCTGCTTTGCAATACTGATTGAAGGGCTGTCTTAATGAACATTGTGATTCGGAATTTAATCAAGGAATGCTTATGTTGAACAATCATTGTGGTAGTAATTAGGACACACAAGGAAGTGTGAGTGTGGGGGTGGAAAGTGGGGGCTTGGCTCAGGTTGCCAATGCCTATGAGAAGGGTGGTCCCGATTGGTCGGGAACTCTCTATCCCCATAGTGTTTAAATCGATACTAGTAATACTCATTTCCCCTAGAGCGGCGAAGTCTCAAGTGTACATGCCTCTGAAACATGGAGAAAAAGGCACTCGAGGTTTCTCTCCTCTCGGAAGGTGGGTCTTAGGATCACTAGATAGTTTAAGTACGCTTCCCCTACGAGGTGGAGCTAGATCTCATTGCTAGTCGGTTTGAACTCGACTCACTTTGTGATGAGAGATCGTCCGCTAGTTGAACCCTGAACCACTTTGTTTGCTTCCGCTATAGATCTAGTGGCCACCAGGTTCACCATCAGATCCGTCGTTTGATACGGCGGGGTGGGGACCTCACACAGGAGCGGGAACACATTGACCACACCATCTTCTCTCGATAGACCGCTTTCCAACACGAACAATCCATAGTCTTCAAGCCATGTTTCCGCATCTTCAACCCCAGTGAAAATGGGAAATCCCGTCCAAACCTTCACTAGAAGCACCTTCTCTTTAAAGGCCACACCTTTGGCATCACCAAAATCATCGTTTTGACATCAACTAGGAGCATCAACACACTCCTCAATGGGGGCACCAGAAGATGGAGATGGGAAATGGGGGAACACACCCGGCACAGACACAAGGGCCTCTCTATAGCTCAAGGTATCCACAGCACCCCTATCCTCTCGAAAAACACCTTCAAAAATACTCTTCACACCAGCAAAACACCACCTGTCCCATTTCCACTACTCACACACTCCACACAACCGCCACACAAAGCACACCTGCTGCCACGGTTTGTCTCCACCCTTACACACACTTGAAGCCACTTAATCTCACTCTCTCAAACAAAACACCATTGGTCCGATGGGGCACACACTTCCACACAACTAGTACCGAGGGAAAACACCACAGCAGGAGAAAGACAAAGGGGAAAGGAAAAACAACAACAAGACGGGGCAACACTGGCCTGGTTGCACTTCACCAAACATGTACATAAGCTTATACTGTCATCAACATGGCCATTTTCATGAGAAATACAAAGGGATTTGAGAGGCACACTCCTCTGTCAAAGAGCTCCACTTTGTGGGCTTCAAACGGCACAAAAAGCCCAGAAAAAATCCCCTAATTTGAATAAAATTTGACTTTTATGGGGGGGGGCTTCAATTTTGGAAACTGCTCTCACATTGGTCCATCTGGTACCCTAATTTGGTATCTTTGGGAAGGGGGCACCGCCTTGCTTCATCTGCTCAATTCCTCTCTCCTTTGCACTTGGGGGGGGGGGGGGGGGGGGGGGGGGCATTAGGGATGTCACTATTTTCCCCTAGGCTTCTTTTTGTTTTTTTTCTTTTTTTCTTCATCTTTTACCCCTTTGGGCTACCCAAATCTTACACTGCCCCTTTGGCCACTTCTGTCTCGCTCACACCTGCTTTATCTCTCTCTCTCTCTCTATTCCTCTCTCCTCCTTCACCCTTTTTGGGTCTGGTCTTGCCTTTGCCCTTGCTTTTGCTTGGCTGACCTTTAAATGGCCTTTTGCTTTGCACTTGTACTCCTAGCGGCCCTCCGGCTCTCTCTCTCTCTCTCTCTCTCTCTCTCTCTCTCTCTCTCTCTCTCTCTCTCTCTCTCTCTCTCTCTCTCTCTCTCTCTCTCTCTCTCTCTCTCTCTCTCTCTCTCTCTCTCTCTCTCTCTCTCTCTCTCTCTCTATGCTCATTGTTCGTGGGACATCTCCCCTCTTATGCATTGTACCCGGATGCTCTACCCGTCTCCCTTCATCCCTGCAGGACACGCCCCTTACCCTACCATTAGCGACATCGCTAAAGGGGGGGGGGGGGGAGTCTTTTGCCTTCAAAAATTGGGCCCTAGTGGTCACGGGCACAAGGCCTTACGGCCTTGCCATGTCATTACTGGACTACAGCCGTCGGTGCGTTGCCAGTTTGTGCCACTAGTGCAAGACACCACTGCTTGGTCCTCCCAAAACCGGCTCAGCGCCACTGGCGCCACCAACGCAGAGCCGTCGCGCCTGCCATGGCCAACCTTCCAAGAGAGCTCTCACTCTCTCATACATCCCTACTGGTGCTCACGGCCCAGGTCAAATACGCCAACCTCTAGAGACCGCCTTGCGCATGTGGGGCAATGCGGTGCCATGTGGAAGCCTTTTGGAGTTCACCCCCCCCCCCCCCCCCCCCCCCCCCCCCCCCCCCCCCCCATTTTAACTTCAAATAAAGCTTTTTTTGCTTGCATTGGATGCTTTGCCATATCCTGCTCAGTTGGCTTATGATCCAACCGTCAAACCTGACCGAAACCCTGCATTCCAATCTTCAAGCTTACATATCGACCCTGCAAGGCGACTTTAACCCGACCTCTATTAGTGCACCCCAAACCCGGAAAAAGCATCTGACTCCTCATGTTTGCCACAAACTTCTAACTTCGGCCGAGCATATCTCCGTGCTCCGGACTTTGATCCACGTGCCATCAATTACTGCTAGCATCATACGCTGCATACTACACACCAAACACTTGTCAAGCTCATGAAAATGCCAGATGGAACCTCTCCCAATGTGGCCCCACCGCCTCAAAATCGGCCCCCGTCAAATCTCGACCTGCCCATAACTTTCCATTTACAGCTCTGATTCTCAATCCGAGAAGGCCAGGATGCTCCACAACTTGAGCACTACACATGTATCCACTGACACCTGCCTGGGCCACCTGTCCCTTGCTGCCCTACCCGGCAGGGATCTGGAACACCTTTCATCTTTGAGTTGCAATATCTTGCGCACCGTGGCTCCGTTTGACGAGCCCTCTAGACGGGATTCTAGAGCACAATGAACACTGCATTTGAGGACATTGATAGAACACTTTTGACACCTTCACTTGCTACTCCAATTAAGAGCCTCCTTGGTCTAAAAACCGGTATGGAGCATACACTTCCACTATCCTTTGGCTGCCCAGGATCTTGGCACGTGCCCTAGCCTTCTGCACTGCACTTGCCTGCTGCCTCTACATGGCATAGACCATTTCCTAGCTTAGACCAACTTTGGTTGCACCAACGTTATTTGGGCATTAGGGTTGTTCAAAATTCCATTCCCTTGCAACCATTCAAGACCTTCAAACGGCAACATCAAGCAAGCCGTCATTTGGCACACAACCAATGGGTTTGAAAGTCCTTTCAATGGGCAAAAAATTAGGAGAGGTTTCACACTGATTCTTAGAAAAATACAGAGATTATATGCACCTACAATTTGCAGATATTGGCATGGACTTTTAGAAGTTTGAAAATCTTAAAGCTTCTTTCTTTTCTTGATGACGTGATTTTTCCTTGTTGAGCAAGAAGCGGATAGAAGGACGGGTGTTTTTAATCTTGCTTGGGAGCATTCGATGGAGATTTTAGAGAGCCGACATATTCCAATTTCAATTTTGAATGATTATTTTAGAGAGCTAAGGTATAAATGCCAATTTTGTAAGTTTTTCATAAGTTTTTTAGATAATAGAAACACAACGTGAGCTAACGGCGCTCACTTCTCTCCTTCTTGCGCTTCCTACTCCCTTCTCGGTTGTCACATTGAAGTGCAGTCTATTGCATTGCAACCGTAGGTAAGAGCTCTATGCATTGGTGTAAGCATTTCATGGTAATCCGTAGATTTTGGTGTCGCCGACCCGTGGCTTCGACCCATGGCTTAATTTCATCATAAGTAGGAATTTAAGCTTTAAAATAAAAAACTACTTATAGGCGGGATGTTGGGGCATCCTTCCTAAGAATTTAAATACATTCTGGGTCGAAAACGACTAGGTCAAAAACTGACTACTGTTAATAATCGTGATTTTTGCACTTGACCTAAAGTGAGATATGAGAACATAAGCATGTGTGTTTAGGTCCTATAAACATGTCCTAGAAGTTTTGTAATGTTTGGATGTCGTTTGATGCTATAACGGATGTAATGTGTTTACCAATGAGAGATTAGCTTTTGGTGATTTCAGTCATTTGAGTGTAGCTTGAGTTAGATGCGAGTTGTTTCATGTTTTCCAAAAGATTGACAACCTCTTGTAGCCTCCATGAAATAGTTGAGTCAGCTTCATCCCATGGATTGACAATTATATTCGTGGTTCTCGCTATGTCTGCAATAAGATAGGAGTTAGGTTAGACATCCATCCCACATTTGACGCGATTGTCTGGGATCAAAGAGATCTAAACTAGGTAAAAACACGAGCATGTTATGAAGTTATCCTTTAACTTCCTCTAGGATCTCCTAGAGTTAAAACTTTCTTACTAAAACCGCATAGCTTAAGATTGTCATCTTTTGGTCTGTAGAGGTAGCTTGGAAGTAGGTTGTACTTGCTAAGTACCTTTTAGGATTGTAGGATTGTAGGATTAGATTAGGATTTTGAGAATGATTGATGGACGAGACAAGTCTTAAGATCAAGGCTCAGAAAACCATAAAAAACAAGAAAATGAGTGTTTGTGGACACTTTCCACAACCACATTTCAGTAGAACCTAGGACTAGGGTAAGTAGAATCCGAGGTGGAATCTCAAAACATTTCTCTATACAAAATAATTAGTTGTGAGTTGTTTATGTAAAGTTACAGAATTTCAGGTCTACGGCTAGAAATTGCACCAATAGGCTATCAACCATTGAATCCTACTGAAGAGCATGCTTTAAAAGTTGTATGAACCAGTGGTGTAAGCTTAAGGATGCATTGAAGTAAAAATTTCAAGAGTTTACAAAAACTCAAATTATTTACTTTTTCTTGACATTTTAAGCCAAATTATGTTTTGACTTGACTCGGAGGCTTAAAATAGCTCATGAAAAGACTGTTTAGTGAAAAAGTTAAAAAAAGTGCTCATTTTAGGCCTAAAGTAAATAATCGTGATTATTTACTTTCAGCTCAAAAGTTACCAAGGTTGATCCCAGAGACTCTATGCATGTATACAAACATCTTTTGTAAAGAGCCCATAGAATTTGGATCACCAAACTGACCAAAAACTTGGTAAAAACAGAATTCTGTACTAACTGTCGAGAACTTGAGTGTACATTGGAAAAATTTTGTTCAAACCCAATGAAACTTGACTCATAGGCTTATATTGATATGATAAACAAGTGTACATGCTTAGTTGATAAAAAAGATGCAAACATTTACCAGAAGTAAATAATCATGATTATTTACTTTTGTCTCATGTTTCAATTTTTTTGGCCAACTTAACATACCACTAGTTTTAGCATGTTATATTAAGCCCACAAATCAAATTTGGTAAGATTTGGATCATTGGATTGAAAATTGTGGCCAAATTTGCAAAGTCAGTCTGTAGACACAGAACTGTTGACCATTGGAATCGAAGTTATCCAAACTTGATGAAACTTGTCTAGGGAGCTTAAGTTAAGATGTTTAACAGATCTATGTCAAGATTGTGACAAAAAATTGCAAAAAATTAGCAGGAATAAATAATCGTGATTATTTACATCTGCTACAAAATTTGATATTTTTGCACATTTGAGTATACCACAAGGTCAAACATATCAAGTAGACCTCACAAACCAAATTTGGTGAAAATTGGATCAAAAAAATCAAACTTAAGACAGATTCTCAAAAACTGAGTCTACGGACACGAAACAGTTGATAACTTAAACAAATTTTATTCAAACTAAGTGAAACTTCTCCAAAAACCTTAACAAGTTGCACACTTGGAAAATCAAGCCAAAAAGTGTAAAAATTTGAGAAAAGTAAATAATCATGATTATTTACTACTGATACATAGAGACAGACTTTTTGACTCTTGAACTTGTACAATGTTAGACCAACATAATACAAGGCCACCGGGCAATTTTGGGTTCAATCGGATCCAAATTGGTACATGTTCACTCAGTTTCAAGGTTACAGATTAGTCCTTTGGCTTTTTGCAAAAGTAGAAATTTGAAAGCCTCAATTGCTGACTCACTTAGCTCAATTTGAAGTGATACACATAGACCCATCGCAATAGTTAGCAAAAATTGTGCAGTCTTTGTGAAAGAATAGCTAACTTGATTAAAAATGATATAGGAATCAGGTTGCAGATAAGAAAATGAAAGCTTGACAGAAGTTGCAATCAATTCAAGTGGAAGAAACTGATAACAAGTCAATCGGACAGTAAGTACTCTATCTAGGGCTTCGCAAGTCTATATGAACCTTTGATATGGTCGTATACTAAGAAACCAAGGCATATTTGGAGAGACCTCTAGTAGAATATCCATCGAAGAGAGTGTGAATCAAGGCGAGCACTTGGACACTATCTTTGAAGAAGTTTCAAACACTCTTTCAGAATTAACATATGAAATGTCTTCCTATTCAACTCATTCAGAAACCAGAACAACAGTGCGATATAAGCACATACTCTCCTTTTACAAGACCAATCACCATGGAGCTCAGGTTTACCTGGATCCTAATGAAGAGTATGTCATTCGCATTGATGACCATGGTATAGATTTTGAAGAGGAAATCAAGGCAAAAAAACAAGGAAAATTATACATGGATAAAAACAAAACTCAGTATTTACAAGTTGAAAACCCTGACGTGATAGACAAATGGGGGTTAGAGGTAAATACAATAATTCTAGATATAGCAGCAAAATAAAGACCACCAACTTTAGAATTTGAGGGATACGATCAAGCTGATTTGC
Source organism: Adiantum capillus-veneris (assembly GCF_014529385.1). Lineage (NCBI taxonomy): Eukaryota > Viridiplantae > Streptophyta > Polypodiopsida > Polypodiales > Pteridaceae > Adiantum > Adiantum capillus-veneris. The sequence continues at coordinate 110,069,136 of NC_140960.1, forward strand.
AGCCTTTGAAACGGCTTAGTACGGATAATCCTAGGATTGGAGTCTATTTTTGGGAGGATAGAAACGTCAAAGATATTCTATGGACTTGTCATGCCAAATCAGGACAGTTAACACCCATGAAGATCATCTATATCTTCAAAATCAAAGACAAGGGTTCAACAGATCTACCAACCTACCTTGTTTAGGAATTGTTATAACAATAACTTTCCATAAGGGATTGAATATTGGGCCAAGGACCAGAATCAATTCCAAGAGATGAACTCTGCAACAGATCTTTTCAGAGTAATGTTAAGAAACTAGAGACCACCTCTTCACAAAGAAAACCGGGTGACACTAAAGCCAGTCCAGGGCTACATGAGTCACTATTTCCAACAGACTTGTTTGAAGGACTCGGAACAGGACCAACTGCCAGGAGACCAGGAGTTAAACCAAATAGACGTGTCAGACCAGTTGATTTTCAGAAATGGGTCAAAAAATACAGTGGATATGGGGATCCATATGACCACTTAGAAAGATTTAACACTAGGTTGGTAATCTAACAGGACATAAAAGTGTCCTTTCAGGGTTTTGAAAAAAACCTCCAAAACCATAGTAGATCCACTCATTTTGTAAAATCCTTTCATGAGGTTATAGTTCAAGGCCTACTACACATGGAAAAAATAAGAGACTTGTAAAATTTCTCATCTTTTGGTCACACCAAGCCTCCAAAGTTGATGGACCAATACATTTTCATCAAAACAGTCATTTCTTACGTTTTTTTGTATAAAAATAAGATTAGCGATTTTTGTAGGACTTGAGATAAATTCCCTTGTTAACTTCAATGGGTTGGTGATCAGAACATATGATTGCTTCTCACTCACTATTTTTTGTTTTGCCAAAAGAAATAGGTACAAAAAATTTGAACTTTTACCATTCTGCAAACCTATCATCAAAGTTTCTATAGCCACGCTGAATACAAATAATATATGCATGTTTTCTTAGTTCCCTATTGTCCTTTAGGTTCATAAGGAGCCATGGAGCATGTCAAAAGAATAATACATGTCTTACCAAGGGGAATCTTGGGGACAAAGATGAAGTGCAAAATACAGCAAACATGAAAAAACTGGGTTCAACATTATGAGTTGTAGAATCCCATAGAAACTATTGAATATCTAGCCAAATTTGATCCTTATGACTAGATATGGTTACTACCTACAAAATGCATATAGTTGTCACAAGAAACGAGCAATATTGAAAAAGCTATACTTGATATACTAGAATGTTTTGTTTTCTTCTATAATAGAAAAAACCAACCATCGTTGTGTACTATGAAAAATAGGGTATTAGGTGCCCAAAAACTCAAGGAATATTAGCTTTATGTTACAATATGGGACATAGAAAATCAAAACTACATTTGGATATCATGAAAGCCCCCAAAAAAATCATAGAAGAGCTAATATTGGCTAAAAAACAGGATTTGACAATTTTTGTAATTTGGTCATAACTTACAACTTTTATTTCTCCCTAGAAGCATCAGGACATGTTGAGGACTACTAAAGATAGTTCTCTAGCATTATAGACCTCACAAACATGAATTCTAGAGTGGTATAGTTGCAAAAAGTTGAAAAAAGCCAAAAACAGGACCCGTTTTTTCACATAGTTTAGGTTGTGAAATGTTGTGCAAGGAGAAGGTTAAAGATGGAATTGATATTCCAAAAAAATGTCAAGTTTTTTTCAGCTCATGAGACAACTTTCTAGATAGATAGCACCTCAAAATCCATTTTGAAACTCTTGACATAATTCAAGGAAAATGGTCACTTCACAGGACATAAAAGTGTCCCATTACCAACCTAGTGTTAGGCAAGTGCTAAGAGGATAACGCATATATGATTTCCATACTCATTCGAGGGATTTGGAATGATATTAGAAGGAAAAGCACTGACATGGTTCCAAAACATTCCACTAAGGTCAATCATGGACTTGAATACATTAGCTCAAGGATTTGTAGTTGCTTGTTTCAGAATAGAGATTAAACATAATACAGTAGCTCAAATCTATAGATGCAAACAGAAACAAGGTGAGTCTGTTAGGGATTGTGCAACTAGAATGAAGCAATACATTGCAAGATGCCTAGAGCTAGAGATACCTGCAGAAGAAAGAATAGTATCATTGTTTCTAGAGGGACTTCTAAACAAAGAACTTCATGCTATATTGTATAGCAAGAAGCATACGACACTAGAAAAGTGTGTGTCAGATGTTATTGACTTAGGAGACAATTGTGATATTTTCAATGAAGAAGATGTCCCTAAGGATAATCTAAGCGAGAAAACAACATCCACCAAACCAACACAAGTGGGAATGGCTACTGCAACACCGCTTATAGCCATAGAAGACATGCTGAAAAGGATGAATAAAATGATGAATAACATGAAAAAAGCACTTATGAGGGGACCAGGGCAAGGGATACCACAACAGGGACAACCGCTTAGGCTGCAAAAATGGTGTGCATTCGAGGGTAAATGGCTCAACCATGAGACCAATGAGTGCTATTACCGACCAAAGTATGATGGGAATGTTCAATATGTACCTATGAGGCCACAAGGACAACCCATGTACACATGTCAGCCTGATATGGCCCCAACTCAAAGACCACCGATGGGTATGGAAAGACCTCAACACGTGTTTGGTCAATAACCTCCATATCCGGGACATAATGCAGTACCTGTAAAGTATATGCACTCAGAGGGAGTCACAGATGAACAAGCACTAGTGCATGTTACACCCTATGCTGAGCCTAGTCCATCTACAATAATGGTAGAAGGAGACTAGTATAATTCACATCCACCACCAATGGAAAAACTTGTGACTTATACTACGCTAGATCTTGCACTGATGCACTGTGTAGCTAATCAAGGTGTTAGACCTTTGATGGTAAGACCCATGATTAAGCCAAGAACGGAAAAATTTCATAACTCTGGTGTAGATGATCATTGCCCAGAGCCTGACAAAAACATTAAGCCAGTTGAAGATTTTTTATGCAATGCTGCAACAAAAAGGGAGGAAACTCCCTGAAGATTGTCCAAGAAATTCTTTAAACAAGGGTAAAACAGTAGTGAATGTAGTCCAAGTGATACCTAGTATTTGAGAGTGAACCAATCGTTCCAATCAAGGTAATCACCAGAGCACAGGCTAAGAAAAGAATCATAACTCTCTGATGATTTGGAGAATACTAAAATTTGCTCTCAAAAGACCAAGAGAAGCAGAAGCAAAAGGTATGAGATGAGAAAACAAAAACAAAGGGCTGAAATCAAGGAGAAAGCAAAGAAACTATTCCAAGAAAAAGTGGAAGAAACTGGAAGTGAAATCAAGTAAACTACAGTGAAATCTGGAGAATCAATTTTGGTAGACAAAATTTTTAAGCCAATCAATGCAGCCTTGGAAGCTTACTAGACGGTACTTAAAGTAGGCCAAAACATGAAAAACAAATGGAAAAACTATCCTTCTCTAGATATGGAAGCAGCTAAGCTTGAATCTTATCAAAATTTGGTAAGCATTACTCAAGAGATGTTCGAAAGACAAAAACCCAATCTCGAGAATATGGAAAAACCTGAGGAGCTTGTGGTAGGAACCAATACAGAGAAACCCGAAGTGGTGGTAGAACCCCACCTTGAAACAAAAGAGCCAAAAATCATAGTTCCTTACAGTGAAGATGCCTTAGATGGAATTACGTTCGTAGAAGAAGACTAGCCAGGACACTTATGGGAAAAAGCTAGAGAGATTAATGATGGGAGCCTAACTCTGAAGTCAGCTCCTATAGAGGAAGTTTGGTTAGATAATCTACCTCATGATATGTGCATCTATGTACAATCCTTGTATGGGGATTGCGTCTCTGAAGCTTCAGGAATGTCTAAACCAATGACTTTGAAAATACTACCCTCTTACTTGGGAGATAACAAAGACGAATCCATAGTGTATAAAACCACTCAGGTAAAAAGAGCAGACCAGACCCTAGAGGTAGACAACATCCATTCAATCATGTCTACACCCATTCAATGCACTCTTACTTTAGGAGAATTTTTAAAAATCAGACCATATTTATGGAATGATCTACAGAAAACTCTAGAGAAGGTGGAGATAACATATCTAATCGCAAAAAAATTGGCAAAATTGAAACACAAATTGGATAACAAAGAAATTTGATCCGTTCCAATGAACAAAGTCGGAGAGTACTATGAAGGGGAAGAAGTAAACACAACCCTTCTAGTGTGATACAACGATATAGAAACCATGGCAATACTGGATAGTGGGCAAGCATAGCCATAGCCACGAAAGCAGTATGGGAATCATGGGGGCAACCAGCCATTAGACAAACTTGAATGAAATTGCAATTGGCTGATGAACACATCAAAAGACCCTTAGGACTGCTTGAAAAAGTGATAGTTTATAGTTAATTCTTGTGGAATTGATTATCAATACACTTTTGCAATAGTGGACTTTGGAAATAAACTCAATTATGAAATCATCTTGGGAAGACCTTTCATGCGACAAGTACAATTTATCCAAGATTGGGAAAACAATTATTTGTACTTGAAGTAAGTGGGATCAATAACAAGGGTTAATCTAAAAAATCACACTTATAGGGATGTCATGAAAACACCCATACAAGAATTTGACTCAGCCTCTTAGGCTGAAACTAAGCTTCCATCTTGGTTGAACAAGGACACACCTATTTGGATGTGCGGAGCCTCAGAAAATGGGAGCTTAAAACGAGAAGAATGTATCTTAGAAAGGGATTGCACAGATGAAGCCTATGTACCTGAACCCTTTCTAGAGCATTTGCTTGAGCCATTTGAGTGGACTCAAATTTTAGCAACAATGGATGTATGTGTAAATACGTCTATGCCTACTCAAATTTGCAATGAGGACGTCTATGACATCATTCCCATACAAATGATCTCAAACCTTCACATTGAGAAAAAATTCAAGAATCCAAGGACTTAATGAAAGCTCAACTAGTCTTTTCAGACCTCTACTATGATGCAACAAATGAGTTGGGAGAACATTCAACTACCTCAAATGATTCAGGGTCAGAAAAAGAAAACGTGAGAGCTAAAATACTCATGAAAGGAGGGGAGGAAAAGTTTTTTGACTTTCCAAACCAGAAACCAAGAAGAAAAAAATGGTATAGAAGAAAAAGAGACACGACAAAATTGAAAGCTAGACCTATGCCATCAGTCTCCAGTAGAATACACTTTCTAATGCAGATAGATGCACATGATTGTGTCAAGTACAAAATAATTGGTAGATATCCTTTAAACAAAAATCAAGAAATATCAAAAACATTGAGAAAAACAAGAAAGAAACCTCAAGAAAAACCTAAATACCAGGACAAGAATTCAACCATGACATGAGTTGAATGAAAGAAGAAATATCAAGAATTGAAATGAAACCATTGAGGAGGAAAGTAAAGATGTAATGAGTGTCCCATCCCATTACAAGAAATATACTCTCCAAGATCAAAAAATCATAGTTGAACAACCTTTCAGGGAACTACGAAGATAGTGCGAGTCCTATGAAGGACTTGAAAACGCGAAAAAGATAGATATGGCCAAACCAAGAGAAGATCGTGGACTTGCCTACATTGAAAACGACTTGACAGAAGAAGAAGAAGAGCTTTTGTTAAGCTTACTGAAAGAATATCGAGATATCTTTGCTTGGTCTTATAAGGATCTCAAGGGTGATGATCCAGAAATATGTCAACATACTATACCTATGAGAGATGATGCAAAACCAAGTAGACAAAGACCATACACATATAATGAAACATTTTCTAGGAAGATCAAAGAAGAGATTAAAAAGCTAAAGGAGGCCGAATTCATTTATGAAATTGAACACGCAGATTTGGGTGTCTCCAATTGTGGTAATACCCAAGAAAAGTGGAAAATTAAGGTGTGTGTCAATCTCAAGAAAGTGAATGCAGCTACCATTAGAGACAATTTTTCTCTTCCAATCATTGAGCATGTTTTGGAACGAGTTGCAGGAAAAGAAGCTTACAGATTTTTAGATGGCTTTTTGGGATACAATCAACTTTTGGTTGATCCCAAAGATCAGTATAAAACTGTCTTTGCAACTGAATGGGGTATTTTTTCCTATCGGGCTATGCCTTTCGGGTTAACTAATGCTCTTGCAACCTTCCAAAGATTGATGAGCCATGATTTTAAGGAATATCTTTGGAATTTCTTGGAAGTATATATGGATGATTTATGTGTACATTCATCAATCTGGGTTGATCATTTTGAACACCTCAAAAAGGTATTCAAAAAATGTAGACTTTATTGGATTTGCTTAAATCCTAAAAAGTGCATATTCATGGGTAGACAAGGAAAACTTCTTGGACATATAGTACCTAAAAATGGCATAGCTACTGGTATGGATAAAATTCATGTTATTACTGATTTTCTTAGATCGACAATAGTCAAGGGGGTTCAAGCCTTCATGGGACGTTGTGGATACTACAGACGATTCATTTACATATACGCTATAATTGCAAAACCCATATATAGCCTGACTACACTCTTTGAATGGACTGATGAGTGTGAAGAATCCTTCGTGAAGCTTAAGCAAGCTCTCAGTTCAGCTCTAATACTGAAAGAATCAGTTTCGAATAAGATATTCCACATACATGTAGATGCTTCCAATTTTTCCATTGGGTGTATCCTAGCTCAACCAAGAGACGGAAAAATTGATTTTCCTATTTCTTATGCTAGTAGACAACTGGATTTGGTAAAAAAAACTACAAAACCGTAGAAAGAGAAGGATTTGGAATTGTCTATGCAGTCAAAAAGTATAGACATTACCTATTAGCTAACAAATTTGTGTTCTTTGTGGACCACCAAGCCTTATTGTACTTGGTCAACAAGCCATGCAACACAGGAAGAATAGTGAGATGGTTCATCATTATTTTGGAATTTGATTTCACTGTAGTTGTGAAAAAGGGCACCACTCATCAAAGGGCGGATCATTTGTCTAGGATTGTTTCAGGAGAACCACCTAAGGGAGTAGACGATGATCTACCAGACGCATATATGTTCTCCACTGAAATGATACCGCGATGGTCAGAAAAAATGGTATCATTGATGACCATAGCTCAATTGGATTCACAAATACCACTTCCTATTACAATTAGATTAATTGAGGAATCCACTATGTATCAATTATTAGCAGGAAGGTTGTACCAAAGAAATCAAGATGGAGTATTGCTTTTATGCATTAATCCTGAGGAGAAAACCCAATACCTAACTCAAGCACATATTACCGTAGTAGGAATTCACTTTGCGAAAGACCAAACTATACAACGGATCTTGAGACTTGGAGTATTTTGGCCAACTATGAGGAGCGATGCTCATTTTTTTGTAAAACAATGTTCTCAATGTAAAAAACAAGCACCCATACCTCATGTGAAATTTTTCCAAATATCACTTGTTCCTAAGTGGAGTGACTATCTAGTTACTTACTTATCAAGCCAAACATTTCTTGAGGATATGAGTAAACGCCGCCAAAGAGCAGTTGAATCTGAAGCAAGAGACTATGCTCTTATTGGAAACCAATTGTATCGAAGAGGTAAAGATCAACATTTACATCTTTGTGAAAATGAAGACGAATATATTCCCATTATAGAATAAGCACATGCTGGATTAGCTGGAGGTCACTTTTCTAGTGAAACCACCGCAAGAGCAATCTTAATGGTAGGCATATGGTGGCCAACACTTTTTGCACATGCCAAAGAATATGTTTGAAGGTGTGATGCATGTCAACGAGCTAAAATTCCAACCCGTGTAGATAGCATGCCCTTAAGACCAATGATGGGGGCTAGAGATTTTGCAAAATGGGGTATAGACTTTGTTGGGCCAATACAACCACGTGTTTATAGAACCCAAGCTCAATATATCATTGTAGCTACGGACTATTTGACTAAGTGGACAGAGGCTAAAGAAACTCAAAAGAATGATGTCAGAACCACAGTCGCATTCTTATATGAGTATGTATTCACAAGATATAAACTGCCAAAATAAATTGTCAGTGATAGGGGAACTCATTTCCTCAATGAGGTAATAGTATATCTGCTTAATGAATTTATGGCCATCCATAACAAATCAGCTCCCTATCACCCACAAGAGAATGGACAAGCTAACCTTACAAATAAAATTATTAGCTCAATATGCTGCTCTATAGGCTTATAGAGTTTCATTCAAAACAAGTTTAAATGCTACACCCTTTAACCTTGTTTATGGTCTTGATGCCATACTGCTGATAGAATTTCTATTGCCGACACTAAGGGTAGCTAAGAATCTTGAGTGGGCTGGACATGAATTGACAAAGATACTTGAAGATTTAGAAAATCTTGATGAGCAAAGGCTTACAGCTGTAGCTCACATCTATGCACAAAAGCGGAAACAAAAAGAGTTTTTTTATTCCCATCTAATTACAAAAATCTATAAAAAGGGGACTTAGTTTTAGTCTTTTCCCTTAAGCAACACATTCCCAAGTTTAAGAAAAAGGAAAACAAATCATTTATCATTGAAGATGCATCTCCAAGTGGAGAAGTTAAGTTGTTCACCCTAGATGGTGACACAATGGCTAATTGGATTAGTGGGATGCCATTTAAAGAAGTACAATTTTCCACTAACCAATGAATTGCTAGAAAAGATGCATGCAGCAAAGCAAAGAAAGATAAAATGACAGCAAGTTATTGATGAAGCCCAAGAAGAGGCTCGGCTTTGGGTACTCAAAAGAAAAACTGCTCTAAAAAATCCACAAATACCTATTCCCATCAACACTCTAGAACTAGATGACCGACTATGGGAATTACAAAAAGATGCAGTTTCAACAGATGATGAATGGTTAGATGGAATGGACCTTCGTATCAAAGTACAGCGGAACAATCATAGCACAAATGCGTTGGTCGATACAAGAGCTCGACTAAATGCAATCTATTATTCCACATACAAGAAAGCAACAAGTTAGTCTTTGACAGCAAGAGTAGCGTCTATTAAAGGATGCAACAAGAATCCAACACTGACATTGGGAGTAGTCAACTTAAGTGTGATAGTACATGGATGTTCATGCCCTCATCAATTTGTATGCTTACCCGATGAACACATGAATGAAACAATGATTCTTGGAATCTCATGGATACAAACATACAAGGCAATACCAGATTAGGATACCAATCAGCTCAACTATCACCTAAATGCGGACAACTCATTGTTCCAATTGCACCGAGCAAAGAGGAATGGAAAGCAGGTTACCAGAAGAAAAAACCACAAAGCAATCAATCTTCTCCATCCTATAGACAAGAAAATGCTACAAGTAGCATACAAGGGGTCAGGCAAATTTGGGTACCAAAAGTACACCTTAAGGACAATCCGATTCAAATTTGGGTGCCCAAAACATCATCTACTTTCCCAAAGATGGTTCCAAGGTTCAAAACACAAAGAGGAGAATCTTCGATTAGGGAACCTAAAACAAAATGGATTTGGAAGAAAAAAGAGCACTTATCTTCTCCGCAAACTGTAAAACCAATCAATCAATGGAGAGTTAAGTCTCAAAAGACTCAACCACAACATTCTGGCCAAAGCAAACCAAGATATCAATGGCGTGTAAAAGCTTGACAACCACAAATATTGACACCAACAGCTCAAGAAATCATTGTGCCAAAGCATTCTGATGGTACAATCAAGCAAAGAGCACACAAGCTACACGATTTTCTCTTTGGAAGACAACAAAAGAAAACCTTGACATCAGAAACCCTTGAGTTAATTACTCAAGACCCAACTCTTGTACATCATAATGGTTTTAAGTGCATTGATCTTAAAAGCATGGTAGATCCAACCAAGGCTATACATAGACACGATTGTTCAACCAATGCACACAGTCGTCCCGGAGTATGCTATCTAGGAGAGGTGGAAGGGAACTAAGTAATTAAGGGCAATGTTTGAAGAGGGAGGAAAAAGTTTGATGTTAACGTCTGATTTTTTGCAGAATTACCTAATAATGCCCTTACAAATCGTCAATAGGGGTAATTTAACTAATAACATCTCCCCGATGAGTGTAAATAGTGTATATACTAGGAGAAAATCATCAAAAAATGGTCTTTTTTTGTTATTTTTCATCATTTTTCTTGATATTGGGACTTAAAAATAAAGAAATCCAACAAAAAACAATAACGTTGTGTTTTTTAATGGATTTTCTTAACTATTGGATTTTCACTTTGCTTTTTTAGCGCATTTTATTATTTTCTTTGATTTTTTCAATAAATAGATTAAGATTTAATAATAAATAGCAAATGAGCTCAAATGGAGAAACTAAAGATACATTGATGATCAAAAGGACAAGGCGGACAGGCACAAAGAATTTCAATCAAATCGGCATATGGAAGTGGGAAGCCTAAATTAGGTGGCCAAGGCCTACTTCCGCAAATTCTTGCAGAATGAGCTACCGGAATCCGATTGAGGAAATTTTTGAGTCTAACATAGATTTCACGGCCTAGTAGAACTAACAGGGGAATTTGGGGAAAAATGGTTTGAGAAGTCCGAGTATAGATATCTAAGGTAGTCTAAAAATCACATCATTTTCACTATTCGCCCTTGGAGAAGAGAGCTTTCGACCTTCTTCACGCGTGATTTTCGGAGTCCATAGTCGGCCGTTTATAGCGCCATCTCACACAAGACATGAGGGGTAGTTCTATACTTATAAATGATCACTTCTATATGGCCGGTAGCAAGTCTAAGCTCAAGGAAAAAACCCTAGAAACCGAGAAGTGCACAAAGTCCTACGACCAAAAATTGACCATAGCCGGACGAAACTTGGTAGCATGACCGTATATTATAGAACACTTCTATATCACCAGATGACCATTCGGCAGGGGTCAAGGGGGATCCCAAGCAGAAAATCTAGGTTTTTGCCAGATGCCAGAATTGGATTTTGACTCCACAGACAGCTTGTAGACGGGGTCTATATATAATGTACACGGATGGTTTCATAAAAACAATCAAGGCAAGCTCTCGAAAAGCAAAAAACAGCTCAAAGGCTAGAAATCGTCAAATTTGACATGTGAAGTCGAACTGACTCCAAATGGGCCAAAATTGAATGGGTAGCTTTAGGACTATGTAGCGGACAAGTCCATAGCTTCAAAAGTGACTAACCAACTCCACATGCCATTAAGTCACAAAGATCGGTGAATTCAGAGTCGACAAAGCACGAAGTGATGCCGACACGACAACACTTTACCAAATTTAATTTAGGACTTGTTTTAAGAGTATTGAATATGTTTAGGTCAAAAAATTATCAAGTTTAGCAAAAAAATTGAATGCCATAAATAATCACGATTATTTACTTTTATACTTTTTAGTCTTGAAAATGGTACCTTCACTTCACCTATCACTAGTACACATCTATTACATGCCACATTTCAAGTATGAGCCAAAATGATCAACAAAAACTTGGAAATTGTCAAAAAACGCAAAGAAGCCTTTCCAATCCAATTTTTGAGTTATCTATCACATTTTTTGATGCAAATCACCCCATATCTCAGACAGAGAGTCTACATCATGCCTAGAACGAAGTTGCATCAAAAAAATGTACATTTTGATTAAAAAAAAGTTAATAATTTTGATTATTTATTTTCTTGCCAAAATGGTAAAAAATTGCAACTTTGACCATATGGGACCAAAGCTCATGATGTCCCAAGCCCACTGACCAAGTTTGAACAAATTTGGACCTCAAAATCTCAAAATCCCTTTATATCTATTGTTTTAGAGACTGAAATCCTAAATCTGGCACCATTTTCCCCCTGGGCACTCAAATGAGCCCACACTTCACTAAAAAGCACCTGTTTGCTATATATTTCAAGCCTATCATGTCAAAAATGAAAAAAATTTGGAAAAAATCTCTAGTTGTAAATAATCGGAATTATTTACTTTAGTTACAAATTTTTGCTTGAATTGTATGATTTTGACCTTTACATGTTTTTATGCATCTATGCATGCTCCAAAATTGAATTGAAGCAAATTGGACTTAATTTGTCAGCAATTCAGACTCAAGGGCATTTCAGAGCTGAATTTGTAAAATTTCCTAACTTTGGCATTGTATTTACTTAACAGGAGTAATGCAAGCTGCCGAGAGAGCCAAGAAAAGGGTGTCCCAAAAAGAGAAGTTGCAAGAGCTACCACCCTACCAACTGGACCCAAGTTGAGTAAAAACAGTCAAAGCAACTTACTTGTCAAGAGAACAACTTGAGGAAAACAATACCACGGTTTTTACAGGCAGGTTCAAGAGTGAAGAAGGACACCAAGTAGATCTGCAACTCCTATCGAAAGAGATATATGATGTAGCTGCCAAGCCAAACACAAAGGAAGCTAACAAAAAATCTGGGCCTCAAGGACTTCTACGACCATTAACCATGCAGCGTAGATTTTCAGATATTCTATGAGCTACTATCTACAATTAAAGAACATGGGTCAACCCAAATCATTGACCAACAAGGGCAGAAAGTCGAAGTGGTAATCACAAAGGAAACTGTGGCCGAGGCACTAAACTTGCCGATTGAAGGGATGACAATGCGGGCCCGAGACAAAAAGATAGCAGGCACATTCACCAAGGCGACTGCTGTTGCAACTTTTCCTGACCTCATCCAAAGGCAAGTGGAAGAACCATCACGTATGTACCATCAACACTTCCACTTTTGAGCAAAGAGACCACCATGATACACCACACCAAATCATGCATTTGTGACTACCTTCACCCAAGTGTTGAAGTCAACAACCAGGTAGCTGATTGATCATGCGCAGCATGTGCTGACAACGCTGAAGGGCACCAAGAAAGAAGGTAAAATCACCTATTTGGGAGCGCCTGAAGTACTGAAAAGAGTAGCATACCATGCTATTGGCATGGCCAACAATTTTCTGCCAACCCTAGATCAGAACACATGGATTATGTCTACACAACCTTCTCCAAGAACTACGCGTGCATCAAAGGAAGTTTATAAATCTAATGAGGAGTTTTCCGAAAGCTCCCATGAAGCTCATAGCAGTGAGAGTTTGGAAAATGATGAGAGAAGGGCCAGAATAGAAGAGATGAAGAAGAAAGCTGTAGCTGCACACCAAGAAGAACCTCATCAAAAGAAGGTGAGGTTTGAAAGAGAAAAAAAAACTTACACAAGAAGCCGCAAAGCTGCAGGTGAGGACCCAAAAAGGTGGGTTCCAAAAGAGATAAGTGGACTCATAACTAAGAACCCTGCAAGGAAAGAAGCAGATAACCCCACAGAGTTTCTTGAACGCATGTATATAGAAGAAAAAGCTCTAAAATTAAAAGAAGGTCAAGAAGCTGAGAGAAAAGCAAGAGAAGATGCAGCAGAGCAAGAAATACAGGCAGAGGCTATGGAACAAAGTGAGACACAACACAACCAAGAAGAAATGTCTCCAAAGCCCACCTCACCTGCTACGGAGCAGGTAGAGCATCCAATGACAAGCCCTCGTCCTCCACCAACAAGTAGACCCAATGAGGGCGAGGAAGCCAAAGAAAAAGAGCCTGAACCGCAAGAAGTAGCAAGTTTTGAACAATCCAAGCCAACCAAATAAAGAGAGTCAGAACCATCTATGACCACCCAAGAGGAAACCACAGAGGCATCCATAAAGCCTCAAGCAACCAAAGAAGCAGAGGCAACCGCAAAGCTTCAAGGAGCAGTAGAACCCCCACCGCAACCACAAGCAGCCACCACAAAACCACCCAAAGAGCCTCAAACCAAAACGGTTGAAACATTTAGACAGCCTATAGAGCCTGAAGATTGGCAATCAAATGACAAAGTCATCATGCAAGCTAATGAATATGCAAAGCAGATGCAACAGATGACAGAAAAAATGCGAACAACAGCACTTAACCGCAGTGCTAAGTCTAGGGAGATGGAATTGGTCATTGATACTTTACAAGGAGAGTTAGATGGAAGGATAAATGTCATTATAGATTTGTAGAGACAAGTCCAAGAGCTGAAAGCTGAAGCCGAACAACACCAGCTAGCCAAAGAGAAGCAACAGAAAGAAATGGAGGAGCTGGGAGAAATTTTAACCAAACTATATGATGCCTACAAGACCAAAGACCAACAGCTGACAGAGGTGATAAATGAACTCCTAACCATGACTCTGTCAGTACAAAAGATCTAAGTGTAGCTAGATGTAGCGAATGCTTCTCTGTAATACTCAAAGAAAAGGATCAATGATTAGGCAACTTTTTTGAGATAGAAATCCTGATGTCGCCTCGATCAAAGGCAGGGAAGAGGTCTATAAGGCTTTGGAAAAGAGGAATAAGGATCTCGAGCTAGAGCTAAAGCTAGAGCAATCACAGAGAAGAGACCTTGCACTAATGCGGGTATAACGAGAAGAGCAACTGCTCAAGGAGATAGTAGAGCTAAAGAGAATCAATCAGATGTTGAGAGAGGGACAACGAGAGACACAAGAAGAAGCACGTACCTCTGAGTAACCGACTATCGAAATTCGATTAGTATCTTTTGCTGAGATGGAAACACAGTCGACAGAAGGGCTAGAAGAAGAACATTTTCAAGTATCACTCATAGATGTCAAGCAACTTCCCATGATCTAGCTCTCTAAAGCCGAAGAAGATGCACTAAAGGAACAAGTTGCTCAGGAGACAGATGTAGAATGGAAAGCAGCGATGGATTGGGAGTTGATAATTCTCCACTCAGTCAACATCACTCAACTCACTCCCAACCAACTCAATGCACAATGGCATCAACAATCATTGCCATATCCTTTGATCAAGGTAGAGGTATTACAAGTAAAATAAAGACTATACAAGGATATGCAGGTAGAAGGCGCTGATGATGTTCACCCCAAGTGGAGAAGAGGTGGTTGAACAAGAATGCAAGATATCTGATTCTGTTCACAAGAGCACTTGTCGCACTACAAAAAGACCCAACATTTTATCATGTACCACGGGTAAGGACATGGAAAACATTTAAAGCATTGAGAAAGAAGCGGCCTACATGGCTAAACTATCCACGATTGCTAGCTCCAGAGCAGGGACGAACAACAGAGGCATACATGTTGAAACCCCTAACGGGAACCATGACTTTCTTCAAAAGTCTCTTGACCTCTTATGTGCCATGCTATATAAGATTTGTCGAATGCTGCTCACATGTATTGAAGCTTTTCACGAGCCAGAGCAAGCAGGAGCACCATGCATGTCATTCCTCAAAGGTAATAAGGGTCTCTACTATGACTTAAGTGGCCAGCCTTCCGAAGAAGTCCTTTACGGCTTCTACGCCCGATACATGTTTTTGCCCTCAAGCAATATGTTGGTGTTTGAGGAAGCATTCTATACAGGTATCTTCACTTGGAGAACGAAGATATTTGGGCCAGTGATAAGGAGCCTCATATCTAGATTTGTTGGCTACTCATCCATCGAGCTTAAAAACAGAGTCATCATGTTCTTGACAAAGAGAGAAGATTTGAATATGAGAAAGCACTCCACATGCTTAAAGACCGCCTTGCCAGTCGTCAACCCGAAGACCACTTCAGACCATGAAGCTATGTCAAGGGATGACACAATCGAGGAGGAGGGGAATGTTAGTAGCAAGCTAACTCGGATAATTCAGATCACATTTTTTGGAGCTTTTCTCGTAAAAACACTTATTATTTTGATGAATCGGGAATAGTGTAACTCCTATTTTCTAGATGAACATTGTAATTGATGAGTCGGGGCTACAAGCTTCCAAATTGTATCAACCTATGTATAGTTAGAGCTCTTAGATTATTAGTTTTGACCACAAAAAACCTTGGCTAAGGTATAAAAGCCAACTTTTGTAAGTTTTTTAGATAATAGAAACACATCATGAGCTAACGGCGCGTACTTCTCTCCTTCTTGCACTTCCTACTCCCTTTCCGATTGTCACGTTGCAATGTAGCCTTCTACGTTGCAACCGTAGGTAAGAGCTCTTCGCATTGAGGTAAGCATTTCATGTTAATCTGTAGCTTTTGGCGTCGCCGACCCGTGGCCTAATTTCATTATAAGTAGGAATTTAACCTTTAAAATCAAAAACTAAGTATAGGCGGGATTTTTCACTTGACCTAAAGTAAGATATGAGAACATAAGCATGTGTGCTTCGGTCTTATAAACATGTTCTAGAAGTTTTGTATTGTTTGGATGTTGTTTTATGTTGTAATGGATGTGATTTGTTTACCGATGAGAGATTAGCTTTTGGTGATTTCAGTCATTTGAGTGTAGCTTGAGTTAGATGCGAGTTGTTTGTTGTTTTCCAAGAGATTGACAACCTCTTGTAGCCTCTATGCACTAGTGGAGTCAGCTTCATCCCATAATTTGACAGTTGTATTCAAGGTTCTTGCTATGTTTGCAATAAGATAGGAGTGAGGTTAGACGCCTATCCCACATGTGGTTTTGATTTGGGACAGCCAATTGGCATCTCTATTGTGATTTCTCTTTTGTTATCAAATTTTGCAAGGCGGTTACTTTTACAAGTTACTATTTTTCTTCTCAATTCAGCACTACACCATGATTCAGATAGAGATGTGCATAATCAATTTGACTTTGATTGTCCTGCACCACTTGATGCAGCTGCTCCTATCTCGCTATTGGCTACTCTCACAGAGGGTGCCCGTATGGTAATATGCATAGATGATATCATCGAGTTGCTTGATTTGCAAGATTTTAGGGCATTATAATCATGCATGTCTATCATAGAAACAAACTTTCCATGATTGAATAAAAATTTCACAAATCTCTCTCATTTGGTAGTGCAATATCTACATTAATAGGCCAAGGGTCCTATCAATGAGCAGCCTTGGGGTCCCATCATGCATTGTGCCTATAAACCGCACCCCTAGCATGCCAAAGCAATGCTTCAACCCAAACTTATTGTGTATTCTCACCCCAAAAGAATTGGACAAGCTGTAAAGAAATATGAAACCACCAACCTTTCGTGGGTAGGAAAAATAACGCAACAAGGATCCAGTGAATGTCTTCCTAAGTAAATGGTATGGTACTCATTATTTGCATCGGAATCCGAATGCAATCAAGGAAGTGCAAGCTAATTTGACACTAGAAGGAAAATCTTATAAGTGGTGGATGTTGCTCAAGGAGAAGGGCATCATGCCACATTCATGGGATACCTTCAAGGATGTGTTTAGAAAAGGATAGAAATTGGACTGCATGGGATAATTATTCTACACGTCAACATAAGATATCTTTTGAGTACATTTTTCACTCTAGGGATGTTATCTCAAGCTAGAGGTTTTAGATGCCTTCCAACAGGTGAGAGGATTCATCCATGTTTTAAATCCTAAGGTTAAGAAGCACGTTAAAACACAAGATCCCAAAATTCTTGAGGAAGCAATAGTATAAGGTCACATCCATGATGATCCTGATGAGAAAAATTTTCATAGCACCCACATACATGGCACTACAAACAAAAGCATGTGCATCCCAAAATCATAATAACAAAAAGTCTATGGTAGCTTCATCTTATGTGTCCAAAAATCCGAAGGGGCCTTGCAGTCACCTATCAACTGAGGATTTTGAAACGGCTTAAAAGGATAAGTTGTGTTTAAATTTTTTGGGAAGTGGGCATAAAAAAATGGATTATCCCAAGGTAAAACCTGTTGCCCAAGGCAAATATAAAGTTGTGCACATGGTGCAATTACTTCCTCTAGAGTCCTATTCTCACTACTCTAAGGTTGAAGCTGGATTATCCCAAGGTAAAATCTGGTTGCCCAAGGAAAAGATAAAGTTGTGCACATGGTGAAATTACTTCTAGAGTCCTCTTCTCACTACTCTAAGGTTGAAGCAACACACACCAAAGAGATGCATGAGTGTTGTATTGTGTTAACAGCAAGCTAACGCGAACACCATTTTTCGGAGTTCTCCTTGTAAAACAATTATTATTTTGATAAATCGGAAATATTGTAACTCCTATTTTCTTGGTAAACTTTGTAATTAATGATTCGGGGCTACAAGCTTCCAGATTGTATCAGCTAGTCAATTCTCAGCTTTGGTAGAACTCCAGATTATTAGCTTTGACCACTCAAAAACCTTGGCTAAGATATAAAAGCCAATTTTTGTAAGTTTTTTATAAGTTTTTGGATAAGAAATACACAGCGTGAGCTAACGGTGCTCACTTATCTCCTTCTCGCGCTTCCTACTCCTCTTCGGTTGTCACATTGCGAATGCGTTTGTTGCATTGCAACCGCAGGTAAGAGCTCTAAGCATTGACGTAAGCCATTCACAGTATTTCGTCGCTTTTGACGTCGCCGACCCGTGGCCTAATTTCATCATAACTATGAATTTACACTTTCAAATCGAAAACTAAGCATAGGCGGGGTATTGGGGCATCGTTGCTAAGCATTTAGATGCATTCTGGGTTGAAAACGACTAGGTCAAAAATCCATTGTTGTTAATAATCGCGATTTTGGAACTTGACCTAAAGTGGGATTTGAGACCATAGGCATGTGTGCTTAGGTCTTGTAAACTTGTCCTATAAGTTTCGTTACGTTTGGATGTCATTTGATGTTGTAACGGATATGATTTGCTTGCCGATGAGCAATTGGCTTTTGGTGATTTCAATCACTTGAGTATAGCTTGAGTTAGATGCGAGTTGTTAGTTATTTTTTGAGAGATTGACAACCTCTTGTAGCCTCTATGCACTAGTCAAGTGAGCTTCGTCCCATGGCTTGACAAATTAATTGTGGTTCTCGCTAATACTGCAATAAGATAGGATGGTGAGGTTAGACATGCGTCCCACATTTGGCACCGTTGCCGGGGATCAAAGAGACCTAAACTACGGAAAACACAAGTGTCTTGTGTAGTTGTCCTTTTACTTCCTCTAGGTTCGCCTAGAGTTCAAAACTTTCTTTTAGAAATCGCATAGCTTAAGATTGTCGTCTTTTGCTGTGTAGAGGTAGCTTGGAAGTAATCGTACTTGCTGAGTACCTTTAGGACTGTAGGATTGTAGATTTAGATTAGGATTTGGAGAATGATTGGTAGACGAGACAAGTCTTAAGATCAAGACTCTGAAAAACATAAAAAACACAAGGAAACGAGTGTTTGTGGACACTTTCCACAACCCCATTGCATGAGAAACTAGGAGTAGGGTAAGTAGGATCCGAGGTGGATTTCAAAACATTGCTCTCTCTAAAAGAATCAAGTGTTAGTTGTCATGTAAAGTTGCAGAATTTCAGGTCTACGGCTAGAAATAGCTTGGAAAGACTCGAATTCACTCAATCCGATTGGAGAGTAAGCTTAAGAGTTGTCCAAACCAGTGGGTAAGCTCAAAGACACTTCGAGGTAAAAATTTCAAGAAGTTGACCAAAACTCAGATTATTAACTTTTTCTTGACATTTTAGGCCAAATTAAGTTTTGACTTGATTTATAAGCTTAAAAAACATCATAAAAAGACTCTCTTTGAGAAAATTGCAAAAAGTGATCATTTCAAGCCTCAAGTTAATAATTGCGATTATTATCTTTCTGCTCTAAATTGACCAAGGTTCATACCATTGACTCATTGCATGTGTACAAACAACTTTTATAAAGGCCCAAAAGATTTGGATCACTGAACTGACAAAAAACAGGGTAAAAACTAAAGTTTGTACTGACTTTTTGATTCTTACTTGTAAACTGGAAAAAAATTTATCCAAACTTGTTGAAAATTGATCCATAAGCTTATATCGATGTGATAAACATGTGTACATGCTTAGTTGACCAAAAATTTGTAAAAAATTGTTAAATGTAAATAATTGCAATTATTTACATCTGCCTTGTTTTTTAACTTTTTTGACCAACTTGGCATACCACTAGTTTTACCATGTTGTAATAAGCCCATAAATCAAATTTGGAAAGATTTGAATCACTGGATTGAAAATTGTGACTAAAATTGCAAAGTTAGTCTGCGGACAGATAAATGATGACCATTTGACGAAAAATTACCCAAACTTGATGAAAATTGGCGAGTGACCTTAACTTAAGGTGCTTAATAATCTGTATCAAAGTTGGGGTAAAAATTTACAAAAAATTATCAGGAGTAAATAATCTCGATTATTTACATCTGCTTCAAAACTTGATGATTTTGCAAATTTGAGTATACCACAAGGTCAAGCACATCAAGTAGATCCCACAAATCAATTTTGGTGAAATTTGGACCACAAAAGTGAGACTTAAGCCTGATTCTCGAAATCAGAGTCTGCGGACACAGAACAGTTGATAAACTTGATCAAATTTTATCCAAACTTATTGAAACTTGTCCAAGGGCTTTAACAAGTTGTATACTTGCCAAACCGATCAAAAAAGTGCAAAAACTTGACAAAAGTAAATGATCACAATTATTTACTTCTGCTATCCAAAGACTTCAATTTTGACTTTTGGGCTTATACAGTGTTACACCAGCATAATATAAAGCCACAAGACAATTTTGGGTTCAATCGGATCAAAATTGGTACATATACACTCAGTTTACAGGTTGCAGATTAGACCTTTGATTTTGTTAAAGTCGAATATGAAAGTCAAATCTTGACCTCCATAGCACGATTTGAAGTGATACACAGAGACCAATCACGAGAGTTCTCAAGAGCTCTACTGTCTTTATAGAAAAATAGCTAACTTGATTAAAATTTGTACGGGAATCAGGTTGCAGAGGAGGAATCAATGGCTTGACAGAAAGTTTCAATTGGAACGAGTGAAATCCTGATGCGGTAGACAAATGGGGGTTGGAAGTAAACACTATAATCCTAGATATGTCAGCAAAAGAAGGACCACCAACTTTGGAATTCGAGGGATACGATCAAGTAGACTTGAAGCCTTTGAAATGGCTTAGTACGGATAATCCTAGGATCGGAGTCTCTTGTTGAGAAGATAGAAACATAAAAGATCTTTTGTGGACTTCTCATGCTAGACAGGACAATTAACAATCATGAAGATCATCTATATCTTCAAGATCAAAGATAAGGGATCTGCAAATCTACCAGCTTACCTGTTTAGGGATTGTTATAACAAAAACTTTGTTAATGACTCCTGAGGAGGTAGAACAAACCAAATACTAGGGGTATTCCATACAGGATTGGATATTGGGTCAAGGACCAGAAATCACTCCAAGAGACGAACATCGTGAGAGATCATCTGAGAGTAATGTGAAAAAACCAGAAACCACCTCATCACATAGAAAACCGGGTGACACTAAGGCCAGTCCAGGGCTACATGAGTCACTATTTCCAACAGACTGGTTTGAAGGACTCGGAACAGGACCAACTCCCAAAAGACCTAGAGTTGAACCAAATAGACGTGTCAGACCAGCTGATTTTCAAAAATGGGTCAAATAATACAGTGGATCAAAGGATCTATATAACCACTTAGCAAGCTTTAAGCAAGTGCTAAGAGCAGAGCGTATATTTGATTTCCATACTCAATTCGAGGGATTTGGAATGACATTAGAAGGAAAAGCTTTGACATGGTTCCAAAAAATTCCACCAAGGTCAATCATGGACTTGCACACTTTAGCTCAAGGAGTCTGTTAGGAATTGTGCAACTTGAATGAAACAATACATTGCCAAATGTCTAGAGATGGAGATACCTGCAGAAGAACAACTTGTATCCTTGTTTCTGGAGGGACTGCTAAACAAAGAACTTCATTGTATACTCTATAGTAAAAAGCATACAACCCTAGAAGCGTGTGTGTCTGATGCGATTGACCTAGAAGACAATTGCAAGATCTTCAATGAAGAAGATGTCCCTTAGGATAACCAAAGCAAGAAAACAACATCCACAAAACCAGCACAAGTGGGAACGACTGCTGCGGCACCACTCTCATCCATAGAAGATATGCTAAAACGGATGAACGACATGATGAACAATATGCAAAAAGCACCTATGAGAGGACCAGGACAAGGGATACCTCCACATGGAAAACCAATTAGGACACAAAAATGGTCTGAAATCGAGGGTAAATGGACCAATCATGAAACCCACGAGTGTTACTTCAGACCAAAGTATGATGGAAATGTTCAGTACATGCCCATGAGGCCACAAGGACAACCCATGTACAGATATCAGCCTAATATGGCCCAAGCTCAAAGACCACCAATGGGTATGGAAATACCTCAGCCTATGTTGGGACAACAACCTTCGTATCCAGGACATAATGCAGTGCCTGTAAAGTGCATGCACTCGGAAGGAGTCATAGATGAACAAGCATTAGTGCCTGTTACACCCTATGCAGAGCCTAGTCCATTTACAATAATGGTAGAAAGAGATTTTTATAGTCAAAATCCACCACCAATGGAAGAAACCATGACTTATGCTCCACTAGAGCTCGCAACAATGTATTATGTAGCTAATCAAGGTGTCAGACCTCCCATGGGAAGACCCATGATGAAGCCTAGAACAGGAAACTGTCATAACTGTTGTGCTGATGACCATTGGAAGAACGAATGTTGAGAGCCTGACAAAAACCTCAAACCAATTGAAGCCTATTGCTTACAGTGTTGCAAAAAGGGAGGACACTTTCTGAAAGATTGTCCTAAGAATCCTTTGAACAAGGGAAAAACTGTTGTAAACGTCGTCCAAGTGATGCCTAGTAGCTCATCAGAGAGCGAACCGATTGTTCCAATCAAGGTAATCACTAGAGCCCAGGCAAAGAAAAAGAAACATAAATCGTCTGATGATTCAGAGAACACGAAAGTTTCTTCTCAAAGAATCAAAAGGAGTAGAAGCAAAAGATATGAGATGAGAAAACAAAAACAACGGGTTGAAAACGAAGAGAAAGCAAAAATGCTAGCCCTAGACAAGTTGAAAGAAACTGGCAGTGAATTCAAGGAAACAACCATGAAATTTGGAGGATCCATTCTGGTTGATAAAATTTTTGAGCCTAGTAATGCTACCTTGGAAACCTACCAAGCAGGACTTAAAGCAGGCCAAAACATGGAAAACAAATGGAAAAACTATCCATCTCCAGACATGGAAGTAGCAAAGCAAAGCTGGAGGCTTATTAAAACTTGGTAAGAATCATGCAAGAAATGCTAGATAAACAAACACCCAAGCTTGAAGGTATTGCAAAACCTGAAGAGCTTGCGATAGAAGAAACGAAAGAGAAATCCAATGTGGTGGCAGAACCCCACCTATAAACAAATGAAGCAGAGCTTATAATGCCGGACAGTGAAGATGCCTTAGACGAAATTCCATTCGTAGAGGAAGATTGGCCAGGACACTTATGGGAAAGGTAAGAGAGATCAATGATGGGAGCCTAACTTTAAAGTCAGCTCCTATAGAGGAAGTCTGGTTGGATAACCTACTATCCGATATGAACCTGGATTTACAATCCTTGTACAGGGATTGCGGATCGTAAGCTTCAGGAATATCTAAACCATTGACATTAAAACCATTAGCTTCTTACTTGAGAGATAACGAAGAGAATGCATCGTGTGCAAGACCACTCAAGTAAAAAGAGACAAACAGACCCTAGAAGTAGACAACATTCATTCAATCATGTCTACCCCCATCCAATGTACTCTTACTTTGGGAGAACTATGGAAACTCAAGCCATACTTGTGGAACGATTTACAAAAAACCCTAGAGAAGGTGGGGATAACGGAGTTAATCTCTAAGAATTTGGAAAATTTGAAAAATGAAATGGAAAACAAAGAGATTTGATCAGTTCCTATGAACAAGGTTGGAGAATATTATGAATGGGAAGAAGGAAACACTACCCTCCCAGTGAAATATAATGACATTGAAACCATGGCAATACTAGATAGTGGAGCTGGCATAGCCATAGCCATTAAAGCAGTATGGGAATCCTAGGGACAACCAGCCATTAGACAAACGCGAATGAAATTGTAGTTGGCTGACGGATAAATTGAGAGACCACAACGGCTACTTGGAAAAGTGATAGTCAATTCTTGTGGAATTGAATATCAACACACTTTTTGCCATAGTAGACTTTGGAAAAAAACTCAACTATGAAATCATATCGGAAAGACCTTTCATGCGACAGGTACAACTTATCCAAGATTGGGGACACAACTATCTATAATTGAAGCAATTGGGATCTATAACAAGAGTCAATCTAAAAGATCACACTTATAGAGATGTCTTGAAAACACCCATCCAAGAGTGTAATTTAGTCTCTGCCGGCTGAAACTAAACTCCCATCCTGGTTAAACAAAGACACTCCTATTTGGATGTACGGAGCTTCAGAAAATGGAAGCTTAAGACGAGAGGAATGTATCCTAGAAAGGGACTATACAGACGAAGCCTACATACCTGAACCCTTTCTAGAGAATTTCTTTGAACCATTCGAGTGGACTCAAATTTTAGCGACAATGGACTACTCAATTTTGCAATGAGGATGGCTACGACATAATCCCCATCCAAATGATGTCAGTCCTCAACATTGAAAACAAAGATGAGGAAACAAAGGACTTGATGAAAGCTCAACAAGTCTTTTCTGACCTCTATTACGATGCAACTGATGAGTTGGATGAACACTCAGCTACCTCAGAAGATTCGGAGTCAGAAAAAGAGCATACGAGAGCTCAGTTACTCTTAAATGGAGGGGAGGAAAAGTTTTTTGACTTTCCAAACCAGAAATCAAGAAGACAAAAATGGTATAGATGAAAGAGAGACACCAATATTGTGAAAACATGACCTATGCCATCCGTCTCCAGTAAAACACAATTCCTGATGCAAATAGATACTAACGATTGTGTCAAGGAAAAAATACCTGGCAGATGTCCTTCAAAAACAAACTCAGAAATGTCTTAGACATCGAGAAAATCAAGGAAGGGTACTCAAGAAAATCTCAGGATAAAAAACACCCATGACCAGAGTCGAGCGGAAAAAGAAATATCAAGAGTTGAAAAAAGCTCTAAAGGAGATATACACAACCGAAATGGAAACCACAAAAGAGGATGGTAAGGATGTAATGGACGTTCCATCCCATTACAAAAAGTATACTCTCCAAGATCGGAAAATCATAATTGAACAACCTATTAGGGAACTACGGAAACAAGGTGAGTCCTACGAAGGACTTGAAAACGCTAAAAGGGTAGACTTGGTTGAACCAGGAGAAGAGCTTAGACATTCTTACATTGCAAATGACCTAACAGAAGAAGAAGAAAAGCTTTTACTGAGCTTGTTAAAGGAATACCGGGATATCTTCACTTGGTCTTACAAGGATTTCAAGGGTGTTGATCCAGAAATCTATCAACATACTATACCCATGAGAGATGATGCGAAACCAAGTAGATAGAGACCATACACTTATAACGAAACATTTGCCAGGAAGATCAAAGAAGAGATTGAAAAACTAAAGGAAGCTGAATTCATTTACGAGATTGAACACACAGATTGGGTGTCTCCAATTGTGGTAGTACCTAAGAAGAATGGGAAATTATGAGTGTGTGTTAATCTCAAAAAGGTGAATGCAGCTACCATTAGAGACAACTTTCCTCTTTCGATAATTGAGCATGTTTTAGAACGAGTGGCAGAAAAAAAAGCTTAGATCTACTTAAACGGCTTTTCGAGATACAATCAACTTTTGGTTGACCCAGAAAGATCATCATAAAACTGCGTTTGCAACAAAATGGGGTATATTTGCCTATCGGGTTATGCCGTTTGGGTTAACTAATGCTCCAGCCACATTTCAGAGGTTGATGAGCCATGCTTTCAAAGAGTATCTTCAAAAATTCTTAGAATTATACATGGATGATCTATGCATATATTTGTCAATCTGGGCTGATCATTTTGAACACCTCAAAAAGGTATTCGAGAAATGTAGACTTGATAGGATTTTCTTAAACCCTAAAAAGTGCACATTCATGGAAAGACAAGGGAAAATTCTTGGACATATCGTGTCTAAAAAAATGGCATAGCTACTGATATCGAGAAGATTCATGTCATTGTTGATATGCCTAGATCAACAACAGTCAAGGGGGTACAAGCCTTCATGGGACATTGTGGATATTACCGACGGTTCATCTACATGTACGCTATAATTGCAAAACCCATGTATAGCTTGATTACGCACTTTGAATGGACCGTGGCATGTGAAGAATCCTTCATGAATCTTAAGCAAGCTCTCACCTCAGCTCCAATATTGAAAGCACCAGATTGGGATAAGGTATTCCACGTACATGTAGATGCTTCAAACTTTGCTATTGGTTGTATACTAGCCCAACTAGGAGATGGGAAAATTGACTTTCCTATTTCTTATGCTAGCCGACAATTGAACATGGAAAAAAAGAATTATACCACCATCGAAAGATAAGGACCAGGAATGATCTATGCCGTTAAAAGGTATAGACATTACCTATTAGCCAAAAATTTTGTGTTCTTTGTGGACCACCAAGCTTTGTTATATTTGGTCAACAAGCCATGCAGCACAGGGAGAATCGTGAGATGGTTCATCATTCTTCTGGACTTTGATTTCACTGTGGTTGTAAAAAAAGGCACTACACATCAACGAGCAGATCATTTGTCAAGGATTTTTTCAGGGGAATCACCTAAAGGGGTAGAACATGATCTACCAGATGCCTATTTGTTCTCTGTGGAAATGATACCTAGATGGTCGGAAAACATTGTGTCATTGATGACAATAGTTCAAGTGGATTCACAAATACCACTTCCTATCACAATTGATTTAATCAAACAATCAGCTATGTACCAATTACTAGCTGAAAGGCTATATAAAATAAATCGGGATGGATATTGCTTTTATGCATTAACCCTGAAGAAAAGGAACAATACCTAAGTCAAGCACATGTTACCATAGTAGGACTTCACTTTGCGGAAGACCAAACTATGCAACGAATCTTGCGACTTGGAGTATTTTGGCCGACTATGAGGAGAGATGTTAGATCTTTTGTAAACGATTGCTCTCAATGTCCAAAACAACCACCCATTCCTCATGTAACATTGTTTCAAATGCCACTTGTTCCTAAGTGGAGTAATTATCTTGTTAGTTACTTATCGAGCCGAACATTTCCTGAGGATATGAGTAAACGCCATCAAAGAGTGATTGAAACTGAAGCAAGAGACTATGCTCTTATTGGGAACCAATTGTATCGGAGAGGTAAAGATCAACATTTGCGTCTTTGCACAGATGAAAACGAGTATATTCCGATTATAGAACAAGCACATGCTGGATTAGCTAGAGGTCACTTTTCTAGTGAGACCACCGCAAGAGCAATCTTGATGGCAGGCATATGGTGACCAACACTTTTTGAGGATGCCAAATAATATGTTCTAAGGTGTGATGCTTGTCAACGAGCAAAAATTCGAACACGAGTAGACATCATGCCCTTAAGACCAATGATGGGGGCTAGAGCCTTCGCAAAATGGGATATAGATTTTGTTGGACCAATACAGCCACCTGCTTATAGAACCCAAGATCAATATATCATTGTAGCTACGAACTATTTGACCAAGTGGTCCGAGGCTAAAGCGACTCAAAAGAACGATGCCAGAACCACTGCTGCATTCTTATATGAGTATGTATTCACGAGATATGGACTACCAATAGAGATTGTCAGTGATTGGGGAACTCATTTACTCAATGAGGTAATAGAGTATTTGCTTAATGAGTTTATGGTCATCCATAACAAATCAGCTCCCTATCACCCACAAGCAAACTAACAAGCTGAGCATACGAATAAAATTCTTAGCTCAGTACTGACCAAAGTGGTTAGTTCAAGAAGGACAGATTGGGAAATGAATCTCCATGCTGCTCTATGGGCTTATCGAGTTTCATTCAAAACAGCTCTAAATGTTACACCCTTTAACCTTGTTTATGGTCTTGATGCCATACTGCCAATAGAATTTCTATTGCCGACAATAAGGGTAGCACAGAATCTTGAGTGGACTGGACATGAATTGTCAGAGAGACTTGAAGATTTGGAAAAGCTAGACGAGCAAAGGCTAACTGTTGTAGCTCATATCTATGCACAAAAGAGAAAACAAAAACAATTTTTTGATTTCCACTTAATCACAACAAAATTCAAGAAAGGGGACTTAGTTATAGTCTATTCGCTTAAGCAACACATTCCCAAGTTTAAGAAAAAGGGAAACGGACCGTTTATAATTGAAGATGTATCTCCAAGTGAAGCAGTAAAATTGTCCACCCTAGATGGTGAACCAATGGCTATTTGGATTAGTGGATGTCGTTTAAAGAAATACAATTTGCCACTAACCAATGAATTGCTAGAGAGAATGCATGCAGCCAAACAAAGAAAGATCAAGTGACAACAAGTTATTGATGAAGCCCAAGAGGAAGCTAGACTTTGGGTACTCAAGCATAAAGCTGCTCTCAAGAATCAACAGATACCGATTCCCATCAACACTTTGGAACTAGATGATCGACAATGGTAATTACCTAAAGACGTAGTTTCAACAGATGATGACTGGCTAGATGGAATGGATCTGCGCATCAAAGTACAGCTCAACAATCGTAGCACCAATGCTTTGGTAGACACAGGAGCTAGAGTGAATGCAGTCAGATATTCCACATACAAGAAGGCAAGAAGTCAAGCATTGACAGTAGGAATAGCGATAATCAAAGGATGCAATAAGAATCCAACTCCAACATTGGGAGTAGTCAACTTGAACGTGGTAGTACATGGATGTTCATGTCCTGATCACTTTTTATGTTTGCCAGATGAACACGTGAATGAGACGATGATTCTTGGAATTCCCTAGATGTGTACATACAAAGCAGTACCAGATTGGGATACGAATCAGCTAAAGCTATCACCTAAAGGAGTGCAACTCATTGTTCCAATTGCATCAAGCAAGGAGGAATGGAAAAGAAGCAATCAACAGACCAATCAACGAAGCCAATCTTCTCCATCTCCTCGACCATCAAATGCTACAGGTAGCATGCAAGGAGTCAGGAAGATTTGGGTACCAAAAGCACAGCTTAAGGATAAACCAATTCAGATCTGGGTGCCTAAAACTTCATCGAAGAAACAAAAGAAGGTTCCATGGATTCGAGCAGAGAATTGAGCATCTACGAGCAAGAAACCTAACATGAAAAGGGTTTGGAAGAAAAAGGAGCACTTATCTTCTCCATAAACCGCGAAACCAATCAGGCAATGGCGAGTTAAGTCTCAACAGACTCCATTAGACCATACAACACCAAGCCAACCAAGCTACCAATGGAGAGAAAAAGCTCGACAACAGTCTAAAGTGTTACCAAAATCTCAAGCAATCAGCGTGCTAAAACACTGGTACAATCAACAGAGAGCACAAAAGCTACAAGATTTGCTCTTTGGAAGACATCAGTAGCAAACCTCGACATCGGAAACCCTTGAGTTAATTAATCAAGACCCAGCTCTTGCACAACATATTGGTTTGCATTGCATTGATCTTCATATCATGGTAGAGCCAATCATGGCTATGCATAGACACAATTGTTCAACCCATGCACGCAGTCGTCCCGGAGTACGCCTCCTAGGTGGAAGGGCACTAAGTACTAAGTAATTAAGGGCAATGTTTGAAGAGAGAGGAAAAAGTTCCATGTTGACGTGTGATTTTTTGCAAAATTACCTAATAATGCCCTTATAACTCATCAACAAGGAAAAATTCACTAATAATATCTTCCCGATGAGTGTAAATAGTGTATATACTATCAGAAAATCATAAAAAATAATCCTTTTTTGAATATTTTCCATCATTTTTGTCGATAGGGAGGCCTTAAAATGGAGAAATTCAACAAAAAACAATAAAGCTGTGTTTTTCAAGGGATTTTCTTAATTATTCGACTTTTACTTTATTTTTTCTAGCATTTTGCTATTTTCTTTGATTTTTTCAAATAAACAAGTCAAAATTAATAATAAATAGAAGGGAAGCTCAGATGAAAAAATTAAAGAGACACGATGGTGATCAGAAACACAAGGCGAACAAGCACAAAAAATTTCAATGAAATCAGAAGACGGAAGCGGGAAGCCTAAATTAGGTGGCCAAGCCTACTTTTGCAAAATTCTTGCAGAATGAGCTACAGGAATCTGATCAGGGAAATTTTTGAGTCTAACATAGATTTCACGGCCTAGTAGGACTAACAGGGGAATCTAGGGAAATTTGGTTCGGGAAGTCCAGGTATAGATATCCATGGTAGACTAAAACCACCTCATTTCCACTTGGAGCCTTTGCAGAGAGAGATTTCGCCCTCTTTCGCGCGACATTTCTGGAGCCCACAGTTGACCTTTTTCAGCGCGTCTCACACGAGACATGAGGGGTAAGTTCTTTACTCGATGTTAACCCTCGTGGCTCACGGACACCCTATCGCCTACGACGGACACTGTAACCATACTATGTATTATTTAGAGTCAGGTACCGGGCTTGTCGGAATAGAAAAAGGGTAAGAGTGATCGCCGATGAGAGGCGCACTCTAACACGAACATGCTAGGGTTAGTTGGCTAAGCATGGGCGCCCAAGTGTGAATGGGGTGAGCTCCTATAAAAGCCAACTAAACCTAATTTTTACTTATTCTCTCATTTGTGCAATAGAAGAGTGCTCTTACTCCATCTCCATCTTCTTCTTCTTCACCTCCTTGTGTGTGTGTGTGTGTGTGAGAGAGAGAGAGAGAGGGAGAGTGTGTGTGCGATCGAGCATTACGAAGGCACGACGGCGGCGAGGCGGTTGAGCGTGGCACGACTGCAGCTTCTTCTTCATCGCGGCGAGGAATCCACCACGAAGGCGAGCGTAGAGCGGTGAGTGACACACCCTTTGCTCTCTTGAGCTTGCTAGTTTAGGCTTGTTGTGTGCTTGGAGCCTTTTGTGGCTCGCACACGGTGTATTGGCAAGTCCCTTGCTTCGACACTGCGGCAAGGAGCGCACATTTTTGGCGCCGTTGCCGGGGATATGCCCTACACTAAGCTCGGTTAGCACTTTACGCTTTCTTGTGGTGCAATTTCTATCATAGGAAAGGCAGGGAATGAGGGTGTGTAGTTGTGTGGAGATTTCTGTTTTTTGCGTTTTCTACGTTTTCTGGTTTGCACTGCACAGCTAGCATTTCTTGCGTTTTTGCATTTTCTGCATTTTCTGTCATGTTTCAATTTCTGCAATTTTCTGCATTTTCTGTGTTTTTTCAATTTTCTGCATTTCTTGCGTTTTTTCAATTTCTGCAATTTCGGTGCGTTTTCAATTTTCTGCATTTCTTGCATTTCAATTTCTGCAATTTCTGCATTTCAATTTCTGCAGTTTCTGTGCGTTTTCAATTTTCTGCAATTTCTGCGAGTGAGCGGGCGGTGAAATTTTTCGAAAATAAAAAACGTGACTCTTAAAACGGACGGGTTGGTTTGTATAAAAGATAGATCGGGATCATTTCCCCAAGCCCAAGCCCAGGCCCAGGCCTCAGTCCTCAGTCTTATGATATATACTATACTCACTCTTATATATATACCCTACTCCCTCAAGAGGGAATGAGAGCATGTGGGACAAGTCCTCCACTCTCCTCCTTTCTCTTCCCACTTGCACCCTTAGACTTTCTAGTTTGGGCCTGGTTCCCTACTGGAAATTGACAGTTTTAGGGATTCCGAGGGCATAGAGTGACCAAACGGAGGGCTGTAAAGCACGGCACGACCCTCTGACCGATACGCTCGTTTCGAGCTATCACATGGCCCATTCCACGACACGCTCTAAAAAATCTAGCAAAAAAACAAACAAAAAACACGCTAAAAACTAGTCACAATGCCTCCTAGAGCAGCTTTTTGACACCTTAGGGTATCAAAAGCACATGCACTTACGCTCTGGATGAGTGTTAGAGCACGATCACATTGGTAGTGCCTCTGTTCATACGGACACCCATTACCCATCCACGATAAGCTCTAGACCCTCAGCGGGGACACAAGGTAGCACCACCCAAGACCCTAAAATAGCCGCTAGTGATTCCTCCTCCGACTCAAAAATCATGGAAGCATACCCTACCCAAAACACTGAGAGAGAAGGCCATGCATATCCCGAAGCTCCACAGCCTAGTACTAGTATGTTTAGCCGTTTCATGGAAACATTAGGTAGAGCTACTCGCTCGGAACCTGATGCAAATGAAGCACACGAAGGGGGTGGGGAAGTGGACTCTCCTTTCACATCGCATGTGGACCCCACACCCCCAAAGAGTGTCCATGTGGATATCCTACCAAATTCTTACCAAGAAGGCCCTGTTGAGCTGCCTCCTTCAGAAGTTCCCTCTAGAGTACCGTTGGTGACAAGTAAAACCACGGGGAGCAACATTGCTTCTACCTCACAAGAAACCGTTAACACGTCGACTCTAGAAGGATTGTTCATTAATGATCATTGGACATACGACCTCCACACTGAGGTGTTGACGGATCTACACTCTGGTCACGCCTACCATGTAGGATGGATAGAGATTGTACAATCCACCTCTAGTGCCACGAGCATCGAAGATCAACAGAAAATGATCTGTAATGTTATCCATGGCATTATTCAATCAGAAAGGCAAAACCGAGGGGTAAATATACTCTCAATTGGCCCCATGAGATTTTTGGATACGAGCAAGGCTCAACAGCCTACTCTATCACAAATGGAGACTCCTCTAATGAGCCCCATGGACCCATCTTACATCATTTCACCTGGGGTCTCTATGCAATCTGAGCCTCCGAGCGAAAACTTTAGCTTCCCTAACTTGGCTCAACCCTCTATTAAGGAAAACCTAGTGCTCACTCCAGGGATAAGCCTGACAGAGAATGTACCGATGACATCTACGGTTAGCGCAGTGCCACTACCTAGTGTCGTAGTACCTAATATGGGGCCTCGACCATATGTGCCTCTAGCCCCTTATGCACACATGGCCCCCACACCTCCAATTGTACCACTTGCTTATGCTCCTCGAGTGCCGCTCCCTAGCTCTTATCCGAGTGGACCTATGCCCGGTTATGTTCCATATCCTGCATCATCCACACATATGCCAAGACCGGTACCCGTCCCTCTCCCACATATGATTCCAAGAGTACCTCCACCGGCCCTACCTCCTCACATAGGTGACTTGGCAGCGTTTGCTCAAACCATAGGTCGATCTATCGTGGAAAATATGCGTCATGCATCTGATAGAGAGCCTAGAAGTAAGGCAGTACAAATTGCCAAACTCACGCAAAAATTCAATGGGGAAGAAGATGCTAGAAAACACATTGAAGTGTTTGAACAAGTATGTGATTCCTTAGGGGAACGCAACGAACTACATAAGTGCAATGCCTTAAGCTTGACATTAAGTGGGAAGGCTGGAGATTGGTATAGAACCCTAAGGGTGGATGAGAAAACAATCTACCCTACCCTTCGAAGGTTGTTTCTAAAGGAGTACATACGAGAAGGTGTGCTTTGGGGTGTAGCATCTCAGCTACAGAAGGCCGAACGTAAGGAAGAAGAGTCAGTAAGGGACTTCATTAGTCGTCTAAAGCACTTAAACTCTCGTTGCCCTGTAAATGAGCGCTTCAACAATAACCAACTGCTTGATCGATTCATTCGAGGGTTGAGGAATGAAGGAATCTATAATGGACTAGTGATTAGAGGTATCACAACCTGGGAAGATGTCACTGCCAATGGAATCCAATTAGAGGACAACTTGATGATAGCAGGCATGAGGGTGTCTACTGTCACGAGATCCACTAGCTCACAAGCCATTGTGTATGAACCCATGACTGCAAAGCCCATTGCCAATGAGCCAAAGGTATTTGAGACATTCTTGACAGACCTCACCAAGGCAATCCAAGAGTCTCTTAAGGATAATCGACCCCCTCAAAATAGTCACATGTATCCAAGAAGGGAGCAACAATGGTGTTCCATTTGCTTAGGTCCACATAGCACTAGTGAGTGCCCTACGTTTAGAGTAAAATTTAATAGAACTTGCAACGCATGTGGTAGGTATGGTCACCAAGCTAAGGATTGTTTAATGATCAAACGTATGATGGCAAATAGACCACCTGTAGCCTGGACGGATGCGCCTCGAGCTCCTGTATTGATGCCTACTCCACCTGTTGAGCAACTACCGCAACACATGGTCCCTAGATCTCAAAATGTTGTACAAGCTACACCGCTACCACCTCCTGTGCTAGGACCGCAGCCCCCGCATCCAAGAGTCACCCCTATGAACCAAGTGGGTTGCGAGCCATCAAATGCTTATCCAGATGGCTGTGAGGAGGAAATAGACACTAGTATTGCCTACGGTCTTGATACATTGGAAGAGTGTCCTATATACTACATGGAAGATTGTTGGGGACAAGTCAAGCCGGTTTATCAAGC
Source organism: Adiantum capillus-veneris (assembly GCF_014529385.1). Lineage (NCBI taxonomy): Eukaryota > Viridiplantae > Streptophyta > Polypodiopsida > Polypodiales > Pteridaceae > Adiantum > Adiantum capillus-veneris. The sequence goes on from NC_140960.1 coordinate 110,103,432, forward strand.
TGCTGCTCTCGCATCCAGAGGTCAAAATATCAACACCCAGGCTAGGAGGCCACCTCTTCAATGCTACGAGTGTGGTGGACCACATCAAGTAGCGGAGTGCCCTATTAGGCTGCAAAAGAATGCTGCACAGATGCAAGTGAATCAAGGGAGCACGTCTGCAATGCCAATACTCACATGTAATCGTTGTGGCATAGATCACTTGATTTCCCAATGCCCCTATAACCCAAATGCGCCTAAAATCACACCCCTAAATTTGGTCGAAATTGCTAGTGTGACATCGCCAATACCACCCGTCGCACCCGCTTATGCGATTACACGGTCCATGCTTCAAGGGACAGGACATATCCTCGAAGAGAGAGATTCCGCGTCAGTTATCCAAGCAAAGAAAAAGAAGACACGAAGGAAGAAGTCGCAGAATACCGAAAATTCAAAGCCAAGTTCCAAAACAAACATAGGAACAGGAGATGACCCCGTGTATATGAATGACCTCGAGGATGATTCAGATTCAATCGAGACAATGGAGACTAGAACCAATACCACAAAGAGAAAGACCGACAAAGAAAACCGTAACATGGAACCAAATGAAAACCGAATAAGAGAAAACCATAAGGAGCCTCTGAAAACACCACAAGTGTTTCCAAATCCAATCCAAGACCCCCAAGATAAACCGCAGGGGCAAAAAGGGAAGAATCGTAAAAAGAAGATTGGGACGTACCCAAACCCAGTAGACGAGATTGAGCAGGTGAAACATCTAAGAGGTTTAGTGGAGGAGACTCAAAGGAAACTAGAACCAGAACCCATGCAGGTCAAAATTCATGACACAGTGTTTCCCACGCAAGTTCATCCACCCCACATGAACCATAGACCGTTAGCCATATCTAGTATCATCCAAGAAGGGAGTGAGGACGGGACATCAGAAAGTGAGCATACACCCTTCTTGTTGGAAAGGATGTTTAACGAAGGAATACCTGATCCCATTGAGGAATATGAGATTCCATCCTCACCAGTTCCTAGTCAAGGACCTACACCTTGCAAAACGCCAATGAATGTTGCCAAACTAGTGGACTTCATGTCTTCTGAGGTCCGAACCACGATCATAGCAAAGCTGTATGGAGATCCTGAGTTATTCCTTGCACTTCGAGCATTCCTTAACGGAGAGCTACGAACAGGATTACCGCATTTTGCGCAACCAAATAGGCCTGACTCGATTATGATTGATGAGGAAAATCATGTGCAATCACTTGACTTAGATGGACACGAGTCTGTGATCGAGGTACCCATTAACGAATTAGGGCAGTATTTTGAAGGCGACGAGTCTAATGCGACCCTACCCATCACTACCAAGGGATTAACTATAAAGGGAATTCTTGATGGTGGTGCGGGAGTTAGCATCATTACAAAAGATTGTTGGGAATCCATGGGAAAACCCCGCCTCAGTGTTACTAACATTGTGGTAAAGATGGCAAATGGTACCATAGCCAAACCTATGGGGATGCTCAAGGATCTTAAGATCAAAGTTCTAGGACACAAGGTACGACATACGTTCATTGTAATGGATTTCTCTAAACACCTTATGTCATATGAAATGATTTTAGGACGACCATTCATGAGGGAAGCACAAATGGTTCATGATTGGTCTAAAAATCATGTCTATTTGCAATTCCAAGACTCTGTCCTTAGAGTGGATTTGGTGACTGGTAAGGTACACCCCTTAGGGAGTAAAACCATTATTGATCATCGCTCTGACACCACAGTTCACTCGGCCCCACTACAATATTGTTACACTTGTAAGAAGGATACAGACATTGGCCAAGATTCTCCTTACATGATGTGTTACCGGGTATGACTGAGTCAGACAATGTGGATTGGGTCCACCTAGCATCAACCATAGACACTTGGGGAAATAGGGGGACGACCTGGGTAATACCTGAGGGGGATGAAATGCTTGTACCCTTAAATATGCTACAAGCAATGCATATCGCTTCCGACAAGACTCATCCTAATGTAACGAAGAAAACATACAAGTGGGTCCCTAAAGCTTCTTTAGTGACCATAGCTAGTGCTAAAAAACAGAAGCCTTGTAAGAAACGTACCACTCGCTCCAAGAAAAGTAAGAAAATGTTGCGATGGATCCCTAAACGACTATTGGAAGCCCAAGGCTACTATCAAGGAAATGATCAAATCTGGGTGCCAAAACGTAGATTGTGCTCTTACCTATCACCTGACCCAAGTGAGCCCAATCCCGTAGCTCCAAAATGAATCAATGATCGTGGAAAGGAAAAAATCACAGAATGCTACACACCCGCTCTCGAGCTAGTTTGGGTACCAAAGAAAGAACGATTTGTTCCACCTAGCTCAGGAAGGGGGGAGTCCCATGAAGATTCTAGCTCCTCATGTAATACATCCATAGAGGTAAAAGCTTCTACACAGCCTCCATCTATAGTAGTGGACCTCCATGAAGCTACAAAAGAATCCACACCTCCCAGTGTTCAAGAATCACCTAATGAACCACTTCAAGTTCGATCCTGGGAGAGTACCTTACCACCGTTGCAACTTGACGAGGCACCTAGGGTAATAGAAAACTACTGGCAAAAATCCTCACCTATTATCAACTGGAACAATTGGTTTCAAAGGGTGACAAGATCATTTCAAACGGTATGATCTACCCAAGGAAGGGGGGAGTGTTTGTGGACATCCATTATTCACTTGCTTCCCTCTCAACCTTTTTCCCCGACCTCTTAATCTCCGATCTTAGGGAATGTACATATAAAGCTTTATACTCAAAAAAAAAAAAAAAAAGAGCAAGAGCAATTAGCAAACGAGTATGCACATTTAAAGTCAAAACATTGACTCAGACCTACACATTCACATCTGGTACAGTGAAACAGAAACCTATGCCATAAAACACCTTTGATCCTCATCACTTGAGTGAGGGAGGGTAGGTAAGATTAGTACGATAGGAGTGTTTCTGTTTTAGAGTCAAGAGATTAGCGAAGTTCTCTTTTCCCACTAATGTGCCTCCTGGAGGTATTCCTTTTGTTTCCTAGTGTGTACAGGAACGTGTTTCTATTGATAGGATTTGGACCTTCATGGAACCTTTCTCTCGTTCACACTTCAGATCAAGCGCGACCATCAACACAAACAGGTGTTTCTTGTCCATTAGCATTGCCCTTATCTTTTTGCATCCATGTTTGTCTGCTTTGATTGTGATTGGTAGCATAATATTCAGCACATTTGCTTAGTATCAAACATTTAATTCAATGTAATGTTTTGTCATAATCACTTGTCTAGGTTTAAAAATCAAGCAGTCCGACTAAGCTAGTTTGACCAAGCTAGGTATTAGAAATCTTTTCTTAATACCATGGAGAATGCCTTCCTAATAAGCAATGGTTACTTAGGTTCTTAATCCGATTTAGGCAGCATTGTATGAAATGTACTAGGGCTTTCTAGTGGGCTTAACCCTAGTGACCTTTAGCTTAAGTATTATAAAGGGAGTTTACTAATGTGATGAGCCTGGGGAGGGTAACAATGTTATATGACCCCCCAAAGTTACAAAATTAAAATGTTGAAAATGAACAAACAAAAAATCAAAGTGCCACAATGTAAAATCTTACGCTGGAAGAGAAATCTCAGCTTGAATTGGTACTTCACTCACATGTATTGCCTATGGTACTAGAGCCCTAGAGGTTCCCAGTGTGGGCGCTTTTCCTTGAAAAGCAAAAAACCCAAGGCATACAAAATAAGCACACACATCATAATTGAATCAATGTGAAAAGACTTTGGGGGGTCAAAGAAAAAGTAATCAGCCAGGCGATGATTTCATGAGAAATTCCTTTTATCGTAGCTTAACTACAAGGTCTTCTAGATATAGCCTCTAGTCAGCCCTCGAACATGAATACTTGGCTCTCGCGATTAAACAACTTAATTGACCACAGATAATTAAGAAGCTTACCCATGGTATTAATATTCGATCTCTAGTGCCTTTCGACCGTCAAATTAGCGACCCCAGACTTGTTTAATTTTCTACCTTTACATCTGTTTATGCATTTGATTACATTGAAATTTAATGTTCATTGCTAACAAATTGTTTGAAATTCTTTTACCAATCAATTTGTCTACCTAAAACTGCATATGCTTTTTAAGAGAATGCAATTACTGTGCCAATGCTGTTTGATTTTGCAGTGACTGACGAAGGCTAAGGACATTCATCTCAAATGCTCTTCCACCTCGATGACCCAGCTTCAACTCAATAGCTTCCGAGGACGGAATCTACATCAGGAAGGGGGGCATGTTAACCCTCGTGGCTCACGGACACCCTATCGCCTACGACGGACACTGTAACCATATTATGTATTATTTAGAGTCAAGTACCGGGCTTGTCGGACCAATAGGAAAAGGGTAAGAGTGATCGCCGATGAGAGGCGCACTCTAACACGAACATGCTAGGGTTAGTTGGCTAAGCATGGGCGCCCAAGTGTGAATGGGGTGAGCTCCTATAAAATCCAACTAAACCTAATTTTTACTTATTCTCTCATTTGTGCAATAGAAGAGTGCTCTTGCTCCATCTCCATCTTCTTCTTCTTCACCTCCTTGTGTGTGTGTGTGTGAGAGAGAGAGAGAGAGGGAGAGTGTGTGTGCGATCGAGCATTACGAAGGCACGACGGCGGCGAGGCGGTTGAGCGCGGCACGACTGCAGCTTCTTCTTCATCGCGGCGAGGAATCCACCACGAAGGCGAGCGTAGAGCGGTGAGTGACACACCCTTTGCTCTCTTGAGCTTGCTAGTTTAGGCTTGTTGTGTGCTTGGAGCCTTTTGTGGCTCGCACACGGTGTATTGACAAGTCCCTTGCTTCGACAGTGCGGCAAGGAGCGCACACTCGATAATGATCCATTTTGTACGGCCAGTAGCTAGTCTAAAGCCTTAGAAAAAACCCTAAAAACCGAGCAGTGCACGAAGACCTACGACCTAAAACTGACCATAGTGGCCTGCCAGCTTGACCAAATCAGATGGGATTTGAACCATAGCATGCACTCACATAATAGAACCTTTCTATACGATCAGATGACCATTCGGCTTGGGTCAAGGGGGTCCCTAGTAGAAAAGTTAGGTTTTTGGCAAATGCCAGAATTCCGACCTGACTCCACAGATGGCTTGCTAATGAGGTCCATACATAATGTATATGATTGGTTTGGTGAAATCCATCAAGCAAAGCCCTCAAAAAGAAAAAAACGGCTCGAAGGTTACAAAGTGTCAAACTTGACATACGATGCCAAGATGACTTCAAATGAGCCAGAATTGGACAGGTAGCTTCACGACTATGTTACGGACAAGTCCAAAGCCTCAAAGTTGACCGACCAACCCAACAGATAGAGTAATCACAAAAAAAGGGTGATTTCACAGTCGACAGAGCACAAAGTGATGCCGGCATGATCAAACTTAACCAAATTCAATTTAGGACTTGCATTACGTGTATGAAACATGTCCAGGTCGAAACTTGTGAGTTTTACAAAGTTTTTGTCACTGAAGTTAATAATCGCGATTATTTACTTTTGCATCAGTTTTGCTTGGAAATTGTCAAATCACCTCACCTATCACGTGTACACACCTATTACATGCCAAAAATCAAGTATGATCCAAAATGACCACCCATTACTTGTAAAATTGCCAAAAAAACGCAAAGAAGTCTTTGCAAGCCAAATTTTGGGTTATGGACAACTTTTCTTGATCCAAATCACCTCATATCTCATACCCAAGGTCTATACCATGCCTAGAACCAATTTGTACAAAAAAATATCAATTTTGGAAGAAAAGTTAATAATCGCGATTATTTACTTTTTGGTCAAAATTGGGAAATTTTGATATTTGGGCATCATACATCCAAAGTACATGTTGTGATAAGCCCACTATCCAACTTTGAATCAATTTGGAATTCAAAATCTCAGATTTCCTTTATATCTACTATTTCAGAGACCTAAAGACAAAATCAGGTACCATTTTCAACCTGTGCATCCAAATGAGCCCATATTTCACTCAGAGCATGTATTTAGCATATACTCCAAGCCTATAAAGCCAAGTTTGCAAAAAGTTGAAAATTTTCCTCAGTTGTAAATAATCGCGATTATTTACTTTGGTTGCAAATTTTTGTTTTGACCATACAATTTTGTTCCTTGCATGATTTTATGCATCTTTGCTTGTTCAAAAATTGATTTGAAGCAATTTGGACCAGATTATCAGCATTTCAGTCTAAAAGGACATTCCAGAGAAATTCCAACAAATCTGCTAACTTTGTACTCTATTCACTGAACAGGAGCAATGCAAGCAGCGGACAAGGCCAAGAAGAAGCTAAACCAAAAAGAGAAACTACAAGAACTGCCCCCGTATCAACTGGACCCCGAGTCAGTCAAAGCGGCAAAAGCATCCTATCTTTCGAAAGAAGAGCTAAAAGAGCACCACACTACGGTCTTCACTAGCAGATTCAAGAGTGAAGAAGGGCATCAGGTGGAGTTGCAACTTCTGCCTAAAGAGGTCTATGATGTAGCTGGAAAGCTAGAAACCAAAGAGGCTAACCACAGGTTGGGGCTCAGGCATTTCTACGAACAAGAGCCTTGTGGAGTGGACTTTCAGAAAGCTTATGAGCTTCTGTCCACGATCAAAGAAGACGGAACCGCCCAGATATCAGAAACCCAAGGGAACAAGGTCGAGGTAGTAATCACAAAAGAAATAGTGGCAGAGACACTCAGACTGTCCACTGAAGGAATGACCATGCGGGCAAGAGACAGGAAAACGAGAGGCACATTTACCAAGGAAACAGCCACATCTACATTTTCCAATCTCATCCACAAACAGGTGGAAGAGCCAGCCCATCTGTACCATCAACACTTTCATTTTCTGGCAAAAAGGACACCAAGATACACAACACCAAATCACGCCGTGGCCACCACCTTTACTCAGGTTCTTAAGTCAACAACAAGGCAGCATGTGGACCACGCGCAGTATGTCTTGACAACCTTGAAGGGCACCAAGAAGGAGGGTAAAATCACATACTTGGGCGCGCCAGAAGTGTTGACAAGAATAACCTATCATGCCATCGGCATGGCCGACAACCTACAGCCTGTTCCTGATCAGAATACATGGATCTTGGCAACACAACCCTCTCCAAGAGCTACAAGATCAGGTAAAAGATCTTTTAAATTAGGTGATGAATCAGATGACAGCTCACCAGAGAGGCATAGCAGCGAGGGCTCTGACAACAAAGAAAAGAGAGCTCGGAGGGAAGAGATGAAGAGGAAAGTTGTGGCTGCCCACCAAGAGGAGCCAGCTCAAAAACAAGCGTGTTTTGAAAGAGAGAAACAGGCTTACCAACGCAGTAGGCAAGCACAAGGAAAGGACCCAGAAAAGTGGGTACCCATAGGACTGAAAGGACCTTGAACAAAGAATCATACAAGAAAAGAGGCAGATAATCCAACAGATTATTTAGAAAGAATGTACCAAGAGGCCGAAGCCCTAAAGCTAAAAGAGGCAGAAGAAGCGACAACGAAAACTGAGAAAACGGCTACTCAAGAGCAAAGCCAAGGATCTCCCTGACGCACCTCACCACCGCTAGAACAACAGGACCATCCCATGCCTAGCCCACCACCATCACCACCAGGCCAAGGTACCAATGAAGAAGCAGAGACTGAAAAAGAAAAAGATTCTGAATCCACCCAACGAACAGAATCTACACAAAAAGCTGACCACACTGAAAGACATAAGGAAAAAGAAACTGAGCCAGAATCAGAGCAGGCAGCAGAAGAAACTCAAAAGTTGATGGAAGAAACTGATAAGGAAGTAGATACAAAAAAAGAGCATACCACTACACATGAGATGGAGCCCGAGCCAGAGAAGGCAAAAGGCCAGCACCTAAAGAGACAATAAGAGTTGAGACCACACCATTTACTTCCACTCAGCCAGAAACTGCCGAGGCATCAAAGCCTCGGGATGGCCAAGAAGAAGAACGACCATCTACCTCCACGGAACCACCAGCAATTACGACGCAGCAAGAAGCGGCAAGACAGGAGAAGTGGCAGTCTAATGATGAAGTTATAATACAGGTCAATGAATATGCACGCCAGACGCAAGAAATAATCGAGAGACTCCGTTCTGCAGCTTTGAACCGCAGCACAAAGGCCAAGGAATTAGGAATTGTGATAGACGCTCTACAAGGAGAGCTCGAAAACAGGATGATTATCATCACAGATCTCCAAAGGCAGGTGCAAGAGCTAAAGGCAGAAGCGGAACAATATCAGATAGCTAGAGATGAACAACAAAAATAAATGGAAGAGTTAGGTGATTTACTCACTAAGTTATCTCATGCCTGCACAACAAAAGACGAGAAGCTGACATAAGTCACAAATGAACTTCTTACAAACTCTCTATCAGCTCAAAAAATTCAAGTGCAGTTAGATGTAGCCAATGCTTCTCTGCAATATTCCGAATAGAGAATCAATGATCATGCCATTTTCTTGCGGCAAATTAGAGAAAATCGAGTAGGAGCTCCTCCTCTCTTTGAACCGGCATCAGTGCCAGGTCTCTGCGCTGTGACTGTTCGAGCTTTAATTACAGTTCTAAATCCTTGTTTTTCTTTTCAAGTGCCTTGTAGACTTCATCAGTTCCCTTGATCGAGGCCGCCATGGATTGAGAGTTGAAAGTTTTATACTCTGTCAACATCACTCAACTCACTCCCAATCAAATCAACGCTCAATGGCACCAACTATCCCTGTCGTACCCTCTCATCAAGGTAGAACTTTTACAGGTAAAAGAAAGGTTGTATAAGGATATGCAAGAAGATGGTGTAGATAAAGACCACCCAAAGTGGAGGTTGAGCTGGCTGAACAAGAATCCGAGATACTTGATTCTGCTCACAATAGCACATGAAACCTTACAAACAGATCCAACATTCTATTTTGTACCCAGAGTAAGGACATGGCAAGTGCAGGAAGCACTGCAGAAGAAGAGGCCAACTTGGCTCAACTTCCCCAAGCTCCCATCTCCAGAGAGAGGCCAAGCGACAGAGGAATACATGGTGAAAACCCTAATGGGCGCCATGTCATTCTTCAAGAGTCTACCAAATCTCTCATGTGCAATGTTATATAAGATCTGCAGGATGCTACTCACATGCATACAAGTTTTCAATGAGCTTGATCAGACAGGAGCCCCATGGCTCTCATTCTTGGAAGGGAACAAAGGCTTGTGCTACGATTTGAGTGGAAAACCTTCAGAAGAAATCCTTTACGGATTCTATGCCAGATGCACGTTTCTGCCGTCGCATAATATGCTAGCCTTTGAAGAAGCATTCTACACTGGATTCTTCACCTGGCGAACGAAGATATTTGCATAAGCAACCTCACATCTAGGTTTGTAGGGTACTCAGTAGTGGAACTAAAGAATCAAGTCACCATGCAGTTTCTGCAAGTGCCTGACAAAGAACGAAGAATCAGATACCACAAGGCACTGGAAGCACTGAAAGACCGCCTCGCCCGTCGTCAACCCGAATACTACTTCAGCCCACAAAGCTGTGTCAAGGGACGACACATGCAAGAAGTGGGGGAATATTAGCAGCAAGCTAACACGAACACCATTTTTCGGAGTTCTCCTTGTAAAACAATTATTATTTTGATAAATCGAGAATATTGTAACTCCTATTTTCTTGGTAAACTTTGTAATTAATGAGCCGGGGCTACAAGCTTCCAGATTGTATCAACCAGTCAATTCCCAGCTTGGGTAGAAATCCAAATTATTAGTTTTGACCACTCAAAAACCTTGGCTAAGGTATAAAAACAAATTTTTGTAAGTTTTTGGATAAGAAATACACAGCGTGAGCTAACGGCGCTCACTTCTATCCTCTCGCGCTTCCTACTACCTCTCCGGTTGTAAAATTGCGAATGTGTTTGTTGCATTGCAACCGCAGGTAAGAGCTCTAAGCATTGACGTAAGCCATTCACAGTATTTCGTAGCTTTTGGTGTCGCCGACCCACGGCCTAATTTCATCATAACTATGAATTTACACTTTTAAATAAAAAACTAAGCATAGGAGGGGTAATGGGGCATCATTGCTAAGCATTTAGATGCATTCTGGGTCGAAAACTACTAGGTCAAAAATCCACTGCTGTTAATAATCACGATTTTGGAACTTGACCTAAAGTGGGATTTGAGACCATAGGCATGTGTGCTTAGGTCTTGTAAACTTTTCCTATAAGTTCCGTTACGTTTGGATGTCATTTGATGCTGTAACGGATGTGATTTGCTTGCCGACGAGCGATTGGCTTTTGGTGATTTCAGTCAGTTGAGTGTAGCTTGAGTTAGATGCGAGTTGTTAGTTGTTTTCCGAGAGATTGAAAACCTCTTGTAGACTCTATGCACTAGTCGAGTCAGCTTCGTCCCATGGTTTGACAAATTAATCATGGTTCTCGCTAATACTATAATAAGATAGGATGGTGAGGTTAGACATGCGTCCCACATATTATGGCCTCTATGTGGCAACCAATGTTTGGTCCACACAAGCCTGTGTGAACGCATGGGCCTCTATGCACTAGTCGAGTCAGCTTCGTCCCATGGTTTGACAAATTAATCATGGTTCTCGCTAATACTACAATAAGATAGGATGGTGAGGTTAGACATGTGTCCCACATATTATGGCCTCTATGTAGAAACCAATGTTTGGTCCACACAAGCCTGTGTGAACGCATGGGTCTATCAAGGGTTACAAAGTGACAATCCTCGTAGATGATGGTGCATCTCACAATTTCATTAACTATCATTTGGTGAAACATCTCAATATGTCGCAGACCCCTTGTACCCACTGCTAGAAGGTACCTATGATAAACAACTATGTTGTTGTGGTGTAGGACACATAGGTCAAGGGGGTCTCACTTTAGATCCAAGGTTATCATGAAGCCTTGAGTTATGAATATGAATAGGGAAAATGTGGTTTTGAGTCGAGAGTGGCTGCATGCCTTGGGGTCCTCATTATGCTGAAATTATGATCATAATAGTCTAATGTTTGAATCCAATGGTATGCATGTGCCGCTATTGGGGGGGAAGGATGTTCCTCCCTCACTACTTATTTTGACAGCCAAGATTGTGAATCTCTCTTTAGATAATGAAAAAGAAGAACTATTTTTGTGTTACTCCTTCTGTCAATCTGTATCTAATGTTGTATTACTTCTAGTGTCGTAGATGATTCCTCAACGCTGCATTCTTCTTCTTCTCCTTCTTTTGGTTCATGTTTGTCATCAAAACAAGAAAATGTTGCTAATCAATTGAAGGATTTAGCTGGAATACAAAGATATAATCAATTGAAGGAACTTCATTTGGAATACAAAGATGTATTCCCCAAAGATTTACTTATTGGGTTACCACAGTAACGTGTTCTGTGAAGCACAAGATAGACCCATTAGTAAATTGCCTCACATATTGAGTCATTCTAAGGCTATTGAGGTGGAATATTATCTTTTTGACTACCTGAGAAGAGGGTTTATTCAACTAGAATCTTTACCTTGGGCATCTCCAATTTCTCTATAAAGCAAAAAGATAGTACTATGCGCATGTGCATAGATTATTGTGGCTTAAAAACGATTACTATTAAGAATACGTATCCGTTACCATGAGTGGATGAGTTGTTTATTTACTTTAAAGAATGGTTACTATTAAGAATAAGTATCTGTTACCACGAGTGGATGAGTTGTTTGATAAACTCACCCATGCTTCTAGTTTTACCAAAATAGATTTGCAGTCAAGGTATCACTCAGCTTGTTGATATACCTAAAAATAATTTTCAAACAAGGTTTAAATAGTATGAGTTTTTGGTTATTCCTTTTGGTTTTACCAATGCACCAACCACGTTCATGACACTTATGGGTGTTTTGAAACCATATCTAGGAAAGTTTGTCATCGTCTTTCTTGATTATCTTTGTGTATAGTGCATCTACATTAGAGCACTTACAACATTTGAGACAGGTATTTGATTTTCAATGACAACATAAATTATATGCTAAGGAAACCAAGTGTGGTTACTTGAAATTGAAAATTCACTATTTGCATATAATCTCTGCTTTTGAATTACATATGGATAAATCCAAAGTGGATGCCATTTGAAATTGGCCTTCTCCAAAAAACTGGAAAGAGCTCTAGATTATTTTGGGCTTTGCACGTTTTTATTAACATTTAATTAAAAACTATACCCAAATTGCTATTCCTATGATAGACATATTGAAATCCAAGGGCAAAGAATTTCATTGGGGAGAAGCTCAACAAAAAAGTTTCAATGCACTTAAGATCGCTCTAGCTATTGCACCCATTCTAGCTATCATTGATCCTATGAAACCTTTCGTACTTGAAAATGATGCTAGTAATCGAGCTATTGGGATATTTCTTCTCCAAGAAGAGGGACCAACTTCCTTTGAAAGCAAGAAACTTGATTCGGCACAGCATAATTATTCTGCATGTGAATATGCGAGCTCTATGAAATTGTGTCTACTCTGAGGACATGGCAACACTTCTTGTATGGTGCTTAATTTGAGATTGTTTTTGACTATGAAAGAATAAAACGGTTTACACAACAAATTGATTAGAAGGGTCGAAAAGCCAAGTGGGCTCAGATTCTTCACAAGAGTATGACGCCAAGATCCGGTATTGTAAGGGAAGATGGAGTTTGGTAGATGATGCTCTTAGTCTCATGGCCCATATCTACTCTCTTCTCTTCACACAACTTTGAAGTGAGTTTTTGGAGTCTCTCAATGGTAAATGTGAGCATGATGATATGTACTCCATGGTATGGAACCATGTCAAAAAGAGAGATTATTCTCACTCCAATGCTGGCAGTGTGTCTACTTCCTCCACAACCAATTCTCCTTTTTTGAGTGATGAGCTACAAATATGGAAGAATTTTTCCATAGATGATGAGTATCTACTCCACAAGAGGAGATTTTGTGTATCGATAGATGCAAACATTCAAGGCCAATTTTTTTATGAATGTCATGTCATTGATATTTCTAGTGTTGGGCACCCAGGCATAAAGAAAATTTATGCATGCATACCACAATAGTTTTATTGGCTAGGCTTATATGGATATGTTCATGACTATGTCTTGCATTGCCAAAATGTCATGTTAACACTAGAATGGTAACCTAACAGGACATAAAAGTGTCCTTTCAAGGTTTTGGGAAAAAATTCCAAAACCATAGTAGATCCACTCATTTTGAAAAATCCTTTCATGAGCTTATAGTTCAATAACTACTACATATGGAAAAAATGAGAAACTTGTAATTTTTCTCATCCCTTGGTCACTACAAGCCTCCAAAGTTGATGGACCAGTGCATTTTGCCCAAAACAACAATTTCTTACGGTTGATTGCATATAAATAAGAGTGGAGATTTTTGTAGGACATGAGATAAAATGCCCCGTTAACTTCAATGGGTTGGTGACCAAAACATATGGTTGCTTTTACCTCACTAATTTTTTTTGTGCAAAAAAAATAGGTACAAAAAAGTTGCATTTTTGCCATTCTGCGGACCTATCATCAAAGTTTCTATAGTCACGCTCAATACAGATACTATATACATGTTTTCTTAGTTCCCTTTGGGCCTCTGGATTCAAAAGGAGCCATGGAGCATGTCAAAAGGATAATGGATCTCTTACAATTGGAACCTTGGGGGCAATGATAAAGTGCTAAATACAACAAACATGAAAAAACTGGGTTCAGCATTATGACCTCTAGAAACCCATAGAAACTACTCAATATCTAGCCAAGTTTGTAGTCTATGATTAGATATGGTCACTACCTACAAAATACACACAATTGGCCTAAGAAACTAGGAATATTGAGAAAGTTATACTTGCTACTCTAAAATGTATCGTATTCTTCAACAATCAAAAAACTCAACCATCATCATATACTATGCTATATAGCATATTAGGTCCCCCAAAACTCAAGGAAGATTAGCTTTATGTTATACATTACACTTACACAATCAAAATTGAATTTGGATATCAAGAAAGCCACCAAAAAAATCATAAAAGTGCTAATTTTGGCCAAAAAACAGGATCATGCAATTCTTGTAAATTGGTCATAACTTTCAATTTTAACACTTAGTTCTCCCTACAAGCATCAAAACATGTTGAGAAATATGAAGGCCTAACCTCTAGCCATCTAAACCTCACAAACATGAAGTTTAGAGTGGTATAGTTGCCAAAAATTGAAAAAAAACCAAAAACCGAACCCGTTTTTTCACACAGTTTAGGTTCAAAAATGTTGTGCAAGGGTAAGGTTAATGGTGGGATCGATACTAAAAAAAAAATGCTAAGTTTTTTTCAGCTCATAAGGCAACTTTGTGGATATACAGCACCTAGAAATTCATTTTCATACTCTTCAAATAATTCAAGCAAAATGGTCACTTAACAGGACACAAAAGTGTCCAAGGACATAAAAGTGTCTTGTTACCATTCTAGTGTTAATAAAGTAGTGTGCATGAAGGCACAATGTCTCCTACATCTTTTGGACATTTTGAATGGTAATGAGAGAGTATCTCAATAGGTGTTTTTGTGGTCTACCGAGCATTATTCAAGGACATGACTAGTATGGGTGGTTGAAGATAGGTTAGCTCAACTTTGTAAGTTTATTCGGATCATGTCCACTATTAGAACTCCAGAGTTAGCCAAACTGTTTGTTGGCAATCTGTACAAGTTATATAGATTACTGAGCAGCATTGTGAGTGATCGTGATTCCAACTTTAATAGTCACTTCTGGAGGGTTTTCTTTGAATGCCTGGGCACACAAATCAGTATCAGTATTGCAGGTCGTCCAGAGACGGATGGGCAGACTGAACGAATTAACCAAGTGCCAGAGGATATGTTAGGAGCATATGTTAGCAAGAAGAAATCCAATTGGGAAGATTACCTTTCTCTTTTGGAGTTTGCTTATAATAGTTCTAAGCATGTTACACACACACCTTAGTCCTTTCATGGTTATGTACGGTTTTCAACCTAGATCACTAACTATGGTGGGGTTGGCAACTAAGAAAATTCAGCAAGTCAAGGACTTTATCCGAGATCATATGGATATGCTAAAAATTGCTCGTCAAAATGTTCAAGAAGCACAAGATAGATATAAAACATACGCTTGATAAGAAACATCGCCAACCTTCTTGGAAGGAGAAGAGGTATTTGTACCTGTGCCAAAACATTCAGATAGTCTGAAAACTAGGCCAACACATAAATTATCTCCTAGATATTGTAAGCCGCTTAAAATACTCAAGTGTATTGGTCATATGGCCTATAAACGTTTTCTATCTGCTACTTCTCGTATTCATCCGATTTTGAACTCTTCTCGCATTCATGAGGATGTCACATTTGAGATACTTATAGAGAAAAGCACCGATAAGCACGAAATGTTTCTCCAACAGTCCACACCTAGCAATCTCATTGTGAGTCCTCTTATCCATGAAAACGTATTGCGGAAGGCCACATGCTATCAAGATGCAAGCATAGGTGATTGCATCAAGAAAAGGGCCTACACGTCACATATGATGAAACCAACATAGAGATTCCTAACCTTGTCATTATTGATCATATGCTAGAATAAATGCGCTCCAAGAAAAGACATCTCAAACAAAAAGGCCATCAAGAAATTCTCCCACTTTTGTTAAGGTGCCACATTTGACGCACACACCAACCAAAATGCTGCCTAAATATGTGAAGTAGCCCACTATTGCCAAGCTTAGTGTGTAGCATAGTGACTTGTACAAATCGTTCTTCTGAGCACTCTAGTCATGAAACAAAAACTTGACTCCTAATCATGGTGTTTTAGTCCATGTGTGACTCCTCCTCAAGGAGGCAACATGACTCCCTAATTTTGTAAGATGAAACATGGCACTTTAACCAATTTCACCCCACTCTCTGTGTGTGCAAAAAGCGCACTTGATGCCTCTCAATGACTTGGTGCCCAATATACTTATGCAGTACTTACAGATTGACTTGATATCTCAAGGTGGGCACACTCTCCATGGCTCTGAGAAGAGCTCAATATGGTAGAACCATGTAATTAGAGATAAATTAAAAAAATTAGAATAAAAGTTTTGACATGCTTTAATTTGTGTGAAGTCTAGATAATATATAATTCTACCTCATTAATAAGCATTGTTAAATATCTACTTTGTTCCATGGGCATGCTTGGTAATGTAGCCACTTTTCTAGGTTGGATAAACACCAGATTTGTGCATGTCAATCCCTTTTCAAGTCGGGCAGACATGCATTACACACCAACAAGTTCTACTACGTACTATGTAGTTTATAAAAGTAGTCAAAAAACTAAATCGTGCTGCCTTTGGGCTATTGGTGTGATATAACTTTTGGTAGGAGCTCAACCGTCTCCCGAGCTCGGCCACACGGCCACGGTTGCCACGTTCTTGTCCGTTGTTTATTTCACACTTCCAATCATTTTGCAGCGGCCGGGTTTTGACCCAAGTTTGGGCATTCGGTGTGTAAGGAGCCTTAACAAGAGAGCAAGATGCCAAACGCTCATAATAAAGCAGAAATAGAAATTTAGAAAATCTTATAAAGTCGCATCGTATAGGATTAGGAATTTCTTACTTGATTTTTTGACTGTTGTTGGATATGGCGCAACTTCGTCTGCTTGCTAGCGTCCTTGGTCTACTCGTCCTCTACGCATGCGGTCATATCACGGGTAAGTTCATCTCCACAGTCTGCAGGTTGCTTCTCCACTTTATAACATCTGGTGCTATGTTCTCTATTTCTCGCAGGCACACATGCAGCTACCTGGTTTTCCCTTCAAAACAATTGCAAAGAGCTCGTCTGGCCTGCTTCGCAATCCAATGCAGGAAAACCGCCCCTCAGTAATGGTGCTGACGGTTTTGAGCTTGGCGTGGGAGCAAGCAGGACGGTCGATTTGCCCAGCGGATGGGCCGGCCGAGTATGGGGCAGGACTGGGTGCAATTTCTCCACGCTGGCGAACGGTGCGCCCGCATGTCTGACGGGCGATTGTGGTGCCGGAAGTTTGCAATGTGGCGGGAGTGGGGGAGTTCCCCCTGTCACCATCTTTGAAATTACCTTGTCTGGCTATGGGGGCCAAGACTTCTATGATGTGAGTCTTGTGGATGGGTACAATCTACAGATGGAAGTTCGTCCGCAGGGTGGTTCCGGCAATTGCTCCATGGCTGGTTGCACGCGCGATCTCAATTCTGCTTGCCCATCTGCCCTCCAAGTAAAACATGGAGAAAACATCATTGCTTGCAAGAGTGCATGTGCGGCTTTTGGCTCCCCGGAGTACTGCTGCACAGGCTCTTTTGGTTCGCCGCAGACTTGCAAGCCGACGAACTACTCGCGAGTCTTCAAGGATCGATGCCCTACGGCCTACAGCTATGCTTATGATGATGCCAGCAGCACGTTTACATGCACGAACCCTGAGGGATACTACATAACGTTCTGCCCGCATTAATCGGAGTGATTTTAGTGTGGGAGTGTATGTGGGTACAACATTGATTTAGTCGAGGAGACATGTCTATTGAGTGTAGAGAAAAATGTACATTACCCAAGATAATGAAAGAAAACAGTTTTGATTACCTCTTTTTGTAGACAAACTGACACTCATGTTGTTCATTCACTGCTCAGACATTCAGTGATGGTTTTTTTCTCAATCAATGTGAAGGAAGACAGGTATTGTTCAATTTTTGAAGGCGGTATTTCTATGAAACATACATTGCCCTAGTCTCCGGTTCATCAATTTTGTTCTAGAACCCTTAAGTCTTATCATTAGAAGGTCTTTTGAAAGCAACAGACATGGATTAGTACCAATGGGCTGTTGAATCAGAGTAAGAACAACGCACAATATTGGACAGGTAGGCAACACCGGCCATGACCACCCTAAATATGAGCTTTGAAGTAACTATCCTTGTCAACCTTTTCATTCCAATTACTGTTATTGGCATGCTTCAACATGCCTTGCAGGAGAATGGAAAAAGGAGTATAAGTGTTCTTGGAGGCATTTGTAATAGTAAAAGCCCAACGTGCGAAAACTTCTGTAGGCAAAACATGACAGGGAAAGAAAAGGAGAAGCAACTTGCAAATCACTTCCAAAATAATAATCTTATGTTTGGATGAAATAATTATAGTATAAACACGTTTTATGCCAAAACCGCTTTAGAAAATTGAAGTAAACAGCATTAGGCATCAGATTTAACTTTTCCAAATCAATTAACTATAACAGACATCTTGGATCTTGATTCTTGTTTCAAAAGCTTTCTTATATTCATGGTGATAATGGTATTTGCCCAAATTTACCTAGAATTTTTTTATAATTGTGCTAATTAATATTGTCTCAAACATTCATTTGAGCACCACACTGCCATAAAGAATTGGTTAGTTTTTATGCACCAAGTGAATGAAAAAACCCTATGGTAACAAAGAATGGCAAACCGTGTGTATCTAACGGTGATGGTGGTATTCAACCTTTCAATGCAAGGTTGTGTCTTAAATTGTGTAAAACATGGCTTTTATTTCTAGGCTAGGAGTTAAACATAGCATTTCTCACTACACAAGCACAATGGACATTTCTCAATGCACAAGCACAAGTATTTTATGAAAGCAATGGAATAGCTGGAACTACACAAGGGTGAAACAAGAGACTAGAGTTGCTAACCATCTCTCAAGAATTGTACTGGATGGGAGTCTATATACAAGGGCATTCAATGTGAATCTAGCCAAAACAAAAGTAAGTTCTATTTACATGACTTGCATTAGGCATGTAATTACCCGGCCTAGAATTGAAAATGTAGGCTCTCCTCACACACATGTTGTAGGTGTGAGTTCATGTTATGGGCTTATACCTACCGTTATGGTAGGAGCTTAGCCCATGTCCCGGGAAGTTCATCTATCATATGAAGTCATCTACATCATGTGTGTTCAAAGTGTATTACACCAAAATCCTATATTATGTTGCTATAAGATAATAAACTCGGGGGACTATGTAATCATGTTAATGTATAACGTTTGTTTAAAAGGAGGGGTTTTAAAATGCAAACAATTTAGGTAATTTAACAGATATATATTAAAATAAGGGTCTTTTATATTCAATTTTGAAAAAAAATCCTAAAATAAGGGGTCATTTTATTCATTCATACATGTTAAAAGAGGGGTTTTTGTAATACCCTGCGAACGCACGTTATATAGGGGGGTACTAAATGGTGAACCCCCTAAGATAATAAAATGATCCCTTTTTTGGAAGAAACTTACAAATCTTTCTTTTGCCTAGATTACAATACAAAACAACTTTTTGTAAAAGTGATACTGTTAATTTTAGAAAATTTTCAAACAAAGTACCCCTTAATTGAACTCACGTTATGCACTTACATTTTCTAAGGTACACTACCCAAGGCCCATGTACTGCTAAACCATGTGCATGAGCTTGAACTGCATTCACTATATACGTTTGAGGTGAGCTAGATGTTCATTTATTATGCTTCTTCTAGGTGTAAGTATGACTTATGCTATGTCATGTGTACCTCTACCCTTGTACATACTATGCTATGAAAGCCTATTAGTTCGAGCCAAGAGCACATGTAGTACATGGAGAATCCAATGAAGGGAATCATATCAACAAATCTTTCTTAGTCAACTTATTGTTTGTGAAGATAGATGCTAATGGTAGTCACACACTACAAAACCTTGTCAATGTTTGCCACTAGAGATTGCATATTCACATAATCATGAGTTTCTTTTAGATAACATAGAGCACTATGAAGTGTAGCTTGCAAAACTAAAGCAAGAAAACCCTTGCAATGATGAGGGCATCAAAGAAGGTGAAGGCTGATTCGAGAACCAGTCGGCGCATGCTTTGCCGACTTGGAAACAGCGAGGACATGAAGACGCTTGAGAAGGTGGTTGATCTGCAACAAGTAATTCTTGACATCCATGCCTTGAGAAAGTGGTTTTGGTCTTTTTGGTAGATTTTTGGTAGTGTTAATAACTTCTATTTGCTTATGCATTGGTAGTTCTAATACATTTGGTGGTTTTTTACAGTTTCTCGTACTTCAATGAATTTTCTTAGTATTGGTAAATTTTGGTAGGTTTGGCAGTTTTGCAATTTATTTGTAGCTTGTGGTATTTGTGAAAGCTTTTAGACATTTTTTAGTATCTGTAAATCCTACTTTGGTAGTTTTGTCAGCATTTGGTCCTCTTGCTTTTGTATGGTAGTTGCATATTTTAGGTAGATTGGTAGCATCAGGTAGATTTTTTGAATTTTGTCTACGGTATCTTGATAGTTTGTTCATACTAGTATTTTTTGAGTCTTTTTGGCTCTAGTTTCTCGTTTTGGTATTGTTGGGGTGTGTGACACATCTGCACCGCCACAAGGAGAACACCCTCTACTTTGGAACCTTACACAATTGACATCATTGATAAGGTCACTAGATGCCCTCTCCCAATTCTATAAAAGAAGCCCAAAGCTACACACTTTGCACCATGCACTAGCTATCACTTTGTACTAATTTGCACCTTAATCTACTTATGATTTTCTAATTGTATTAGTGTCAATCTCTCTCCAATCTCTTGTGTAATTAACTCTTTAATCATACCTTGAACGGCTCACTCCCATTTTTGCCATAATGCCATTACCTTTCATATGGTATCAGAACGGATGGTTCCATAACTAGGCTGATAAATCCCTTTACTAGATTGTCATTGAGCACCTTGATCCTATAGCTAGTATCTATTCCACTATCTCTCTAATTATTGTTCAACTACTTAAGTTGTGGGATATGCTCCGTGCCACTATCCTCACTTAAGTTAATTGACAATCTAGTGGATTTTATATCATCTAATAAGCTCGTTAGTTGAAAATTTAGTAATTCCCTTTTTCATTAGTTTGTGTGTGTTGAATTTTGATTAGTACTAGCTTGCTCAAAGGCATTAGAGTGCACCCTTGGCATCCACAATTGCAGAGATGATCTAAGATATCAATTTTTAGCCCTATCAAGTGAAATTTTCTAGCGTTTCTAGTCTAGTATCTTTAAGGCCATTATTGCAAGCATTAAGACCAGCAAGTAATGAGGCTCAATAGCAACTTCTAATCGAGAGATCACAAGTCGTGACTCAGCAACCTGCAACAACTTTGTAAGATGCATAAGCTGCTAGCATCAACAAAGAAATCGGTGGCAATTTATTGGGCTTGTCCAGATCAGGTAGCGCTAACCCTCTTGATTGATCTTCCAAGAAGACATCTGGGAGAATCTCAATCATCTGTGAGCATTGTGGCAACAAAATTGGCACCCAAGCTTGCACGCGCTATAATTGATATTGTGCCAAAGTTGGGGATTTGGGGTAGCACACACTCGACAGCTTCTGCAAAAGTTTGCATCCTACAACCTTGCTTTCCAGCATTTTACAGCCGTCACATGAAGCCAAAGCATCTAGAGTACTTTGTCTTTGCAATAAAGGCTCTTACGCACCCAAAATTAGTGACACTTGTGGTAGGTCCTTAACTTTGAGGTGCATCAAGTCAAAAAGAAACGCACAACCCTCTGATGAATCGTCAGCATTTGCTCATCGCGTATCAAACTTAGAAGACTTTTTTTTTTGGCAAAGCAACATTCTAAATCATGATTGGAATATTTTGGGTCTTTATTTCCTAAAAGAAAATAAATGGTGTAAGGGGGGTTTTACGATAGCAGTCCAGCAAAAAGGTTCTTCGAAGGACTTTCAAGCTCCAAACCTTATCAAGCTTTAATAAGAATTTCAAGCCTTGTATACTTTCCATATCAACTACCAAGGGTTTTTAAACATCAAAGCAATGTATGAGAAAAACAAATCCTAAATTGTAAAAAACCCAATGCATGTATTCACACACACATATCCTTGCATTTGCACATGCTCTCTGCATTCACAGTTTTGCATTGGAACAAAGAATATCACATTTGGTTTCATGAAAAGAATATTTGTACAAGGATCAGACATTGCTTGACATTGAGTAAGACCATCCTTATATTTGCCTTCATGAAAAGCAATATGTACAACGATCAGACACTACCCAAGACCATCTTTACACACATTTGCACAAAAATATGTTTTGTATGCCATGTTGCCATCGGCATCCACGATCACTTTGACGACACACTTGGAGGGGAGGAGCATCAACTACAACGACAATTTGCAGCTAACATCAACAAACTTTGACAATTTGCAGTAGGACTTCATCTTTGATAAATCCCCATTTGTATTTTGTGTTTTGACCTACCACATAGTGCCTTTTGGTCCTACACCCATTTGACAATTCTCCAGGGATGACAACTTTTTACTTTTTTGGGTGCTACTATATCACACACGGGGAGTCTTGTTGGGGTGTGTGAAACACCGCCACAAGTGAGAATAACCTCTATTTTGGAAGCCTACAAAGACATCATTAATTAGGTCACTAGATTCTCTGTCCCAACTCTATAAAAGAAGCCCAAAGATATATTTTTCTATCCACTTTGCACCCCATGCACTAGCCATCAATTTGTCCTCATTTGCATCTTAATCTACTTATCATTGGCTACTTGTATTAGTGCGAATCTGTCTCTAATCTCCTGTGTAATTAACTCTCTAATCATATCATGAACAGCTCACTTATGTTTTCTCCATTTCCTTTCAGGTATTTTCTATGATGTTGGTTTTAGACCTTTGGTAGTGTGGTAATTTTATTTGTTTTGGAAGTTTGGAGGCAATGGCAATTTTGGTTGTGTTGCTCGCGCACACCTTTAAACCCTTACTGAAAGCTTTTGGTTATTCTTTGGCAATTTATGGCGTGGATCTAAAAAGGTTGTTTTGGTCTATTTGGTTATATTTGGGTAGTTTATTTTTGTCTTGGGTGTATTTATAATGCTTTTGGTACTAACTGGTATCTTTTCGTACTATTTTGGTTTCCCCTTTGGTGGTTTATGGTTGTTTTCTGTCAATGATGTTTAGGTGGTATTGGTAGTTTTAGGTATTATGGTAGATTTTGACAATGTTGTTTTGGTGGCTATTAGGGTTTTTGGATTCTCTCTTACGTTTTGCTACTGATTGGTAGCTCATGGTTTTGATTTGGTTCTAGTTTTTGTAGTTCATGGTTGTAGAAGGCAAGGATAGTCCCAACAGGCGGGAATTGCTCCTTAGAAGGCTGACCAACGAGAACAGCTACACTGGAAAAAATTATATCAGTTACTACAGTAACTCTGTAAGCCCGCTACATTGTATCCGGGCTTCTTTTTGGGCTTTTTGTAATTTTGGCTTCATAAGATTTCGGCTTTCAACTCTGTAATCATCACTCCTGTACTCAATCCTCAGAATTCATCTGAGCTTAAGCCTGTTGTATATTGTACTGCTTATCTTTGTACTACTAATCTAAATCTATAAATACCCTTCCCAGTCTTCTAGTTTGTGTCTTCCATTTCAGTACATTATTCCAGTTTAGTTCTTTGTCTCAGTCCAATACTTAATTCCAGTCCTCACTAACTGAACTGCTTA
Source organism: Adiantum capillus-veneris (assembly GCF_014529385.1). Taxonomy (NCBI): domain Eukaryota; kingdom Viridiplantae; phylum Streptophyta; class Polypodiopsida; order Polypodiales; family Pteridaceae; genus Adiantum; species Adiantum capillus-veneris. The sequence goes on from NC_140960.1 coordinate 110,126,960, forward strand.
GATAATCAGTAGCTCTGAACTCTAACACTGGAATAGCTGTCTGAAGAGACCAGTTCTCATTCCAATGGTTTTCTTCTATCATTGAATGACTTGGTAGTTTCTGGTACTACTTGTGGTAGTATGATTCCTTCAGTTCTACCTGCTAGCTTTTGGGTACTAACTTGGGACTTCTTGTATTGCTATTGGTTGGCAACATACTGAGTTTGATATACTGGAGGCAACATGGAAGGAAGCACAAGGCCACACCCTCTTTGTGAAGCATATAATTGCTTATGTTAGGCTTGGGAAGAGATTCATGTTATATATTTAGGCCCGAGGTTGTTGATTTGGTGGGTTGATCCATATGTTTGGCGTTCCATGTAGTGAGCTGTTGGAGTCTGCAAGGGTTGTTGGAACCTTTACCGGCAAGGTTCCACAAACTCTATTGGAAGTACTATATGGGAGGAGGATGGGTTTATTAAACAGTAGGGTATGTTCTCCATGATTTAAAATATTGTAGTGTGAAAGGGAAAGAGATTGAGAAGGGGCAACATTATGATACCATGGGAAACAATGAAGGAAATGGTGGCTCCAAGGACAAAGATGTTAAAAAGATCAAAGACAATGTGGAAGGTAAAGTCCCTCACATAGTGGAGCTGGGTGCTGCCGGACCAGATGCTGCTGACACAAAGCTTGGAGATAAATCACTATCAAGGATGAGAAACATGCAAGGGGAAGGTCCAACGGCCAAGAATAGAGTGGAGGAACCTAAAGGGGCAAGGGAAGAGGCCAAGCAGGAGGATGAGAGGTAGGTTGAGAAGGGGTTGGAAGACAAGAGGGGGGATGAGGGGGAGGCCAATATGGGGGTGGATGCCAAGGAGGGGAAAAGGATAGATGATTTCAAAAAAGGGGAATGGGAACGGGAACATGCTAGGAAGGGGGAAGAGGCAGAAAAGGGAAAGGCAAGCAATGCAAAGAACAGGGACAGGACCAAGGATGCCAAGGAGGAAGTGGTAGCACATGATGCAAAAGTGGACAGCACCGACATCGGTGTGGATCCAACTACTAGTGATGTTGTACAGAATCCAACAAGTGATTCTATTAATACGGAGACCCTGTTCAAGCTTTTATGTTTGCAAATAAAGAAGCGCAACCATGCCCGTGGCCAGTTGTCATGCAAACTCTATCCCTTCTTACCGTATGCTTATGTATTTTGCACAATGTGCTTTTCATTTCACTGAACCAATTCAACTTTGGCCTTTTTATTTCATCTCTTGTTCTCTCTATGGTATTTTGGTGTGTTCAGCTTGTCATTGTGTTCCAATGTTACTATTCATTTCCAAACTAAGTACTGCACACTACAATATCAATTTGGTACTATTTAGTACCAAATAGGCTCTATTGAGTATCAAATTTCATACTTTCTGGTGACATACCAATTCTCTTTTTTGATATGATGATTGCACTGTCTATTTGCTTCCACTCATTTGGATTGTTGGTATGGTAGTAAAATCTTGGTGGCTAGATGAGCCACTGATTAAAATAGTGCTTGCAATTGATGTGGCTATTAAGCCCAGGCGATTGATTGTGCTTGATCTCAATGGGGTGTTATTGAGAAGCTGCAGCGAGCATCCAAGTGACCTTTGAGTTTTGGACAAGAAGCTCCAACCACAGATCGTCAATGTCTATAAATCACTAATTTGTCTTGTAAGGTCAGTTGTTGACAAGTTCATACTAACTTTTTAAAAGAAATCCAAGATAATTTTGTGGTCCTGCTGTAAAAGGAGAAAATTGATAGATATGCACTTGCTTCCCCCGACATGTGAGCCATAAGTATTTTCCAATTAACTCGTGTGAGCCTTGAGTGTTTCAAAGGTTAAGTTACACTTCTAACCTCCTTTTGGCATGGAAAATGTACTCTCCCAAGAAGACTATGAGATCTGGCTACAAAGTATGGCGAGGTGCCATACGTGCCCAAAAATGTGATCGAGGAGCTTGTTTTAGTGAAGGACAGGCTTTTCATTTCATATGACTTGTCATTTTCATGGGGCTTATTGTTTTGTATACTTACCCTTTAGTTAGGCATTTGAATTTTTTTGAGAGGATTCTTATTTTTCCTTAAATCATTTTAATTTCTTTCCCATTCCACCTTTGAAGGTTTCATCCTAAAGTAATAGAAGGTGTGTTCTTTTTCAGAGATGAGGGAGACCTACTTGTTGTATGCAATGAATGTTTAGAATCTCAACAAGTGAAGGTTGAGCAAAAATGCTTACCTAGTGAGTTAGAGCCTCTAGATGTGCCTGGTAAAAGGTGGGAATCAATATCAATGGATTTCATCTACATTTACTACAACTAGAGGAAATTTTGACACTATTTTTGTTGTGGTCGATAGATTAACAAAAATGGCACATTTCTTTCCAATGAAGAAGACCAATGTTGCATTGCATCTTGCTGAATTGTTTGTTAATTAAGGATTTTTTTTGTAGTGCATAGTATGCCCAAAAGAATAGTGTCTAAATGTGACACTAAATTCATCTTTAACACTTGAAAGGCTACTTTTTAGGCCATAGGAATAGAACTAAGAATGAGCACTGCTTTTTATCCTCAAATGGATGGGAACAAAACAGATAATCAGATACTTGAATACATGCTTAGGATGTATGTGAGTGAGAGGCAAACTAATTGGGTAGACTACATGTCTTTAGTTGAGTTTACTTATAAGAGTTCTTGACATGCATCTATTCAAATGGAACCTTTTAAGGAAATTTATGGCTGCAATTATTGAACTCACTCAAACTTTTTACATCTTGAGAACAAGGTGGAAGTCTCTGAGAAAATGCTTGAGAGAATGGACCTAGAACTTTCCAAGACTAGGTGTCACATTAAGAAATCCCATAAAAAGAAAAAATTGTATGATTTGCATTTGGAGAGATGCCCTCTCTGCGCATAAGCTGAAAAAAACTTTCTCTCTTGCTGACCTAACCTTCACTACAAGAGGCTATTCATATTAGCGACGCTCACACAGCGACGCTCAAAAAAATTTTCCCGGCGTCGCTATGAGCGTCGCAAATTTCTTTGTAAATTTGCGACGCTCATAGCGATGCCGACTAGGCTAAAAAAATAACAAAGAGCGCCCAAAAACTCAGATCTCAGATCTGAGTTTTTCGGCGCCCTGAAGCAAGGAGCAAGTAATGCTCTCCCTCTCTCTCTCTCTCTCTCTCTCTCTCTCTCTCTCTCTCTCTCTTTCTTCTCCACACACACACACACATACACACACACACACACGAGGAGAGGAAGGAGAGCCAGGTATGCTCCTTCCCTCTCCTCACTCTCATGTTCCCTTCCCCTCTTTCTCTCTCCCTCTCTCTCTCTCTCTCACACACACACATAGTGTGTTTGAGAGAGAGAGAGAGAGAGAGAGAGAGAGAGAGTACAAACATAAACAAAAACACACAAACACATACATAAACAAAGAATGCACACACACATTGAGAGAGGAAAAGAGAGAGAGAGAGCATGCATAAACAAAAAACGCACACATTGAGAGAGGAAAAGAGAGAGAGAGAACATGCATAAACAAAAAACGCACACATTGAGAGAGGAAAAGAGAGAGAAAACATGCATAAACAAAAAAACGCACACACATTGAGAGAGAAAGAGAGAGAAACTAATTTAACGTCGTAGGAAACTAATTAAAATTAAAAGACCTAAAGATCTAGCCGACGAGGAGTTGAACTCAAGACCTATTATTCAAGAGGGAAATGGCATAACCAATCTATCATACTTGGCACGGGTGATAGAAAGGTTATACCATTTATCTCTTTTTATTGGCACACACATCCACACACGCGCACACACACAAGAAGAAGAGAGTTATAATGTCGTAGGAAACTATCCTAAAATACGTTAAAGATTAGGTTAGATGTAGACTTACGTTAAATTAGATTTAGGTTTATTTAAGTTAAATTAGATTAGATTTAGGTTTATTTTTAATTAGATTTACGTTTATTTACGCTAGATTTAGATTTACGTTATATTAGATTAGATTTAGGTCTCCATAGAGTGCGATGCCTGCATGAAGCGGGTGAAGAAAGCCCTCAATGGAATATAGGGTATTGCTACCTTCACTCATGGTGGGCTCCGTCGATCCAAAAGTACTGGTGAAATATCTTCAGAAGATAGGGAAGAAGGTGGATCTTCAGGGCGGCAAGAGTCACTACATCCCCGACACAATGACCATCTAGACAACCTCTAGTCATTCAACAACAACTTCAAAGTTAGTAACAAGAGCAAGAACGGTCTAAAGGGCCAATTGTTGTCGTCAGATGTGGATGGTGATGAGGCAACGTCACCGCCGGAAGTTAACTCTCACATCTTGATGAGAATGCCAACTCTTGCCGAGTTATGTGAAAAATTATGTGTTAAATCAGTTTTAAGGTTCATATAATCCCTGTTAGTTTAGTTCTTTGTTTTTAATATAACATAATTTACGTTAGATTTAGATTTATGTTATATTAGATTAGACTTAGGTTTATTTAGGTTTATTTAGGTTTATCCACACACACACACACACACACAAGAAGAAGAGAGTTTTAACGTCGTAGGAAACTATTCCAAAAGACGTTAAAGATTAGGTTAGATATAGACTTACGTTAAATTAGATTTAGGTTTATTTTTAGTTAGATTTACGTTTATTTAGATTTACGCTTATTTACGTTAGATCGATTCCACGCAAGAATTACTTGCGGTTTAGGGTTTAGAGTTAGACGAACAGTGAAAAGATCTACTGTGAAAAGATGTTAAGATGTTGTGAAGTGCTACAGCTAGAGAAGAGGCAAAGGGGTTTTGTCCACTACATGCAGTATCATGTAGACATGGGTCTGTAGATTTCTTATACCCACAAATATAGGTATTGACCAATAAAGACGAGATTATAACCCGGTGGTTCTCATCTCCGTGCACCTCTAGACCGAGGTGTGCGGGGATTGGACATGACTAGAGAATGTGAGGTAAAGACAGAGAGAGAGAGAGAGAGAGAGAGAGAGAGAGAGAGAGAGAGAGAGAGAGAGAGAGAGAGATAAGACGAAGAATGCCAATAGAATATTAAATTTGTTGTCCAGGTTATAAGATTTTTATCCTCATTATGAGTAGTGACGAGGATGTGGGACCGTCCAACCGAAACACCTATCTCTCAACGAGGGTCTTATGTCCTTGTAATCAATGCAAGCATGCTGTGCGACGGACAAGACGTGTTTCTTTGCAGCACGTTCGTGAATTTGGCGAGTTCGATCCATCTATTATAGATCGAATTGTTGCCAATTATAACTCGTCGGACTCTGACGCTGGCCAACAAGCAGCAATCTTGCAACCCAATAGACGTGTTCGCAGGCGCTTTGGTCAAGCAGCATATGTGAGGCCACAAGATGTAGCCTCTGACAGCTCGAGGGATGATCATGCAGAGCACATTCCCAACGAGGCAATGTTTGAGCCCAAGATTGATGAAATGATCGAGACGATCATGGATTCAGAAAGGCTTATCTATGATGATATGAAAAGTGAAGCCGATACGCCATTGTATAATGGAGCACGTATGTCTAGATTGAAAGCACTCCTGGTTCTTCTCAACATGCAGGCAAAGTTTGGATGGAGTGACACTAGCGTCACAGCGCTTCTCAGGTGATCTATTACAATTAGTTTACTTTAATAAAACTCTAAATGTATAATGATCTGATAAATTTTTACACGACTGTATCGTATTTTTATGTTGTGTAGATTGCTTAAAGAGCACATACTACCAACAGACAATGTGTGATGCCAGATTCCCGAGATGAAGCAAGAAAGATTTTGCGAAACTTGGGGATGGATTACAATTCTATCCACGCTTGTCCTAATGACTGCATTCTTTTCAGAGGGGAATACATAGACATGGAGAAGTGTCCGAAATGTGATTCCGAAAGATATCGAGTAGATCTCCACGGGACAAAAATTCCACAAAAGGTTTTGCGACATTTTCCTCTGCTTCCTCGCATTAAGCATTTCTTCGAATGTAAGTCCATGGCCGCCCTAGCATCATGGCATGAGGAGAATAAATCTTCGGATGGTGTGCTACGAATTCCTGCAGATTGCGCAGCCTGGAAACATATAGATGGAACATGGTCGGATTTTGCCAGGGAAGCTCGAAATTTGCGCTTAGGCCTGGATATGGATGGCGTAAATCCATTTGGTCAAAGATCAACATCTTACAGTGTATGGCCCGTTGTCATCGTCAACTACAACATTCCCCCGTGGTTGACTACGAAGAAGGGGCACCTATGGCTAAGCTTGATTGTGCCAGGGCGATATAAAGTGCGGAATATGGATGTGTATCTTCGTCCACTATTGGAAGAGCTACAACAATTGTGGATTGGCATACAGGTGGTGGATATGAGCCGACACAGAGGACGACGGAATGCTTTGATCAGAGGCATTCTAATGTGGACCATGCATGACTATCCCGGGCTAACAGAATGCTCAGGTGATCTATTGACACTCCTCACTCAGACACTGTAAATCTTGTTTTTTCCCATAGTTGATCTATTATCATGTGTATACATGCAGGGCTTCAAACAAGCGGATACAGAGCATGTGTCACATGTGGACCTAGACTGAATGCACGTAGGGCGCCCTCACTGAAGAAGCAAATCTACGAAGGTCATCAAGCGTATCTTCGAGAGAATCATGTGTTACGCGACGGCTTTTTGGGAAGAGAGCCACCAAGGATGTCTGCACAAGCATGTTTAGAGCAGAAGGAGATGTGCGATGACGGATTGCCTCCAGGGATGAAGATACTATCTCTATGGTACGAGTTACCATACTGGCCCCGACTCATGATCAATCACTTGCTCGATCCAATGCACATATTCAAGAATGTGGGTAATCTACTATGGGACTATCTGACCGGCAAGAAAGATACTTTGGGAGCCAGAGTTGACCTTAGAAATGTGGATCGTATGGAGCAATATTGGCCGCAAACAGCGTCTGATGGATCGATAAAACTCCCTAAAGCACCATGGATTTTCACAGGAGCCCAAGAATGCAAAGTAAAAGAGACCATTCGATCTTTGCGGACCCCCACTGGCGTAATGCACTCGCTCCGAACGTGTTTTACTAAAGAAGGAAAGCTTACCGGTTTGAAGTCACACGATTGGCATAAAATGTGTCAGGTACGTTCATAGTGGACTTTAATATCATTGCATAAAATGTGGACTTTAATATCATTACTGCACATACTTTATAGTTTATTTTACCAGTTGCCATTGAGAGATGTTTGTCTCTCGACATCCGTAACACAATCTACAAACTTGCAAAGCTGGTGCAATGGATCTCACAAAAGGAGATCAACGTAGACTCCATACCATTCGCCAAACTAAATGCTGCGGAGCTTGTGTGCATGTTTGAGAAAAATTTTCCTACTACCATGCTAACCATTCAGGTGCATCTTCTTGTTCACATAGTTGATGAGGTGGAAATAGCTGGCATAGTTCATTCCAGATGGATGTTCTTCTTAGAACGTTTCATGAAAACGCTTAAGGGATATGTGCATCAAAAGGCACGTCCGGAGGGTAGCATGGCAGAAGGTTCGTTGGTATCAGAGTCCCTAGTGTACATTGGAGAGTGGCTAGACGGATTTGATAAAGCCCGGGACACGCTATGGCGAACCATAGATGATGAGCGCATATCTGGGATTGTCATGTGCAATCTCGGTGTTGAGAAGAAGATGACGGAAGATCTAGAGGCTAAAATCAACCGATTTTGCATGCTTCACAATCCAGTGATGCAAAAGTGGATTTCACAATATGAGGATGCAAAGCAAGAGCGAAAAAGGGCACGAATTGAGTGGAGACGGGGAAGACGACCACCGATGCACTATCTGACGGTTCTGGAGAGCCTACCAACCTTCATGAGCTTAAGATGGTTGCACAACCAATTGAAAAGCGCACAACAATGCGGTGACGAAGTGACTGAGGAAGAGTGGGAGTACTCTCGGGGTTGCGGGACCAAGGTAAGTTTGCAATGTAGGACTAGCTAGTGACTTTATTTCTAAACGTTTGAACGGCCACTCATAATCTTTGTTCGTTGTAGTATAAGTCATACACAGCAGCATGGTGTAAAGGTCAACATTTTAGGGTGGAACGAATCGACAAAAAGCGTTTTACTCAAGATTGTGGAATCATGGCAAAATTTGAACAGTCTAGTCGACGACGTTCCTTTGATCCAGATCCTGTGGTGGCAGAACTCACTTACTTCGGCACGCTGCAAGAGATTTTGAGGATCGATTACAGAGGATTTTTTGTCGACTTGTTCGACGTGCAATGGTTCAAGATAATCATGGAGGGTCGCAACGCTACTGTGCGTAGAGGAGAGTCTGGTTTTCTTGAGGTGGATTCTACTAAGAAATGGACTGACCTAAGAGACTCTTTCGTACTACCCGAGCATTGTGAACAAGTAAGTATGTAAATAGTTAACATCCCCCTTTTACAAGTTATGTGCTTGAAAGCTCTCATGTAAGTTATGTGGCTCTGGCAAGTAATATTTCATCCTACAAAGTCTACATCAAACTGGTGGTACGTCATAGAGGTAGCCCCTCGTAGTGCAAGGACGTATGAAGGCTACCATGTGCCAATCACAACGGCATCAATGGAGGAGATCAGAGAAGATGCTCAATCAGAAGCCGTTGCGGTGGTGCCAGACGAGCATCAAGATGCTACTACTCTATATGGGGTGCATGCAGAGGAGCTACAAAATGAAACAGAGGATATGTGTTTAAACGGAGAGCTCTATATAGATATAGGAAGTTATGCTGAGTTATGCGAGGATGAGAGAGAGATCTCTTAAAGCCACAAATATTTTATTTGAACAATTTTGCTCCGTGTTGTAAAAGCTCTAGCTCTCTAAGTACCTTCCATGGTGTATAACGCTCTTTTCTACTCGCGCTCACATCTTTTGATTGAAAATTCTGAGTTTTCGACTTGCCTCTTCTATCACTCAATTCATTGCGTCATTGTATTTATATGCGTCATTACGTCATTGTATTTAATGGTCTTTGCGTCATTGTCTACTCTATTCATTCAATATTAAGTTTAAATATTCGTGTGTTTAATGCAGGTATGGATGATGAGGAGTTTCTTTCTTCTTTGTCACCGCAACAGAGACAGTGGTACGTGGAGCGTCATCGCTCTGGCGCATCATCGCGCGTTCCTACTCCATCCACATCTCCCTCTCTTTCGGAGCATTCGGCGCGCTCCGAAGCTTCGGCGTCGACGAGACGAGCTTCACACTCGTCTAGACACCGGCGCTCTAGTGGTGGCGGTGGCGGTGGCGGTTGTTGTGGGGATTCCGCCACCGATGCCTCCACACCCCCTCGTGTTCGACGAGGCTCTTTACCCTCCCCTTCTTTGCCCGCCCCCACACCAGCCACAACATCGCCATCTACGCCAGGTTTTGCACGGCTGACTGTTCCTAGCAGCTACACACCTCTACCTACTCCGCCAGGAGCCACCCCACTCGACACTCCTCGCTTCGGGGCCCAGACGCCGGTGGAGACACCTGACGTCCGTACCCCCATCGACACGCCGCTAGAGACCCCTGCCGGGACACCCAGGTTCACGCGTCACCGGCCAGAGGGCTTGTCTTACTCCGTCGACTTCAGCGGCGGCATCATCATGGATGATGACGACAAGAAGGTGATCTCACGCATGCGTGGTCTTTGCTCTCAGCTGTTTAGACACTACATACTAAACAAATGGAGTGAAGTACCAAGTGATTTAAAAAACAGAGTCATCAGCATACTTCATGATGAGTTTCCCGTTCCAACACGGGATCGGCGCTTCAATGAAGACCTGATGAAGATTCGAATGCGCGAATACTGCAAACACAAGCGTTCCGAAGTGCAAAAAGCAATCAAGAATGGGTGGAACAGGCCAGATTGGCTGGCCAAAGAAGATTGGAAGAATGGGAAGAAAGCAGCGCGCGAGAATCCCGACAAGTGGAAGCAACAAAAGGATGCAGCCAGAGCGCGAGTAGAGGCAGGGAGCTCGCACCACTTGGGGAGCGGTGGATGGGCATCATTTGAGGCCGATTTTGTAAGTGTTTTTGCATTGCTCTTTATGTTCGATAGTTTAGGGTTTATGAGTTTTTTAATTCTAACATAATGAAATCTTTCTATGTTTTGACAGTGATCGATAACAGGACGTGATCCCACACCGTACGAGCGCGAGTACGCATGCAGGAAGGGCTTAAACGCCTTGATGGACATTCTCAGTTCTTGTGGCGGCATGGTTAGTATTAGGGTTTACTCTTTTCTATTTTTTGTATTGTTTTATAAATGTCGTTATATGTTTATACTTACTGAAAGCTGTCTTATTGTCTTTTTTTGCAGAATCTGACAGATACGCCGCTTGGACGCGATGAAACGTCTGACTAGACGACGTCAGTTTAGCCGTAGCTAGATAGCATTAGTTTAGGGTTTCTCATAGCTTATGTATCATGAGACGGATTTTATACGTCTTTTTGAACCATGTATATTATTACATTTGTCACCGCAGTTCCTTTTGCCAATCAATTCTTTATGCCTATGATGTTGTACAATTGTCATTATTACATTTTCCAATCAATTCATTTTGCCTATGATGTGTACAATTGTCAATTTTGCAAACAATGCGTCTTATGGGTGACTATTTTGGGTCTATTATCTATCCTTGCACTTTTTTAAAAAAGTGAATCAAGTACAATATGGTTGATGGGTGGCAGGGCATTCAATGCCCTGCCACCAAAAAAAAATTCTCTCGGACGTCGCAATAACCGTCGCTATTTATGGCTCTGTAGCGTCGCTATGAGCATCGCTATAGTCTTCTGTGTAAACGTCGCTATATGCGTCACTATGAGCGTCTCTATATAGAGACACTCATAGCGACGCTTATAGCAACACTTATAGCGACGCTCTCGTAGCGACGCTCGTAGCGACGGTTTTAGCGACGCCGGGGGTTATAAAAACCCAGTGTATTTCCGTCGCTAACAGCGTCACAAGAGCACACAACCTCTTGTAGTGGAAGCAACAAAAGGATGCAGCCAGAGCGCGAGTAGAGGGAGGGAGCTCGCACCACTTGGGAAGCGGTGGATGGGCATCATTTGAGGCCGATTTTGTAAGTGTTTTCGCATTGCTCTTTATGTTCGATAGTTTAGGGTTTATGAGTTTTTTAATTCTAACATAATGAATTCTTTGTATGTTTTGATAGTGGTCGATGACAGGACGTGATCCCACATCGTACGAGCGTGAGTACGCAGGCAGGAAGGGCTTAAACGCCCTGATGGACATTCTCAGTTCTCGCGGTGGCATGGTTAGTATTAGGGTTTACTCTTTTCTATTTTTTGTATTGTTTTATAAATGTCATTATATGTTTATACTTACTGAAAGCTGTCTTATTGTCTTTTTTTGCAGAATCTGACAGATACGCCGCTTGGACGCGATGAGACGTCTGACTAGATGACGTCAGTTTAGCCGTAGCTAGATAGCATTAGTTTAGGGTTTCTCATAGCTTATGTATCATGAGACGGATTTTATACGTCTTTTTGAACCATGTATATTATTACATTTGTCACCGCAGTTCATTTTGCCAATCAATTCTTTATGCCTATGATGTTGTACAATTGTCATTATTACATTTGACAATCAATTCATTTTTCCTATGATGTGTACAATTGTCAATTTTACGCTTGTCAATTTTGCAAACAATGCGTCTTGTGGGTGACTATTTTGGGTCTATTATCTACCCTTGCACTTTTTTTAAAAAGTGAATCAAGTACAATATGGTTGATGGGTGGCAGGGCATTCAATGCCCTGTCACCAAAAAAAAAATCTCTCGGGCGTCGCTATAACCGTCGCTATTTATGGCTCTGGAGCGTCGCTATAAGCGTCGCTATAGACTTTTGTGTAAACGTCGCTATAACCGTCGCTATGACTGTCGCTATGAGCGTGGCTATATAGCGACGGTTATAGTGACGCATATAGCGACGCTATTAGCGACGGTTTTAGCGACGCCGGGGGTTATAAAAACCCAATGTATTTCCGTCGCTAACATCGTCACAAGAGCACACAACCTCTTGTAGTGCTTGTTGGTGGACATATCTTGCAAACAATGCACTCCTTGAGACAACATTGCAATTGGAGAGACACCTTCGCTTCACATCAGCTGAAAATACCTTAGAGCATATGTGATTCCATCTAGAGAGACACCCTCACTTCACATCCGCTGAAAATTTCTTAGATCTCCTTGACCCTACTCAAGTTGAAAATATCTTGACTAGTGCATTGCAAGGGACAACGTCTCGATAAGGAAGCTCATTAAGGACTGTTTGTGCTTTATGAAGTGCACCACATTTGGCATTCACAGTGCAAAGCACGATGTTTTCTTTCAACATCCATTGACTAGCAATATCATCATGAATTCTTTTGCCCATATCAGCATCTTAAGTAATACCATATTGCTTCAAGGTGCAATTGTACATGATTGCATTTGGAGAGATTTCATCTCTCTCAATATATTGGAAAACTCTCTCTCTCTCTCTCTCTCTCTCCCTTCTTGACCTGATCTGATAAGACATATCTTGAAATCAAAGCACACCTTGAGAAAATATTGCATCTAAAGAGACACTCACTTTTATTATTAGTTGAAATATCCCAAAGTGTATGTGGTTTCATCTGTAGAGACACTAACCACAAATCATATTCACAATGAACCAACTCCCACACTTGGAGTTTGACATACCCCCTGTAGTCAATCTGAGTCCACACACATATGACATTTAATACATGAGCTTTTCATGCATAAAATAAGTCCAACCAACAACTAAGCATGATATAAACAAAAAGCGCTTTTTATGCACTCATGTGATCTCATAAATACATCGTGTGCATAAATCAGAGGGTTAAATATGATGAAATAGTCATGGGGAAGCTTCATACGTACTCGGTTAATCCATACATGCACTCGTACGAAAAAACAATCACCGAGAGGGTGACTACTCAGAAAAACGACATAGAGAGAGATGATGATGGCTATCGAGTTTACAGCTTCTTACCGTGCTTTACCCTGAGCTATATAGGGGCAGTTGTTTTTGTGTCGGGTGTGTTCCCCATTCCCCCTCTCCATCTTCTGGTGCCCCCACGGAGGAGCACACTGATGCTCCTGTTTGAAGATAAAGTGATGATTTTGGTGATGCCAAAGGTGCGGCCTTTGAAGAACAGGTGCTGCTAGAGAAGTAATGGCTTGGATGGGATTTCCCATTTTCACTGGGATCGAAGATGCAGGAACCTGGCTCCAAGACTATGGGTTGTTCGTGCTGGAAAGCGGTTTGTCGAGGGAAGAAGGTGTGGTACAGGTGTTTCCTCTCCTGGTTCGTGGTAAAGCGAGGCTATGGTTCGATGGCCTGCCTAATGAGGAAAAGGTGGATCATGAAGCACTAGAAGCGGCTTTTCGAAGCAAATATGTAGTAGATGCGCAGTTGGATGAAGTAAAGAGAAGGCTCGACAATTTGAAGCAAGGCTTGGAAGAGGATTTTCAAGCGTTCCTATGGGAGTTCGAAGCCCTTTGGGCGAAATTGATAAAGGTAACTGCTGTTGAGAATGTTGGGTTTTTAAAGTTGAGCAAATTCATGGATTGCCTGCATGAAGAAGTAAGAGACAAGGTGGAGATTGATGGCCCAATGTCATACGAAGATGTTGTAGCTCTAGCGAGAGGGCGGACCAAAAAGATGTTGAAGAAGCGCAAAGCTAGGCAGGGTTTTCCATGTGTTGTGAGGCCAAAGCAGGTTGATGCGGTGGTAGCCAAGCCAAGGATGGTGCAAAGAGAAGTGCATGTGCGAGAAGAACCGAGGGTTCTTTGCCTGCAGAAAGACAAGGAGGTTCCTATGCTGAGGATGCCAGCTAGAGCGGCTCCGATTGTGGAAGATATGTAGGTGGTTCCTGGTCAGGCAAAGGATGTGTTGCCAAGTCGAGGTATGGCGGTAGAAGCTCCATCAGAGGGTGGTAAAGGTCAAAGGGTTCGGGTTGTAGATGAAATCGAAATGATGAAGCTAGGGGAGATTCCCAAGCTTGAGACAGAGAGCGAGGTTGAGCCAAGTGAAAGTAGCTCTATAGACGCTGCCACGAGTTGGGAGACTGAGTCTTCTCAGTCAAGGTATGATGAGTTCGATCTCTTGCATGTGAGTAGAGATACGAGGCATGTGTGTGAAGAGAAGGATGCAATGCAAACCGATATGTTCAGTGGAGACGAAGTGGAGGACCTCGAGTCTACAGGTGATGATATGTAAGTGAAGGTAATGTGCGGTGCCATGTTAATGGCCATCCTGATGAAAGTGGCAGTGGAGTATGCCATGGTAGTGCAATACGTGCAGAGTTTTTCCAAGAAGGATGAAGATCAAGATGAGTATAATGCGATAGAGAACGAGTTTCTCTCTTCCTTGATGGAGCATGATGCAGCAGTAGAGGAGATGCTTGAAGGGCATGTAATACAATCCGACAGGCAGGTGGTGTTGGTAGACCTTGAAGGGCCGATTGATGAGGGAGATCTTGATGATGTTGGAGTTGAGTGCAATGCAGATGAGAAGGCAAGCATGGAGCCAAATATAGAGGTGCTTCCTATGCAGCAAGTGCACTCTGCAGTGGCAGAGAATACGGATTCCCAGATTGTGTCTGAGCTTTCTAAAGGGATTTGTAAATGGTGGTTGAAAGGGATGCTGATAAAAGCGGCTGTGCAGTGGGTTGTTGAGCAGGTACAGGATCTGCTAGACGAGGATATAGCTTTACATGAATGGGAGGGCGGGTCAAATATGTTAGGTCTATTCGGTACAAATGATGGTGCAGGTATGTCTTTGGATGCTAAGCACGATGGTGCTCTATTTGGTGTTCTTGGAGGTGCTTTGTTGCGAGCGCGCAGTATGCCATGGGGTGCATGGAATAATAGAAGTATGCTACTGGCGGTTTGGGTATGCAGTTGGCTATGTGTCCTGGTATCGCATTATGCAAGGGTGTTACAGGTGGACGGAAGAGACCAGTACATGGTGTTTGACCCAGGCCGTTGATCACATGTAAAGCAGGGGGTTGGGCAACTCGCAGAAGAAAATGTGGCGGGTGACAAATGCCAGGTTTTGTACATATGTTAGGTGGTTTTGTAGTGTGCAGAGAGTTTGTTTTGGTGTGGCAGGTTTTTAGTGCAATAAGCCTGTTTATGGTTGAACATGAATGTTCAACAAGGGGGTGGGCAATGATGGTGCAACCAAAGTTGCTCTGTGCTAGGAAGTGTGCAATGCAATGATGTGTATGCTGGTAGGTGCATGGCCAAGGTCTAAAGCCAGTGTGGGAGACCTCAGCAGGACAGTGGCAACGGAAATGAGTGCTTAAAGGGGTTTTTTAGGCCAGGGAGGCCTTTAAAGTGGCCCAATTGGGACAGCAGGTCAAAGTGTCCGAGATGCTGGGAATGTGCCCCGAAGTGTGTTATTCGAGATGCTCTAGAAGCTCTTCCAGACGGCTCGCCAAACAGAGTCCCGGTGTGAAAGTTATGATTGTCCCAAGATGGAATGCTTTGCAGGACCCAGCGGGCAGAGCAAGTACAGACAGGTGGCGGAAAGTGGGATCATTGGATACGCGTGTCAATCTTGAGCTGTGGAGCATGTCGGTCTTTTCAGATTTCCATTCGGAGCTCAGACGGACAAGTTATGGCCTGTGGAATATTTGTCGGGGGTCAGGTATGTGCTCACCGGACCACGTTGGTAAGCGCGTCGACAAAAGGTTTTTTGAGCTCACCATGATTCTCGAAGATTGCATGCGATGTGGGGAGTTAGCCGAAATCTATGGATTGTCAATCAGAGTCGAACGCATCATGGTATGCCCAATTTAGATTGGTGAACAATCGGAAGGAGGTGAATCAGTTTTTTCATCCAGTTTGGCGGCTTGATGTTTGAGGGTGTGAATTGATCGAAAACGAAAAAGTTTCCGAGGTTTGGAGCTGGCCTTGGTGTGGTTGGGGAGAAGGGGGCTCGCTGAACTCAAACTCATGGAACACCCATTGCATGGGAAATGAGGGCTAAAAAGCCTTTGGTTGTGATTGAAAAGGAAAAGAAAAATCTTGGCAGGACTTGGAAAAAGGGCAAACAGGTAACCTCACAAGAACATAAGGAGGAGGGCCAAAAAAAATAAAAGTAAGGGAAGGCTTGAGGAGAGTGCGCCTGGCGCCATTGCCAAAAAAAGAAACTCTTTCTTTGGTCTTAAAAAAAAAAAAGAAAGAGGTGAGGCAAGGGGCAGCCGTTTTCGAGGGAAGAGGGAGGAATTTTTCTTAGGCTTGGAAAGAAAAAGAAGTTTCGTGCGCTCAGCGATCGAAGTCAGCACGTAGGGATTGTTCGTGAAGCGATCGAAAGGACAAGGGCTTGGTAGAGGAGGGAGCCAACGAAGGCTACCCAGAGGAGGAGTTGTCATCGATGTGAAGCGAGTGATGAATTTTTCTCATCGATGTGTGTGCCGATGGGTTTCGGTTTGGTCGAGGAAAGTGTGTGCCTCTCTGTATGAAGCAGGTGATGGCCTTGTTGCGACCAAGAGCAGGCCATATGGATTTTGTACAGGTGTTTTGTTTTGAAAGAGAAGCTTTCATTGTCGGTTTTGGCATCGTCTTTCCCCCCTTTCTTCTTTGCTCGTCTCCAGGGTGTGTGGTGCCGATGTGTGTGAGCGTGTGCATCCCCCGGGCTCCTTGTGTGTGTGAGAGAGAAAGAGAGAGGTGTTGAATTGTGGAAGTGCGAGAAGCGAGCAAGATCGGTATGGTAGCTGTCTGAGGATTGTGTAGAGTGTTTGTGCGTTGGGCAAAGTGCAGGCGAGGCCCTGCTAGTGTGAGTTGCTTGTTTTGAAGGTGTTTTCGAGAGTACAGGGGTGTTGTGAATACCCTGAGCTATATAGGGGCAGTTGTTTGTGTGTTGGGTGTGTTCCCCATTCCCCCTCTCCAACGACACTAAAAAATGAGGCTTGCAGGTAATTTTATAGGCTTTGCAAAAAGCAGGAGTGAGCCCCAAGCCAGCTACTAGCGCCCCCTTCTCAGCTAGGAATAGCTCCATGCTTTTTGGAACTTGCCTAAAAATATGCCTTTGCTTTTGGTGGTCAACTCTCCCATTAACCATTCAATTTTTGCAATAAAATTAATCAACTAAATAGTTCCGACCAACTAATGGAACCTTAGCTATACTATGCCGCACAGTGATGTCCCGACATAATTATGACTTTCTTGTACTACCCCGGCGTATTTATGGTACCGTTTTTTATAAAAATAATTCCCATAAAAATCTTGTTTGGTCCCGTTTTTGCTCCGAGTGATCATTTTTAAATCGGACAGAGACTAAAATTAATATTTTTATGTTTAGGTCATCCTACAAAGCACATTGCTTTTCAAAAACTCTGAAAAGCACGAAAAACTAAAAATAGCGTAAAAAAGAAAAAAAAGCAAAATTTTCTAAAATTGAACCACGGATTCCCCTTTGGCCACTAGAATAAAAAAGCGGACTCGCTTTTCACTAAAAAGCACTAAAAATCATGAAAAGATAAAAGTAGCGTGCAAAGCATTCGAAAAGTAAATTTTTACAAAATTGAACCATAGCTTCTTCGGAACACGTAGATTAGGGATCCAACCTTGCTTTTTGCAAAAAAGCACCTTAAAGCATAAAAAGCATGAAAAAGCTAAACATAACAGAATTTTCCAAAACTAAACTAAACGTCCGTGTAACCTACTAGAACATGGGAACGGCCTTGCTTTTTACTTTAAAACCTTTTAATATCGTCAATCAAGCATCTTAATTCAAAATCTGACAAAATATATATTGAAAGCTATTTTTTTATTTTTAAAAGAGACCCAAAAATTGAGGATCTTACAATATAAAGCAAAAGTATTGTCCTTGTGATAGCCCAAAAAACATGAAAATATTTATGTGGACTAAGAACACAAGATGTATATTTATGGTGAAATTTTGTGCAGTGATAGTCTACATTATTTGTAGCATAAATGGAGAGGCCCAACCTACATTATTTGTAGCCTATAACTTAGTGAAATCTTCCATGATGGTATACCTCTATGATGGACTTAATGAAAAATAAGCATACTTATATGGAGCTTTACACTGATCATTAAGGGATGCCTTAATGTAACTTTTGACTCATGGGTATAACTAAATCCCTACATGCTTTCAACGACAATGGTTTGGCAACATAATGAGAGAAGTTTATGGCCTAAAAAATAAACAAACTTGATCTTGTAGAATCATAAAACAATTTTTTCAAATCACTTTCAAAGGAAAGTTACATTATATAATTAACTTGGATTTCGTAAACTTTATAAATAAATTACAATTTGTAAAATACATATTGTAATGCCACTTGAATCAGACTAAGGTGATGGCCTTTTGATCTGAAAGATATCTCTTGACAAATATGGCTTAACTCAAAATAAAGAAAAGTGCTTACTATTAGTTCATACTTTATAATAATAAAAAATTCTTTATCATACAAGCCACTTGCATCAAAAGGGGGTGATGGCCTTCTGATGTTTTACATCATTATATACTCTAAAAAGTTCTTTATCATACAAGCCACTTGCATCAGAAGGGGGTGATGGTCTTCTGATGCTTTACATCAATATATACTCTAAATCTAGTTACAAATAATTAAAACTTTTTTTGGATAGTACTTTAAGATTTAAAATATTAAAGTAAAACAGGGATATCAAGTGATAGGTTCTTTGACACATGTAATATGTATTCAAGGTCAAATTTTTGTTTTCTTGTTTATATGGATGCAGGTGAAAATGCTATCTTTACTTAAAGAGTATTTTGGCTTAACTATTCTTTGACTTTGAAGGTCCCTGCTTTGCTGATTCAATGGGGATGACCTCCTCTATTTCTTTTGTATAGGATTATTGGAATGATACCTCGTTCTTATTATATTGTACAATAATGAATGTGAGACTTAGAAAATTTTGGACAAATCTATGTCCAACTATTTAAAGCCAATTGTATTTTTGAACGGTATGTTCTTTTGTAGATATGTATTAAGTTTAATACAACAAAACACACACACACACACTCATATATATGCATATATATATATATATATATATATATATATATATATATATATATATATATAAGGGGAAGGAATTCCAATTGTTTCTCTGAGTCCACATGTCAAGATTTCCTTCCTTCAGCCCATTCCCTGAGCAAGTTGCAAGAGAGAGAGAGAGAGAGAGAGAGAGAGAGAGCCCAGAGTCTGCTTATGATTTGAGCACATGAGAGAGAGAGTCTAGAGTCTGCTTATGATCTGAGCGCATGATAGAGTGTGTGTGTGTGTGTGTGTGTGTGTGTGTGAAGGAGAGAGAGAGAGAGAGAGAGAGAGCTTGTGCTCTCCTAGACCTCTCCCTCTCTCTCTCTTGCTCCTCAAATGGCACACACCCATCCCCACTCTTTGAAAATCTTCAGCCCTTTGCGGCCCTCCTCCTTCCTCTCTCTCTCCCTCTCTCTCTCTCTCTCTCTCTCTCTCTCTCTCCACGACTTCGCCCTAGCCTCTTCTCTGTGTATCGTACTCCCCACCAGGCTGTAGGGCAGCGCCTGGCTGGGGGGGTTAAGCTATAGCCCTGCCTCCCATTGCCAAGCACACTAGGCTAAGGCTATTGCCGACCCGCGGCTCCTGCAACATCCAGCCTGTCGAACCTGCGACCTGTCGACCCACAACATCTGACACCTCGAGCGAGGCCTGCACCTGCGCTGACCTGAGACACCTGTGCCATCTGACGGACGTGCTGAATCTGCCCGTCATACCCCTGACCACACTGCAGGCGGGATTTGCTCAGCGTTTCTCCTAAGTGAGAGATTTGGACCGAGTCCCACAGTGAAGGGTATTGATGTCTCGCAGAGGGCGATCCCACAGTCAAAACTCCGACTGTCCCAGAGAGAGTGCCATGGTGCCCAAGGTCTCAACCCAAACTTAACGAGCTTCAGCCACACAACTTGTAGACGATATGTCCACCTTTGACACGCCGGCATCTCGCCCACGGAGTTTCCTTGCTGCAGTTGTCACCCCCGGAAAGGATTCCTTTGCTCGCCAAGAAACAAGAATCTCTGCCCTCGAGGCTCAGGTCCAAGTCCTCATAGAGGAGAACGCAACTCTCAAACAACGAGTACGCAAGCTCGAGAGCTTGCAAGAAACAGGGAGTCAATCCATGCTCACAAAGGCAACCGAGGTTGAAGCCTCTCTCACTGAAGTCACAATTGATCAAGAGAAAATCCACAAGGTAACACATGAAATCTCAAAGAAGATTGACACCGAAATACAGGCGGCCTTTCAAGAATGCAAATTACGAGAATCTCTCAGTCTCAAAGTGAGAATTGGTGGACTTCCATCACCTTGGTGTACCGACGAGGACACGCTAGAGGATGCGATCGACAAGATCAACGACATCCTCCAATCAATTAGCATCGAGCCCAGCACAGTCTCTTGGATCAACAACACAAATAGACGAGTGACACCTGAGCACTGCGTCATCACCTTCAAGACAAAGGAGGAGCGGATGCAACTATTGCGACAATCTCGCCTCCTGAAGGGAACCAAGTTCTGGATAGTAGAGGAATTGACTACCAACCAGCTGAAACTCAAAGCAAATGAGCTCAAGAAGGTACATGAAGCTCGCAAACAAGGTAAATGGGCGGTCTATCGAGATGGTAAAGCGATCATTCAAGAGTTTCGGACTCCCAAACCGACACCTCCATCCCTTAACCCTCCTTAGTTTTAGTTCTAGTTGTGCTTTTCTTTTCCATCTTTTACCCTATTGATGGTCCCTCATACCTTAACTGATATGTATCACATACCTTCGCCCGAAAAGGTATCGTTGTATCGTTTTTGCTTTGGTCCCATAGGTCATATCTGACCTTCGTGGACAATAAATCAGTCTCTCTCTCTCTCTCTCTCTCTCTCTCTCTCTCTCTCTCTCTCTTGCTCTTGCTGGCTCACAATAGGCTCAAGATGGGCAAGAAAAAGAAGTTATGGGATGTTTTAAGCTAATGCAAAGCAAGGGTGTCACTTCAAAAGCAATTCATCAGCAATTGCACATTCAATGCATGTGAGACCAAGCAAGACAATTGCACATTCAATGCATGTGAGACCAAGCAAGACGGTAATATGGGGTAAATAATTTATGATGATTCTATTAGTTAGGGGTTATTTGTAAAATATGTGGTGATTGGGAATGCTTGATCAACATGTACGTAAAATGTGGTGTGCTTGAGAAAGCACAAAAAGTTCTTAACACTAGTTTGGTACCAAAAAGGACACTTTAGTGTCCTTTTTTATCTTTTTTGAATAAATCTAGCGTCTTCTTCATGGATCATCTCAACCCCTCCTTTGGATATCATGTTGTATAGAAGATGAGAATTAGGAAAAAAAAATAAGACTCACAAAAAATGACAAACGACCTTTGCATAAAGCATCCCAAAGTTGACATGGTTAAAAACAACAAGATGTTTTTTACCCGGGGACAGTTTTCTCCTTGGAAAAAGATCCGCTATACAAAAAATAAATTCTAACAACCTCTTTACAAGTAAGGGAATCTATCAAGACCAACAATTCCTATAGGAAAAATAATCTTCATGATGGAAAAAATCAATTATTGTGGTTAGGATTTACAAAACAACAGTTCCTTACTACACACATGGCTGCATTTTCAAATTTGAACATGCAATGCACATAACAATGTGGACTAGATAAATAGTCATGATCAAGAAAAACAATCCAAGATCTCAATTCAATGTGTTGAAGATGTATAAGTGAACATCAAGATTCTATTGGACAATTATACGGTCGCACAACTCACTTTGTGCTTATACCAATGCAATCATAGCCTACCATGGCATGGTATTTGGAGAAGCATGGATCCACAGACAAGAATTTTTTACATTTAGGGCAGCCATACACTGTTCTTGATGTCTTAGATCCCATAATATCATGCCCTTCACACATATGCTTTTTCCTTTTAGTCCAACAAACAAAGCAATACTTGCTTGCTTTTGCACTCAACTTCACCAAGGTATGTCCACCCATTGGTCCACCTATGTACATTAAAGTTCTTGGTGCAACATGATCAACAAAATGGTTATCAACTAACTACTCTTGCAACCTCAACATAAACTAAAGATGGCTTCCATTCTTCTTATTATGCAAACACTTCCATGAGATACATGCATTTGCTATTACAGAGTATAGAATTCCCCAAAATAGTGCATGCCACCACTTCCAACCATGGATAGTGGTCTCAAGATTGTACACGGTACCCAAAACCATACTATCAAAAACATCACAGCCTGCTTTGCACTTATTATACATCAATGCTATCTCAAGACACACAAGTGAAACTTTATGACCACTCCCAATTTGTCTTACAAATTCTCCTTTCCACATACCATACACATTAGAAGCAAAATATATCGGTTTCTTATCCATCTAACTACAAGCCAAAAGGCCCTTCTTTGCATCATATGCAAACCATGATGAACCACGATCACCATGCTCAATATTTAACATCTGCAGATCTAGAAAGTTTTTCCTATTTGTCATGTAAGTGCCCATGCCTCCAAAGGACGATGCAAGAAACAACAAGTCGCGGCCTTTCAAACTGCTACAAAATTCATTTGAAGGCATGCTGGTGAGCATAGAGGAGCGTGCCATCGTTGCTTTGATGAGCGCAAAGCTGAAACACACTGCTGTTGTGTAAAACTTGCGCTCTGGTTTCCTGCAAAATATTGCATATATGGGCTTTGTTTTTGATAGTTTTGGGATAACGCTAAATTTGCATTGTTTGCCCACTTGATCCAATGCCATTGCTTAGAAGGGTGCCCAAAATTTGGGGCCATGGTCAAAAAGCCCAAGCATTCAACCGAATTTTGTCCCCCTCCCATGCTCTACACACCATAGACATGCAAGTACTTAGCACACAAAAATCTTTAAAAATAACTCAATTCACGTAACATATTGTCAAAGTAAAATTTTGGGCTTTGGTTTGAGTCTTGGGCTAATTATTAAAAAAAAATGCAATGGCTTTTTTCATGACCTTTTGTAGTGAATAAAATCCAAAAATTTTCCTTGTTTACATGACACTTTAGTGTCCCAGGACACTTAAGTGTTCGATTACAGAACTAGTGTTAAGGAGCTGTCATTCAAGAATGTCATCTCCTTGAGTGCATTGATTGCGACATATGTCCATGAAAACTAGGGCAAGGAAGCAGTGGGGCTGGTTTTAGGGGGTCCAAATCAAGGGAATCCTCTAGATGCAATTACCTATGCTTGAGGAGCTTGTTGTCCGGATCATTGTCTATAGGTATGCATTGATTGCGTCATATGTCAAAGAGGGGCAAGGCCAAGAAGTTGTGGGCTGTTTTTTGTGGATGCAAATCAAATGTGTTCCTCCAAATGCAATCACCTATTTTGTTTTTGGGAATGTGTTGACGACATCTCGGTGAAAGCATGTATTGGTGGCCGTACCACTATTTCCCTTTTTGATAGTTGGCGTAGCAATAAGTAGGACACAATAAATTTTTTGGTAGTTGTTGGTATGTTCATACAGGACACATGAAATTGGGATCCATAAGTTGCTATCAAAGGTGTCCAAGACACCACTTTTTGGACCAGGCTATACATGCTTTGGCCCATCTATGCTTAAGAGAAAAAAGCTTCTTGAGGAGCTTCCATTCTGGAATGTCATTTCCTGGAGTGCATTGATTGTGGCATAATTCCAAGAAAGGCAGGGGAAGAAGTTGTGGGCTATTTTCAAAACGGATGTGAAGCAAGTGCATGTACGCAAAATATGGTGTGCTTGAGAAAGCACAAAAAATGCTTAAGGAGCTCTCAGTCATCTCCTTGATTGCATTGATTGCGGCATATGCCCATGAAAGGTAGGGCAAGAAAGTCATGGGCTGTTTTCAATGGGTTCAAAGCAAGGTCATCTCTCTAGATGAATTACCTTTGCTTAAAGATCTTGATAACTAGACTATTGTCCATTGATATGCATTGATTGTTTCATATGCCAAAGAGGGGAAAGTCCAAGGAGTTGTGGGTTGTTTTTAGTGGATGGAAAACAATTATGTTCCTCCAAATGCAATCACCTACATTTTTTTTGGGAATGCATTGGGTGGAATTTACGATTAAGTAAAAAACGTTAGGAGCTTTGAGTCTGGAATATCATCTCCTAGAGTGCATTGATTGTGGCATTATAGAAGATGTTGATATGGGCAAAAGAATTGATGATAATATTAATAGTCATTGATTGTTAAAAGAAAACACCATGCTTGGCACTACCTTGGTGAGCATGTATGACAAATGTGGTGCACTTCATAAAGCACAACAAGTGCTTGATGAGATTCATGTCCACGATTTTGTCTCTTGAAATGTATTGATTATGGGATATGCTTGGACAGGGCCAATGAGATCTTGGAAATTTTTAGCGGATGCATTTTGAGGGTCTAGACCCAAATGAATCAGCTTCTGGATATGAAGAAGCCATCGAAGAAGCAAATGAAGAAGCACAAGAAGGGGACTGACTACCTCGGTTACTTGGGCCGTCAATCTTCTTTTGCATTTGCAGAAATACAAAAGAATCATTTGAAGGACTACCTAGTTCTTCTTCCTCTTCTTCCAACAATTCGTCTAGCTCTTCCTCTTTTGACTTGAGCAAGGAGGAAAAAAATGGCAAGAAGTGAAGCAAGAAACAAAGTTTTGGAAAGAGCAAGAAAAAGGCAAAGAAGATCAAATTCCAACCAATTTTTTATAGTTCTACGGAGGAGTCGTCCCTCTGACAGTTCAGACTTAGATGATCACATGTTTTATGCAAAGAAGAAACACTTTTATAGAGCCAACCCTCTAACAGTTCAGACTCCGATGATCACATGTTTTATGCAAAGACGAAACACTTTTACAGAGCCAACCAGTATGATCTCCTTGAAGATTAAGTACAAGAAGACTAAGGAATATAAAGATGTTGGACAATCAGTGAAATTTGGATCTTTTTCTAGATTCCTAGATTCTTTGAGGGATTTGGCTTTTATTCAATAGTTTGATATAGCCTTCTCGGAGGGCATTACTTAGAGCACTCCAAGATCAGGAGGGAAGTATCATTTTTAAAGGGAAATTCACAAACATGGTGGTCTCATGGGGGATTCACTCTAGATACAACACGGGATGCCACCCGCGAGCGAACAACTTTGATAAAACCCCTATATACGACTCATATTAGGAAAAACTATTGTACCCCTATCTTACATATGAAATTTAGGTCTCACATGATCTAATTGAGTAAAACTAGTCAAAGAGTGTGTAGCATAATGACTGGCAATGTACTAAGGACTCACTTCTGTTGATAACTAGATGTACCCTCAATTTGTCTTAGTTTGACTTTGAAACTATGTGCCCGATTAGCCTACACTCTGGGTACTTGTCCAATTTTGACCCATCCAAAGCTGGTGTAAATCAACCCTAGACCTACTCCAAATGATCCCTTATCTATGACCGGCTTGATGCAAAAGTTTATATGTGACAGGATAAAAAACATTCCCCAAATTCATCCAAATTCTAGTACACATTGGTGACCAATCTTTACAAGTAATCAACCCGGTTCAGTCCCCCCCCCCCCCCCTAAATATGATACCCCCCTCCCTTATTTTCAAGCATGGGAGATAAACTATTGCTTCTTGCTTGACCCAGGAGTACGAACAGGATGTGAGAACCGCTTGGAACCATGTTTGGATGACCAAGGGTGACACTTTGGATGCATATTGTGAGAGGTTTTAGAATTATTTTCTATCGAACTCTTCGTTTAAGAAGGTCACTTTTAAAGAATAGATTGAGCGATTTTGCTGTGGAATTCCTACAGAGATCCGAGATTACTACCTTGAACAAAATTCTGAGTCTATACAACAACTAATGGTACATGCTAAATGGGGATTCTTGATACATTCGAGAAATTTGACATACCCCACTGATGAATTTTTGACTCAAAAGACCAGACAAACCTCGACCAATGATAATAGAAAGAAGAAGAACTCCCAAAAAAGGAAAGATGCACGACCCCGTTTGACTGTGAAAGAGAGAGCCAACTATCTCAAAGAGGGGAAGTGTTTTGCTTGCAAGAAACAAGGGCACATCACCGTAAAGTGCCCCAAAAAGGCACAACAAGGACAGACTGAAGACAGGCCTGAGAGTTCTAGAGCAGCAAAAGAACATGGCAGAAAAGGCAAGATGAAAGCAAGACTGGTACCGGATTACATGGAAACTGACCCAAGCCAAATGGATGAAAGTACATAACTTTTTCATGCATGGAGCAAAGTAAAAGATCAAGAATCCCTCATATTCTTTGATGGAGGAGCCAAGTCCAACTTCATTTCACCTGAATCCGCAGATTGACTTGAGATTACATCTGACAGGATGGGGCCACCAGTGGAGGCAGTTCTAGCGGCAATCGGACGGGATGTAGCCATTACACATGTCATTGGAAAAATTTATTTGCATTGTCTGGGGTATTTAGGGCACGAGGACTTTTACATCATTCCTTTGGAAGGGTGTGACGTCCTCCTACAAATCCGTTGTACCATGAGAACAACACCGTGATCGACTATCGGGCCAAGAAAGTGACCTTGACCAATGAGAAGGGCAAAAAAACATACTTTGATGTAAAATTGAAGGGCGAGTTTGTCCCTATTCTATCAGCTAATTCGGCCATTTCAAAATTAATGAAATCTAGTCTCTTTGTTTACTCATTCTATTTGAAAGAATTGAATGATGAACAATGAACAAACATGGCTGAATTGGACAAAGAACGACAAAAATTTCTTCACACACATCTTGACTGTTTCTTAGAAGACCTGCCAGCCAAGTTACCTCTGTCTCGTCTTGAGGACCACAATATTGATCTGATTCCTGGAACCACATCATCGAACGAGCCACCTTACCGTGTTAGCCGAGACTAGAATGCAGAAATCATGAACCAAGTGAAAGATCTTCTTGAAAAGGGTCTCATCTAGCCTAGTACTTCACCTTACTATTCTCCAGTTTTATTGGTACTAAAGAAAGAAGAATCTTGGAGAATGTACATTGACTATAGAGCTCTCAATAATACCACCATCAAGAACAGATTCCCAATTCCAAGGATCGATGATATTCTTGACAGACTTCAAGGATTCTCTTGTTTTAGTAGGATTGATTTGAAGAGCGGATATCATCATATCAAAATCGATCTAAGAGATGTCTAGAAGGAATCCTTTTGGACAAGCTTTGGTTTATACAAATTTTTGGTGATGCCTTTTGGACTTACCAATGCTCTAGCAACTTTCAACCAAATGATGGATATGATTTTTTGGGAGCATCAATCTTATATATTGGGCACTTCCTTTGATGATATTATAGCTTTCTCCAAGGATGAAGAAAAAAATTGACACCATCTGCTACATGTCTTTCAAGCATTATGTGATCACAGGTTGGTGTGCATGTCTACCACATGTGTCGGAGCCAGGGACTTGTTGAGCAGCATGCACGAGCCACAAAGGGGTGCAAGTACTCAACTAGGATAACCTAGTAAGCTCAAAGGGAGAAAGGGTGTGTCACTCACCGCTCTACACTTGTCACCATGAAGGATTCCTCGCTTGAAGGAGAGGGAGCCACCTCCACTGTGCTCAACCACCTTGTCACTGTCGATGCCGCTGCAATGCTCAATTTGTGCTCTCTCTCTCTCTCTCTCTCTCTCTCTCTCTCTCACACACACACACACACACACACACACACACACACACACACACACACACACCTACACACACACACACACACTCGTGAGCATACAATGGAGAAGGAGATGGAGATAAGCCAAGAGCACTCTTCTTTAGCATGCACCCTTCAGAATCAGGGTTTTAGGTTACAATGGCCCTTTTATATGAGTTTGGTCCATTCACACATAGGCGTCCACATTGGCCGGTCAAAGTAGAAAAACTATCAAATGAGATATGTGGTGCACCTCTCATTGGGGATCACCCAAGAACCTATAGGACTGACAACCCCGGCCCCTGACTCAAAAAAATGTGATATGGTGTTTGTGGGTATGAACTAAGTTGACGTCCATTTTCAAAGGTCAGAACCAAGTGATGGGGAGCTTTGGGCAGGCACCAAGCCTCCTATTCTCTTGGTGCTGACTCCACTGAGTCGACATTTGCTTGTAATGACTTTAACACCAAGGTCAGCACCAAGCGATGGGGAGCATTGGGAAGTCATCAACAAGCCTCCTATTTGCCCGATGTTGACTCCATTGCATGGCCCATAATCACATCATCACAAGGGTCTTTGTTGTTGGTTAACATGCCCCTCTTGCTGATGTAGATTCCATCCTCGTAAGCTAGTGAGGTGAAGCCCATTCGTCGAGGGATAGATCGTCTACACAACAAATTCACCGTGAGAGTATGCACGCAAAACTATAGGGCAATAAAGCATGAGGAGAATGTAAAGTACATGAGGAAATGAGTAAATGAGTAAATGCAAAGAATTATGAAATGCTACATTGGATGAATAATTTCACTTTGATGAGATTAATCAATCAAGAGTTTTGGGCTTATGGATGAGTCTATTGATTAGATAGTTATGGCTAAGGTTAGAACAACTACTCTTGTAGTAGCAAAGTTAGGAAGACTATATGAATGCAAGATTCCCAAATTGTGCCTTTCAGCTTTGAGTAGCCAACTAACTCTCACAACTCCAAACAAGAGCTTGAATTTTTCACTTTAAGCTTAATGGAAGTCTTTTTCATGTCATTTTTCTCTTTTTTTTCTTTTTTTTTTCAAAATTATTTTTTGTGTGTGTTTATTTTGTATACCCTGGGCTTTTTGCTTCTCAAAGAAAAGTGCCCACACTAGGAACCTCTAGGGTTCTAGTACCATAGACAATACATGTGAGTGAAGGACCAAATCAAGCCGGGATTGCTCTTCTAGCTTAAGATTGTACCTTTGTAGCACTTTTGCTTTTTGCTTCCATTTCCTTCATATTCGCACTAGAGTTTCTTGTTATTTAAGTGATAAAGTCTCCATGACTAAAACACTCCTAAGGTCTCAAGTTCTTCTTCAATGTGAACATCCTTAAAGTAGGAGGTTTCTTGATTGCCGGTTTGATTGGTGGCTTGATGGCTGGCCCATACTCATTCTTTGCTAAGTCATTTGAATTTTCCATATTGTATCCTACCACCTCAGCGGTGGAAAAAGGGGTTGACTCATTCTTTCTAGAATCCATGGGTGCCATGAGAAGAAGGATCGGATTTCTTGGTAGAAGAGAAACTGGTCGTGCTTTGATACCACTGTAACAAACTTGGACACCACAAGCCAAATGCTCTGAGAAGTGATACCCCTTGTGCTTATTTATTGATACAAAGGATGCTAAAAGCAGAGCCCCAAAAGAAGTAGCACAAAAAATTCTACCTCAAAAGCAGTAGGCCTAAAAGTAGATGGTGTTGTTTGCAAAAATCCTACAATAGTGCCACACTAGCAGCGTGAATTGCGGATGTCCATACAACCTACCACATCAGCAAGCAACGTGAATCATAGATGTCTGTATAACTGTCACATCAGCAATCCTTTTGCATTATTTTTAATGCCTAGGTGTCCTTAGGCCCCTCAATAGTTGTCCATAAGTTGGGACAACTCAGTAGTTGGTCATGCCACATCATCAATTTGTGATAGCGATAGTGATAGAGGAGCATAGTTGGCTAAGATATGGATATGACTAATGATATTGTGTTGATTTTTGACTCATCGAAGGGGATGCATCGTCACTTAGATGCTTGTACACTTTTGTCCATGATAATAGTGAATTGTATGTTAACCTAAGGAAACCAAGGTTGTGGTGTTTAGCACCACACCACAATGGGTCAGGAGGTCAACACCCACTTTTACAAATGGCCAAGAGACCTGGAGTATACAGATGATACACAGTCTTCGGTGGACCGGTGTTTTCATTGAGGAGAGCAGTAGAGACTAGATTAATGAGAGCTCATGAAACCTTAGAGGATTGGAGAAGATGTGGTTGCGGGTTCAGTTTCAGAAGCCACAAACAAAACTGTGGTTGTTTGGCACTCTAGCTGCTTCAGTTATGCTTTATGGGGTTCAGATATGGGGACCTTAGTGGACCAACATGGAAGATCTGGTAGCACTGATGGATGGAGATGTATAGAGATGTATAGAGAGGCCTCTAGTCTTTATGATCTCTTGTCTGATTCGGGCTAAGGACTCAATTCCACATGAGATTATTGGAGCCAAACTAGCTACCCCCCCCCCCCCCCCCCTTCTCACAGTTGAGGCCCTTACTAGATCAGTTTCCTTCATAAACGTTTATGGGACCTCCTTAGAGATAGATATTCTCCGCCAACCCTTGAGTCATCCCGATAGCATGTGCTACAGGTGGACACATCATGTTGGTATAGACAAGTGACATCATGATTCTAGGCACATAGTTTTGCTATGAATAAATTTTCCCCATTCCAATACTCCTTGGATGCATCCTCCATTTCGCTCACATGGAAAGAGATCACTAGACTTTTACTTCAGGTTTTGATTTAGATGGATACCAGAAGTACGTGGATAGTGACGGTAGAAGAGTTGTGCACGAAGATGGATTTCTATAGAGAGCATCTTCTCCAAATAACAGAGGATGGATATGTGATCAAAAAGTCCTATATGGATTATCATTTATCCTATGGGATACGATGTTCTATTGGTGAGATGCACACATCCTCACATCAGCTAGAGATTTAGACTAGCAGATTTAGGAGAGTATGAACATAGGCCATGATATGCCAGTTATGTCATATAGAGTCCGAGATAGATATACATCACATTTGTCATTGTCCAGTATACTATGAGATACGAGGCCTCTTTCATTGTCTATTTTGAGAGGGATTTGGACCGTTGGCTAGAATCATGAGATATCAAGATCAGACATGCCTCGGGTTGTTTTTTCTAGGTCTGCACAGACATAGGGAGAGTCTCTTGGGGAGATTAATTAGAGGGATAAATTACCAAAGGGAGATCATTCTAGAGCAGAGAGTCGACATCCAAATGAGCATGTTTCACTATAGACTTCAGAGCCCACCTATACCAGATGTATATTAGTTGACAAATCCATTGAGCCCGAGAGAGCTAGACACCCACGTCTACCAGGGCGACCACGACATTGATGGGGACTCCATCACAGGATCAAGACTATTCTAGCATGACATGGAGGATGCCCAGTGAGACTATTTACATAGGTGGACATTAATGAAGATCTTTAGCGTCCCATGCAATACTTTCTTGGACAACACCAGATGTCGGGCATCATCGGGAGCCAGAGACGGAGATGCATAATATATGTCAGTGCAGAGTATATTACTACTATAGTGCTTGCTTCCAATGTCTATTCAGAGAATGCTTCAGACCCTTCTCCAGAGTCATGAGCTATCAAGACCAGAGATGTCTTAGATTGTATCTACTTGAGATACATAGACACAGAGATACTTTACTGAGGACATCGGGAGAGAGACAATCCGATAGATGGATTACTGATTTCTTCACACCATGCACTGGATAGATAGAGGAGCAACCACCACTACGAAGCTCAATTCACACTCACACCCACGATACTCTTATTTTCTTCGAGCTAGGGAGATTAAGACGTCCATGATTTAGGAGAGGAGCTTCACAACATCAATAGAGACTACAAAAGGGGATGTGAGCCATACTATCTTGACATCCAGAGTATAGATGAGGATGGATTCATCACCATTGTACCTATCTTTTGTATTGGGCACCCATTGTATCAAGACATGGTATCAAATTCACCGGTCTGTAACAGATTGGTCTCATAGGTCATGAAAGCCTTTTGAAGATGTTAATAAATCATTTCTCTCTCTCTCTCTCTCTCTCTCTCTCTCTCTCTCTCTCTCTCTCTCTCTCTCTCTCTCTCACACACACACACACACACACACACACACACACACACACACACACACACACACACACACACACACACACACAGGAGAGGAGCTTCAAAACATTGATGGAGACTACAACAAAGGATTACTATCTTGACATCCAAAGTACAGATGAGGATGGATTCATCACCCATTGTATCTTTCTCTTGTATCGTCACCCATTGTAATAGTCATCACACATACCCCACATAGTTGCAACTGGTAACACTTCTAGATTCAGTTTAGTATCTCTATTTTTGTAGTCAGACATGGTATCAGATTCACCAGTTTCAGTTTAGTATCTCTATTTTTGTAGTCAGACATGGTATCAGATTCACCAGTTTGTAACAGATTGGTCTCATAGGTTATTTTGGAATTTTAAGACGTTAATCTAACAATTCATCTCTCTCTCTCTCTCTCTCTCTCTCTCTCTCTCTCTCTCTCTCTCTCTCTCTCTCTCTCTCTCTCTCTCTCTCTCTCTCTCTCTCTCTCTCTCTCTCTCTCTCTCTCTCTCTCTCTCTCTCTCTCTCTCTCTCTCTCTCTCTTTGTGTGTGTGTGTGTGTACCTAGCGACCCTCCTTCAGAAGAGGGAGACACTAAAGGGGAAGAGGGGGAAGAGTGGCATGGGTGGCAGGAGGAATCAAAGCCCCTCCAAAAAGGGAAGAAGAGGATGGATGACACACCCTCTGTCTACTCCGTCGCTGCTTACTTCTCTATCTACAAAATGTCACAAGAGGAAAATCGCTCCTGCAATAAATTTGGGATTTTTTTGAATTTTTTGTGTCACATAAGCGACACAATACAATTTGCATACATCCCTATGCGCGTTGCAAATTGTGATGCACATAGGGATGCATTTAGTGACGGTATATTCAATTTTTGGGGCAAAACTTTTTGTGGACGGGTGTCTAACCTCACTCCTATGTTATTGCAGACATAGCAAGAACCACGAATATAATTGTCAATCCACGGGATGAGGCTGACTCGACTAGTGCATAGAGGCAACAGGAGGTTGTCAATCTCTTGGAAAACAACAAACAACTCGCATCTAACTCAAGCTACACTCAAATGTTAGAAATCACCAAAAGCTAATCGCTCATTGGCAAACAAATCACAACCATTACAGCATCAAACGACATCCAAAAGTTACAAACTTCTAGGACATATCTATAAGACCTAAGCACACATGCTTATGGTCTCAAATCTCACTTTAGGTAAGTGCAAAAATCACGATTATTAACAGCGGACAGTGAGTTTTTGACCTAGTCGTTTTTGACTCAGAATGCATCTAAATGTTTAGCAATGGTGCCCCAATACCCACCTATACTTATTTTATGATTTTGAAGCTTAAATTTCTACTTATGATGAAATTAGGCTGCAGGTCGGTGACACCAAAAGCTACGGATTACCATGAGATGCTTATGTCAATGCGTAGAGCTCTTATCTGCGGGTTGCAACACAATAGACGTCATTGCAAAGTGACAACTGGGCAGGGATTAGGAAGCGCAAGAATAAGAGAAGTGAGTGCCGTTAGCTCACACTGTGTTTCTATTATCGAAAACTTACAAAATACTTAAAAATAGGCTTTTATACCTTAGCCAAGGTTTTGGTGCTCAAAACAAATAATCTGGGAGCTCTAACTAAAGATTGGTTGATACAATCTGGAAGCTTGTAGCCCCGGCTCATCAATTACATTGTTTATCTGGAAAGTAGGAGTTACAAAATTCTCGATTCATCAAAATAATAAGTGTTTTTACAATAAAAGCTCCAAAAAATGTTATCCGAGCTAGCTTGCTGCTAACATTTCCCCCCTCCTCGACTGTGTCGTCCCTTGACACACCTTCATGGACTGAAGTAGTCTTCGGGTTGACGGCTGGTGAGGCGGTCTTTAAGCGCATGGAGTGCTTTCTCATATCTGAATCTTCTATATTTGTCGGGAACTTGCAAGAACTGCATGGTGACTCTGTTTTTAAGCTCAATGGCTAAATAGACAACAAATCTGGATGTAAGTTTACTAATCACTGGCCCAAATATCTTCGTTCTCCAAGTGAAAAAACCTGTATAGAATGCTTTCTCAAACGCCAACATATTGCTAGAGGGCAAAAACATGCATCGGGCGTAGAATCCGTAAAGGACTTCTTCTGAAGGCTGGCCATTTAAGTCATAACAGAGATCCTTATTGCCTTCAAGGAAAGACATTCATGGCGCTCCAACTTGTAAAAAGCTTGAATACATGTGAGCAGCATTCTGAAAATCTTATACAACATGGCATATGAGAGGTCAAGAAGGCTGTTGAAGAAAGTCATGGCATCCATTAGGGTTTTCACCATGTATTCCTCTACTGCTAGTCTCTGCAATGAGCTGGCAGATATGGATAGTTAAATCATGTCAGCCTCTTCTTTCTCACTGCTTCGTATGCCTACCATGTCCTTACCCTTGGTACATGACAAAATGTAGGGTCGTTCTGGAGGGCTTCGGGTGCTCTTGTGAACAGAATCAGATATCTCAGATTCTTGTTCAACCAATTTTTTCTCCACTTGGGGTGGATATCCTCTGAGACTTCTACCTGCATATCCGTGTATAGTCTTTGTTTTACATGTAGTAGCTCTACTTTGATCAAAGGGTATGGCAGTGATTGTTGATGCCACTGTGCATTGATTTGGTTGGGAGTGAGTTGAGTTATATTGATTGAGTGAAGAATTTTAAACTCCCAATCCATCACTTCTTTCCATTCAGTATTCGTTCCTAGGCAATCTATTCTTTGAGTGCATCTTCCTCACCTTTAGAAGTTGGACCATGGGCAGTTGCTCAGCTTCAGTGAGTGGTACCTGAAAATCCTCTTCTCCCTCTAGCCCTTCTACTAGCTATGTTTCCATCTCAGCAAATGAGACTGAGGGAATGTCAATAGTTGGCTTCTCAGAGATACCTGCTTCTTCTTGATGTTCTAGTTGTCCCTCTCTCAGCAGTTGATTGACTCTGTTTAATTTGGCTATCTCTTTGAGTAGTTGCTCTTCTCTTTGGACCCACATCAGTGCAAGGTCGCATCTTTGTGATTTTTCTAGCCTCAGCTATAGCTCAAGATCCTTGTTTCTCTTTTCCAAAGTCTTATAGACTTCATCTGTGCCTTTGATCGAAGCGACAACAGGATTTTCTCTTATTTGTCTCAAAAAGGCTGCCTGATCATTGATTCTTTGCTCTAAGTATTGCAGAGAGAAGCATTTGCTACATTGAGCTGCACTTGGATCTTTTGCACTGACAAAGTAGTGGTGAGAAGTTGATCGGTTACTTTTATCAGCTGTTGATCTTTACTTTTGTAGGCATCTGATAACTTGGTTAGAAGTTCTCCCAGTTCCTCCATTTCTTTCTACTGCTTCTCTTTTGCAACCTATTTTTTTTCTGCTTCATCTTTCATCTCTTTGATCTATCCTTCTAGATTTTAAATTATATTCATCATGTCATCTAACTCTCCTTGTAGAGCATCGATGACTAGCTCAAGCTCCCTAGCCTTAGCACTGCAGCTAAGTGCTATTGTTCGCATTTTTCTATCATCAGTTGCATCTACTTGGCATATTCATTGACTTGCACGATGACTTTGTCGTTTGTTTTCCAATCTTCAGGCTCTACCTGAGGATGTCTAGAGGTTTCAACCATTTCAGTTTGTGGCTCTTTGGGTGGTAATGTGGTAGTTGCTTGTGGTTGTGGCGGGGGTTCTACTTCTCCTTGAGGCGTTGCAGTTGCCTCAGCTAATTCTTCTTCTTGAGGATTTGTGGATGCCTTGGTTGATTTTGGTTGGGTGGTCATAGAAGGTTCTTCCTCAGTTTGTTTTGTTGTTGTTGGCTGTTCAAAACTTGATTCTGCCTGTTGCTCAGGCTCTTTTTCCTTGGCTTCCTCATCCTCATTGGGTTTAGCTGTTGGTGAAGTGCTTGGGCTTGGCATTGGGTGGTCTTTGTGCTCTGTAGCGGGTGAAGTGGGCTTCGAAGACATCTCCCCCTGGTCGTGATGTGTCTCACTTTGTTCTGTAGCCTCAGTTTGTCTCTGTTGCTCGGCTTCATCTTCTCTTGCTTTCCTTTTAGCTTCTTGATCTTCTTTCAGCTTTAAGGCTTCTGCCTCTGCATACATGTGTTCAAGAAATTCCGTGGGATCCTCTGCTCCTTTCCTTGCAGGGTTCTTAGTTCTAGGTCCCCTTATGTCTCTTAGAACCCATCTTTCAGGGTCCTCACCTATAGCTTGGTGGCTCCTTTCAGAAGTCTGCTTTTCTCTTTCAAACCTCACCTTCTTTTGTTGAGGTTCTTCTTGGTGTGTGTCTACTACTTTCTTTTTCATTTCTTCAAATCTAGCCCGTCTTTCCTCATTGTCCAAGCTCTCACTGCTATGAGCTTCATGGGAGCTTTCTGTAGATTCTTCGTTTGACTTATATACTCTTTTTGATGAATGTGTGGTTCTTGGAGAAGGTTTCACGGATACAATCCAAGTGTTCTGATCTGGGGCTGGCGGCAAATTATCGGCCATTACAATAGTATGATATGCTATTCTTGTCAACACTTCAGGGGCGCCTAGATCATATGTGATTTTACCTTCTTTCTTTGTGCCTTCCAGTGTTGTCAGCACATACTACACATGATCAATTGGCTGCCTGGTTGTCGACTTCAACACTTGAGTGAAGGTGGTCGCAACCGCATGGTTTGGGGTGGTGTATTGTGGCAGTCTCATTGATAAAAATTGTAAGTGTTGATGGTATAGGTGAGTTAGTTCTTCAACTTGCCTTTGGATGAGGGCGAAAAAAGTTGCAGCAGCAGTCTTGTGCATGCTGTCTTTCTATCTCTGGCCCGCATTATCATACCTTCAGTTGGCAGCTTCAGTGCCTCAGTCACTATCTCCTTTGTGATCACTACTTCTACCTTCTGCCCTTGTTGGTCGGTGATTTGGACTGACCCATCTTATTTGATTGTAGACAATAGCTCATATGCTTTCTGGAAATCTACGCCGCATGGTTCCTGGTCATAGAAGTCCCTTAAGCCTAGCCTTCTTTTGGCTTCTTTGGAGTCACGCTTCGCAGCTACATCATATATCTCTTTTGGTAGCATTTGCACTTTCACTTGGTGTCCTTATTCACTCTTGAACTTGCCAGTGAAAATCGTGGTGTTGTTTCCTTCCAGCTGTTCTTTTGACAAGTATGTTGCCTTGGCTGTCTTTACTAAACTTGGGTCTAGTTGGTAGGGTGGAAACTCTTGCAGATTTGCTTTTTGGGACATGCTTTTCTTGGCCTTCTCGGTTGCTTGCATTGCTCCTGTTAAGTGAATACAATGCCAAAGTTAGAAAGTTTTGCAAATTCTGCTCTGAAATGGCATGAGTCTGAATTATTGACAAATGATGTCTATTTTGCTTCAAATAAATTTAGGAACATGCAAAGATGCATAAAAACATGTAAAGATCAAAGTCATACAGTTCATGCAAAAAATGCAACAAAAGTAAATAATCGCGATTATCTACAGTTGGAGATTTTTTTAAACTTTTCGCATTTTTCACATGATCCCGGGGCAGTCACTTATCAAAAGACCCCTATATCACGTGCGTTCAAGAGGTAATAAGTAATACCCCAATATACATACTATTTTTACACTATGAGCCTATTTAAAAAACCCCCACCCCCCTCTGTATGTATACATTTTTATACATTTTGGTCTTTTACTAATCCTCTCCGGTTAACTCACCTGATATCTGTAGACATGTAGTAGTGTTAGTGTGTATACGCGCTTCACCAGGGGCACTTTTCTCCCACTGGATTTTTCCCCCTGGACATCCGGTGTGAAAGGACACCTTATCTCTTAGGATTTCATATAAGCTTTGTAGCTCTGAGTTTGTATACACTATTATTCTAATACAGAGAGATAGACTACAGAGATCTCGTACGCAAGCTCTGTGTCTTCTCCTTCTCCATCTTCTTCCTACTCTGAGTTGATGTCTTCCTTCTGTTTTCCTGTTTTATCATCTTCAACAATTGGTATCAGAGAGAGGTGATTTCCAGAGCCTCTACTTGCGTTTTCGCGTCCGCGCGCGCAATAGCAGTTTTCAGGCAGTTTTCGGAAAATTTGCTCGTGGGAGCATCCTCGCCGTTCCGAGAGTATTCTGAGTAGGTGACCTGGGGTTTTACCCCCCTTTCGAAGCTGTTCGAGCCCTCAAAATTTTGTTTTGAGCAGCGTAGCAGAAGTTACTTTTCGGAGGCGTTTAGATCAAGAGGGTGTGCTTTTTGATAGATTTTCTTCAGGTAAACAGTTCTTTTTGGGAAGCAGCTTGTCTTAGCTTTGTGTAGAGTTTTGCTTGCATTGGAGAGGAGATTTGTGAATCTCTCGGAGGTTCTTTTTCTCTCTTGTGTGCATCCACAGTATGGCTCAATCTACGGAGAAAGAGATTTTTGGTGCGTTTACATCCGAAGACAAATTGGATGGTACCAACTATTCTCTTTGGTCTTTTATGGCCAAAAATGTTTTGGTTGGTAAAGGATTGTGGGATTATGTATCTGGAGATGAAGTTCGTCCAGGTAGCATTGCACCTGCCATGCCTGGTCGTGGTGCAGCTGTTGGTGCAGGACCCTCACAAGTCACTCCAGAGCAAAAGAGATGGGATACTAAAGATGCACAGGCTATGGCTGTGATTTCCTTAACCATAAAGAGGACAATCACGCCACATATCAGATCTTGCAGAACTTCTGAGGATGCTTGGAACACTCTGCAAGCTATGTTTGGAGGAAGAAACGCTGCCAGAATAGAGTTTTTGAAGAAACAACTTGACAAAATACAGATGGACGAAGGTGACGATATTGTCGAGCATCTTACAAAAATCAGGGATCTTAAAGAGCAATTGCTTAGCATTGATGAAGTTATTCCAGAGAAGGACTTGGTTTCCAAAACACTCAATTCACTACCACCATCTTATTTGACTTTCCAGACTTCTTTGACTCTGTCTTTGCGAGCTAATCCCGAGCCTCTTCATTTTGAAGAGTTACTGGCTTTGCTATTGCAAGAGGATCAATCACGTAAGAACAAGTCTTTACATGTGGATGGTATGGATCATGCTCTTGTTGTACAGAACAAAAACAAGGGTAAAGAGAGTGCTCATTACTCCAAGTCTAGTGCAGGACAATCTTCAGAGAAGTCTAAAGGTGATTCCGACAAGTCCAAGAAGAAAGGTCAATGTCACTACTGCAAGAAACTTGGTCACTACATTAGTGAGTGTAAAAAGCGAATTGCTAAAGAAAAGAAGAAAGAGTCAAGTTTGGTTGTTTCAGCTTCTAGTGATTCTTCTACAGCTAAAGAAGAGTCTGCAAACTTTGTGCAGGATTCTTATGCTTTCGTAGTATGTTCAGATTTTTCTGCTTACAGTGTTGACAAGACACAAATGATTTGGTACTTTGATAGTGGTGCATCCAGGCATATTACTTCAAGGAAGGATTTGTTTTGTTCATTGGATGCAGCTCCAGCAGGAAAGAAGGTGACATGTGCAAATAATTCTTCTTATCCAATCAAAGGCGTTGGTAAGATTTTGATTACCATTTCAGATGGTTCAGATTTATGCTTGCCAGATGTCTTATATGTTCCAGGGATCAAGAAGAATTTGTTGTCTGTATCCTCTCTTGCAAAAAATGGTCTTCGGGTCATTTTTGAGGATGACAGATGTGTTGTACGAGATCGAGAGAATGGTTATTCTCTTATCACTATAGGTACGCTGGAAAATGGACTATTTGTGCTAGATCGTTATGAAAAGCAGATT
This sequence comes from Adiantum capillus-veneris, assembly GCF_014529385.1. Taxonomy (NCBI): domain Eukaryota; kingdom Viridiplantae; phylum Streptophyta; class Polypodiopsida; order Polypodiales; family Pteridaceae; genus Adiantum; species Adiantum capillus-veneris. The sequence goes on from NC_140960.1 coordinate 110,166,780, forward strand.
CACGTATGTATTGCAGAAACAAAGACTCAGGCCATGCAGGATACTGAGTTGTGGCATGCTAGATTTGGGCATGTTAGTTATGGCAGTTTGATGACTTTACAACGTCATAATATGGTGCATGATTTGTATTTATTGGAGATGCCACCAAGACATGTATGTGAAGGTTGCGTTCTTGGAAAGATGCACAGATTTGCATTTTCGCAGGATGGTTCAGTTAGAGCGACACGAAAGTTGCAGCTTGTACACAGTGATGTATGTGGTCCTATGAGGACGCCATCTATAGGAAACAGCCTTTATTTTGTGACCTTCATTGATGACTTTTCCAGGTTTTGTTGGGTGTATCCACTCAAAGCAAAGTCAGATGTGTTTGCAATTTTTCAACATTATGTCGCCATGGTTGAAAATGAAACAGGTTGCAAAGTACAGACTCTTCGTACCGATCGAAGAGGTGAATACATGTCAGGTGCATTTAAGGTTTTTGTGGGAAAGAAAGGCATTAAACACCAATGCACTATGCCATACACACCACAACAGAATGGTGCTGCAGAAAGGAAGAACAGGTCTTTAATGGAGACGGCTAGATGTATGCTCAAGGCTAAGAGTTTGCCTCATAAGCTATGGATGGAGGCAGTTGCTTGTGCAGCACATGTTTTGAACAGGTGTCCTACTCGTGCCTTGAAGACCATTACTCCATATGAAGCTTGGTATGACAGAAAACCTTCAGTCAGCTATCTTCGTGTTTTTGGTTGTCTTGCTTATGCTCACATCCCTCAGCAGTTACGTGGGAAGCTTGATGATAAGGCAATCAAATGTATATTTGTGGGGTACAGTAGTGGAAGTAAAGGTTATAGACTTTACAATCCTGCTACAAACAAGATTTTTGAAAGTCGTGATGTAATTTTTGCAGAAACTACTGATCAACCTATGGTTGCTTTTGATGTACCTCATATGCAGACACATGATGTATTTGAAGGTTTGCTTCCTTCTTTTGTGGAGAATCAAGAATCACAACAGGTTGATAGTCTTGATCAATCTTTTCATCAGCATGTGACACCTCATGATGTAGAGGAAATTGTGCGTGAAGAGCAAGAAGTTCTCAGGGAAGAAAGAACCTTGCCTAAATGGGTTCAGAAAACTTTGCAGGATAGCAAGTTGGATGCACCGTTACCACGAAAAACACGTGCTGGTACTACTTTTGTCAGAGAGCAAGTAGATTTGGCTTGCTTTAGCACTCTTTGTGATGCAGATGAGCCTGATTCATTTGAACAAGCTTTAGAGTGTGTTCAGTGGAAAAATGCTATGCAGCAAGAAATTGATTCTATTCATAAGAATCATACATGGGATCTAGTGGACTTGCCTACAGGTAAAAAGCCTATTGGTACAAAGTGGGTTTTTAAGGTAAAAAGGAAACAAGATGGTACTATTGACAGGTACAAAGCAAGGCTTGTGGCAAAAGGCTATGCGCAACAGAAAGGCATAGATTATGATGAAACCTTTGCTCCTACTTCTCGTGCGTCCACAGTTAGATCACTAGTTGCAATTGCTGCTCATCGTGGTTGGAAAGTGCATCAGTTGGATATCAAAACTGCTTTTTTGAATGGTGATTTGCAGGAAGAAGTTTATGTAAGTCAACCAAGTGGTTTTATTGTAAAAGGTCAAGAGCAAAAGGTATGTAGATTGCGTAAAGCTTTGTATGGTCTCAAACAGGCTCCAAGAGCATGGTATGAGAAGATACATACTTATTTGATTGGCCAGGGATTTCAGAATAGTCCAACAGAAAGTACTTTGTATGTCAAAAAGAGAGATGGAGTTCTCATTATGCTAACACTTTATGTGGATGATATGCTTCTTACAGGCAATAATGCAAATGAAATTGAAGCGTTTAAAGATGCTTTGAGAAAAACCTTTGAGATGTCTGATCTTGGTTTGCTACATTATTACTTGGGTATTTAGTTTGTGCAATCAGAGGATGGCATATACATGTTGCAGGCAAAATATTTGAATAAAATTTTGGACAAGTTTGGTATGCAAAATTGTAAGCCAATCTCTACACCCGTAGAAACTGGATCAAAGTTGAGCATGCACGATGCTGGAGAACCTTTTGATGTACATACTTATGCAGCAGCGGTTGGTTGCTTGATATATTTGGCAGGCAACACTCGTCCAGACATTCAATTTGGGGTTTCACAAGCACGCAGATTTATGCACAGCCCAGGTATGCATCATTGGCAGGCTGTGAAGTGCATACTTCGTTACCTTTCAGGTACCCCTAATCTTGTCATGTTCTTTCCAAGGGGGGATATGTATGGAAAGCACAGCTCTATGCAGCTTCTTGGTTACAGCGATTCAGATTGGGCTGGTGATTTTGACACACGACATTCCACAAGTGGCAATTGTTTTTTCTTGGGAAATGCATGTATATCTTGGCTAAGCAAGAAGCAACCCACAGTGGCTACATCAACTTGTGAAGCTGAGTACAGGGCAGCTTTCACGGCAACAGTTGATTGTGTATGGATATGCAGGTTATTGGCAGATCTTTGTGAGTGTCAACAGGCACCCACTACCATTTTCACTGACAGTCAGAGTGCTATGGCAGTTGCAAGGAATCCAGTATTTCATGCAAGAACAAAGCACATAGAGGTTCACTACCACTATGTCAGGGAAAGGCTACACGCAGGGGAGATCACACTAACTTACTGTCCTACACAGAATAACATTGCAGATCTATTTACGAAGGCATTATCACGAGAAAAGTTTGAAGCTTTCCGAAAAGCTTTGGGCTTACTCTCATACACATGATGATCTGCTACCTTGTATGGATTCACACTATCACTACAGGGGGGATTTGTAGACATGTAGTAGTGTTAGTGTGTATCCGGTGTGAAAGGACACCGTATCTCTTAGGGTTTCATATAAGCTTTGTAGCTCTGAGTTTGTATACACTATTATTCTAATACAGAGAGATAGACTACAAAGATCTCGTACGCAAGCTCTGTGTCTTCTCCTTCTCCATCTTCTTCCTACTCTGAGTTGCTGTCTTCCTTCTGTTTTCCTGTTTTATCATCTTCAACAATATCATACACATTCTAAAAAGTGACCACCCGGGGCACATGATAGGCTTGAAACATAAAGCATTTAGGTGCTCTGAGTGAAGTGTGGGCTCATTTGAGTGCATTGGGTGAAAATGGTGCTAGATTTAGGCTTTCAGTCTTTGAAACAGTAGATATACTAAGATTTTGAGTTTTAGAGATCCAAACTTGCTCAAACTTGATCAGTGGACTTGGGACATCATGTTCTTTGGTCCCATAAGGTCAAAGTTGCAATTTTCACCCATTTTGGCAAGAAAGTAAATAATTGCGATTATTAACTTTTTTCTCAAAATGTTCTTTTTTTTTTGCAACTTCATTCTAAGCATGATGTAGACTTTGTGTATGAGATATGGGGTGATTTGAATCAAACAATGTGACAGATAACTCAAAAATTGGATTGGAAAGACCTTGATGCGTTTTTTGACAATTTCCAAGTTTTTCTTGATCATTTTGGCTCATACTTGAAATGTGGCATATAATAGGTGTGTACAAGTGATAGGTGAAGTGAAGAGATCATTTTCAAGCCACAAAAACACAAAAGGAAATAATCCCGATTATTTACAACAGTCAATGTTTTTGCAAGACTTGACAATTTTATGACCTACACATATTCAATACATCTAAAACAAGTCCTAAATTGAATTTGGTAAAGTTTTGCTGTGTTGGCAACACTTCGTGCTCTTGTCGACTCTGAAATTACCGATTTTTGTGACTAGATGGCATATGGAGTTGGTTAGTCACTTTTGAAGCTATGGACTTGTCCGCTATATAGTCTTGAAGCTACCCATCTAGTCTTGGCCCATTTGGAGTCAGCTTGACTTCATATGTCAAATTTGACGCTTTCTAGCCTTCGAGCTGTTTTTTGCCATTCAAGAGCTTGCCTTGACTGTTTTCATGAAACCATCCATGTACATTGTGTATAGAACCCCTCTATAAGCTATCTGTGGAGTCAGAATCCAATTTTGGCATTTGGCAAAAACCTAGATTTTCTACTTGGGACCCCCCTCGATCCTTGCCGAATGGTCATTTGGTGTGATATAGAGGTTTTGTTCGTTGAAGAGTGGGTTTGGATTTGGCTGCGCATGAAATGGAAACCTGTGTTTACATACTCCATCTCTTTGACCGTGGTAACAACTTGTACGGCACTTGTGAAGTTGTTTCCTGAGTACGAGTTGTCGGAGGTGGCTTACTTCTGGCAAAACCACAGTGCTAGTTTCTGGTAGGATGTATGCAGTTATCTCAGCACATAGTTGCTCTTTGTCTTCTTCATGCATCAACAGTATGACATGAGCATGCAATGATCCTCTACTTTGGACCTCATAACTAACCAAGTGGTGTTGCACACGGCCCAACACACCTTTCGCAAGTATATATTTGGACATAAGCATTTGGAACTTAGTGTGGAAGGTGAGGGCGCATTCAACTGGGCAGTCTGTCCAAGTGAAGGAGGCGTTCAAATGATGTGCAATTAGCTCGATCGTGTCAATCTCATGCCATCTTGTGTCTGTGACCTCATCGGTAGTGAAAGTCAAGAAGAAATCAGGCATTCCCCATTCGTCCACCATTGCTATCAAGTCCTTTAGGTTCTTTCCGTGCCACAAGCAGGAGCCTGGCATGCTGGAAGGTGTGTTGTACCGAAGCACATGTCTCACAGTATCCTCGTTGGTTGCTGTACGATTGGCCTTCTTGTAGTTGTCAATATCCCTTTGCAACAAGCTCGTGTGTGTATTGTTAGCCAACATAAGTTCCTGATTTAGTTGGTACATTATGAGCAGGTATGGCTTGTACAGGGTGTAAACGGAGAACAGAGTCGATGCACGTATCTTTACATATATACTGAAGTTGATTTTACCATCATACTACCTTTCCCAAAAGGGAACAGGAATGGAAACACTGTTGTTTCTATTGTGATGTCGTTCATGAAGCTTGATGCGGCAAGCATGCCGTTGGGCTTGAAAGTAACTTTTCTCTCTAGCAATTGTTGACGGCCATGGAGCTGCAGAGAAGCAAATTCGTAAGTATCGCTAGCAGTGAATGCTCTTCTCCTGGCTGGTTCAACAATGTTTTCAATGATACCAAACATCAAACTCGTGTCCAATTGCGCCATCAGTGCAAAAGGTGCGTTGTCTTGTTGTTGTTGAATGATCTTGCTCACACTATCTGGACTTAGTATGTAGAGGCCAAGCCTCTTATTCGGCCGTTCAGCCATCGACATGTACTTCTGTAGTACGAAGTTTTTCTCAAGATTGAATGCAAGTATGTCTGCCACTTGTGATGTAGCTAGATCTTGAAGGTTTTTCTATGCTCTTTACTCCATGATAGCAGAGGGTTATCTAATATTTAATGTCTGTCTAGTGTACCTCGTGCAATTGTTATCACTGTTGAGATGGAGTTGACAGATATGTCGATGACGCTCAGTAGCTGTATGTGAAGCTGATTTCCAGTCAATATTCTTCTGGTGTAGTCTGGAAGTAAGGGCACACAATATCTGCGACATGCGCTTGAGTTCTCACAAGCGGAGCACTACACCCATTGCGTTTCTATTTGTGTAGCCTCTAAGCTGGATACCAATAGACTGCTAGCAAACATTGCAATCGATGTCTCGTCTGGAGCTCGAGTACAATGAAAAGAGGCACTTATTTGGATGAAAACTACACCACAAACAAAGCATATGCTTAAAGATCTGAATGTCGTTGCTATGTCTGAACTCCATCGGTGTACTAAATTGACGATATCAATCCATGATTGTGATCATGGTAGAAATCTAGCCTTCTTCTTGATTGAAATGCGATGTCTCACTTTCGATCTGTTGAGCTGTATCATATGCTTTCGGTGATGGTCCATTGAAGGCTTCAGTCAGACTCAATCTTAATGGTTCAATGCGATGAGAACCTTGTGATATTTACTTACTAGTCACGGCTAAGCAACGAACAGTTCAAGCGTTTGAAACAACTATGTACCTAGTGCTGGATTGTGTTGTTGTGGGGTTTCAAACTGAGAAGAGGCAAGCGATAGCTGATTTCTTGAATGTCCCTTGCAAAAAATAAGTATGAACAGTTAGAAAAGTGATCGCACAATGCTGAAGGTTCTAAGAGTAATCTCATTATTTGTATGTGTTCTTTATCTCTTATGTTATAGAGAAAAAAAGAAAACGTGTTGGTGTCCCTGCATGGGGGAGTTTGCACAGTCCTCCCCAATTTTTATAAAACGAGGGAACGTGCCATTCCCACGGAAGCATGCAATTTTCAGTGTGTCCCTTTTTACTGTGTCCTCAGTGTTCAAGATTAAAATGTGGCACTTCTTACTCACCACACGTTGGAATATGTCGTTGTTGCAAATGTAGAGGAGTTGTGTCCAAGTTTCTCTTGATCTGTTTGCAGTGAAACACGGTAGAGTTAGGCCATAAGTAGTTGCGCCTGCAAAAACGAACTGAGTAAGGTAGTTGAAGGTGGACATACACACATAGCTGCTATGATTGCTATGCCGGAAAGGCATAGTGGCTTTACTGCAGATGAAGGTCAATTCGAATATGGCGATGAGCCAAACAGTGACATTGTTGACCTTCTACTGGTGGAATGAATAGGGAGGAGCTTGGCCTACAGAATCTATGGTATTGAAGAATGCTCTTGCTATGTCGACGAGGTAGGATTTTTTTCTACGAGCAAGAAGGCCTAGTTATTATCGTGAACACTACTGCCATTTGTTCCAGTGAGACCCCTTTATCGTCAACATGCACACCCCCTGCTCGTGCAGAATAACTCTCCTCTCCTAGACGTTGCACAAGGTAGACATGGTCTGAAAACATCAAATAAGTTATCCAAGCAAGATGCACTAGCAAGCAATGAAGATGTACAGGACAATTGCCAGCATTGTGAAACAAGTAATCACCAAGCAAACAATTAGAGCTGATAAGAGGGAATTGCTAGTAGTGTTGTGCGCAATGACTAGCCGTGGTCCGCTAACGACATTTGTGTACTCGATGGACCTTGAGGTCCTCCAACTACTCCTACCGCCGACAGCATGCAGTAGATCGTATTTCATCAACGCTAGTACCATATCGTGCAGCATCGCCAGAAACTCTGGAGCATGAATCGAAAACTTTGCAATTTTCTTCATGTTTCTGTCTAAGTTGTGAAGAATTGTTTTGGTCAATTTCTTTGTATCGTTTGTGTGCACATGCTTGATGAGGTGAATGATTGTATTGTTTTGTGGGTGAATATACTAGGTGTAAAACTTGCACATTCTCTATGGGGAAATCTGGGCTTTTCCTTGGTTCTTGTAGGTATATACAGATAATACATTCACACTATTAATCAATCACATTGAGCTTTGAACTTCGATTAATTGCAAAGTGTGTTCTCTATGCTGTGAATAAATCTTGGAAATAGGAAAATTTTGGGGGTTTCAACTTGTTTGTCAAAACCATTTGTTTTGTTTTGAGTCTTGAAGATTTCAGGGCTAAGAGGGGGGGTTTTTTGTAATTACATTTAGAAGAGTTGTGGTATCAGTCAGACTTGGTCTCATGAGGCTCTAGTTGTCATCTCTTAACTTGAGTGATCAGTATCCGGGAGGTCAGCACTATGAAAAGCTCCTTTCTAGCCTACAAGGCAGGGGTCAGTGCAATCGGGAGTAGGTATCTCTTAGCCTGCGCACATGCACAGGAGCGGTGCCTGCTCATAGCAAAAAAGTAGTTCGAGCCCACCACAGGCTAAGAGATTTACGTCAAACAAGTTTACGTCAAGGACGCACAGAGTAAAGAGTGACGAGCCTTCCTCCGATGTGGGTGACATGGCATGGAGGGGCTTCAACGTGATGGTGGACAAGCAGCGGGTGCTATTGCTGGACTGCAGGCCACCCTCCCTCTTTGCAGCCTCTCACATCCGTGGTTCCATCTGTGTGGCGCTATAGGGACGCACCCTCATCAGCTTGGCTGGGCCGGGCCCGCCCACCTAGTCCTCCAACTGTTGGTGGGACCGCCATGTTCTCCTTATCACTGGGCCCCCCTCCCGCAAGCGCAAGACCCCTGATCATGATGCTCCCACCTTCCATCCCGTTTTGTGAAAGGTAGTGCTTCAGCCAGCGCGCGCAGACCTGCCCTGGACTGTGGAGCAATTGTGGATAAGAGAGAGAGAGAGAGAACCTAAGGCTGCGAACCTGTCTATGGAGAGATAACCTGAGGCTACGAACCTGCCTCTAGAGAAGATCAACCTGCGGTCAATCCTGCGCACTGTCAACCTCCGAACTGCTCCGCTGTTTTTATTCCGCGTAGCTTTTGACGGCGCAGGAGCTTTTGACAGGAGAACCTCCGAACTGCTCCGCTGTTTTTATTCTGCATAGCTTTTGACGGTGCAGGAGCTTTTGACAGGAGCTCGTTTTTTTTAGCGCTGGAAAGCGCCGCCACGTCGGTGAATGAGAGGGGAGGGATTGAGAAAACGCTCCTACGCTAACGAAGTAATGAATCCTCTTATCAAGGAGGTAGTGAGGCAACCACTTGTATGGAATCCATATGTAATAGATTCAGAAGGCCATCAACTAGATGAGAGGACTCACATTGATTGGGCTAGATGGGACGATTGCCAAGAGACTCTTTACACGGTTGGTCGGATGCTCTCTCTCTCTCTCTCTCTCTCTCTCTCTCTCTCTCTCTCTCTCTCTCTCTCTCTCTCTCTCTCTCTCTCTCTCTCTCTCTCTCTCTCTCTCTCTCTCTCTCTCTCTCTCTCTTCGTATGTATTTATCTTAGATAGCACCGTATCTATTTATCGATCTCCATCTCTTCCCCTAATTTTCTTAAGTAATCTTTCTCTATCTCTCTCATGTGTACCCTATCTCTCTCATCTTTATGAATTAAAGGGGGGTGGATATGGAATGAGCATGCGCACATGACACACTGCCCTTTTCATAGCCTTCCATATTCCATCATGTAATGCATTCTAAACTAAATTAATGGAAATAATATTTCACATTCTGCTTAGGCATCACACATGAGATTATGTTGGACTTTTGTATGATCTCAATGTGTTAAGAATTATTGCTAGCAACTCTATTTGGTCCAAAGCTTTAGTTGCGCTTGGAACTATTTCAAGGATGGGGGTTGGGAAAGGGGGGGTTGTGTGTGTGTGTGTGTGTGTGTGTGTGTGTGTGTGTGTGTGTGTGTGTGTGTGTGTGTGTGTGTGTGTGTGTGTGTGTGTGTGTGTGTGTGTGTGTGTGTGTGTGAGTGTGAGAGAGAGAGAGAGAGTAATTGATTTTATCATCCTCGAAGGTCAAATATGACATATGCGACCAAAGTTACATGTGATGTTGTAATGGAAATTGATAATTGTTTATTTATTGCAGCTAACATGTGGCAACAACTAAAGCTAAGCGAAGATATCACATTTTATGTGCATTTATTATTCAAGTGCTCATTACGATCTATGGCCATTTATGCACGGCCGGCCAATGTGTATTCATTTTTTAGCATTCAAGAATCTATAAATAAATGCATGCAAGAGGGAAATGCTCACTCTTGCATGGGGGGAGATAGCACCCAGTGTCTGAGTACTTCTTCTCACCTCTCCTCTCTTCTCTCTGAGTACTTCTTCTCACCTCTCCTCTCTTCTCTCTTGTCGTGCGCGTGTAGCACTTCGCTTTAGGATGTGCACCTACACCTCTCTCACTCTCTATCTTCCTCTCTGTCTCTTTCTATCTCTTATCGCGTACATCCTGGATTATGTGCTCATGCAATATGTCAGGTATGTGAATTTGTGGTTTTATGGTATGAAGCATGTTCTTTTTTGGTATTTTTGTAGGGTCTCTGCTCTTTCATTTGTAGCATTGGTATCATAGCTAAGGTTACACTCTTGGTAACAAGAAAAACACTCAATGTGTACAATTTGCGTTTCAACAATATAGCTTTTCGGGATTGTGCACAAAGGCTAAGTATGGTTACATAGTTCCACTGTTTAAAATAGACATAGTTGTTATCTCATTGTATTGTACTGGAAGGGTCGTGTTTCCTTCATTCCCTTCACAATAGTCTCCGACCTTATTCATAGGTATCAATTTCACAAATCTAGCCTTTGTCTCTTCTTTTTGCAATTTTTCCAGGTCCATTTGAGATACTTCATTTAATCCCATTCTTCTGATGGTAACTTGTATATCTCCCCATAGGTGTGGTCTCAATTTCAGCAGCGCATCCGAAGTGATTGTCCACTGAATTGGTGTTAACATAATGGATTGTATGTTAACCACATCCAAAGTTTGTCTTGACCTTTTCAGTTTTGTTGTTTTATATACCATTGATTTCTCTTCATTCTCATCTAAGTAAGATGGTAGTGTCCGTGAGGTTTTCGCTTTGGTAGAGTCTGACTGTTCTGATCCCCAATCTCCATGCAACAACTGTTCATCTAGTTTCATGTGTGATTTGTCAAACCAAACTTCTTATGTTGGTGCTGATTTCAAAGTCAAACTCCCATCTTTTGCTTCCCTAACCCATTTCCATAGGTAGTTTGGCAGATCGTCTTCAACTATTGGCACCCCATCCCATCCTTCTTCACTATCTGGAACTTCCAATTTAGGTGGTTGGACTTCCTTGTTCTCCCAATTTTTTGACCTTTACTTTTTTGGAGTTTTTTCTCTTAGGATTTTGATATCAGCTTCTTTTGGTTCTCCTATATCTCCCTGTTGAGGATTCTGTTTTTCCATAAAGGCTTGTGTGATTTGAACCAGGTTTTTGTAAGCTTCTAACTCAGCTCCTTCCATTGCAAGTGTTGGATAGTTTTTCCATTGGCTTTCCAAAGTTTGCCCTGCGTTTAGTCTAGCTTGAAAAGCTTGCAAAGCTGCATTGATTGGTTCGTAGATTTTGTCAACTAGAACAGATCTAACCGACTTTGGTTCGGGTTTCATTAAAGTCTATTGAAGGAGTATGTATTTTTTCCTCTGTCTCCTTCTGTATATTTCCTTCAATCCCATTTTGTTGTGTTTGTCTCTTGAGTTTGTATCTTTTGTGTCTTTCTTTCTCGGAGTTTTTAAATGAATTGCCGAATTTCTCGAATTCAGTCGCGTTTTTATGTTTGTTTCACGTGGTTTGTGTATTAGCCATCACTTGAACTAAAATTATCGATTCCCCTTCTTATGAACTACTCAACACTATTTGAACTATGTCTAAGACAATTCCCCTTGTTTGCCGGATTCCTAGAATAGTCCTCAAAAAGTGTCCACCCTTACGTCCGCACGCTCCACAATACGCCTCTATAGGTCTCACATTCTTATCTGGTTGAGGACAGTCACTTTTCCAATGGTCATCCGCTCCACAGTTGTGACAATTTCCACTTTTTGGTTTGGACATTGGCTTGACCATAAGTGGCCTCGCCCCCTGGTTTGCAATAAAGTAAACAGGTGTTGTATCAGAGGGTGCTTGATACATTGGCTAAATAAGAACTGGAGCAAGTTGGTTACTAGTCTCAGGATATAGTGTTACTCAGTTTTCTCCTCAGACACCACATACTTGATCGGTTTAGATCTATTCTCTAGACACCATGTTGCGTCGCTCCACATTCATGGGTGATCTTTGCATGGGTGCCATATTGGGTGGGTATCTATACATGGGTTTCCCCTATGGCCTCATTGGTACATATTGGACATTTCCATCATATTTTGGTTTGTAGAAGCACTCATTTTGTTTCATGATTTTTCCATTTTCCTTCAATAGTGCACCATTTTAATTGTCTTTGTTGTTCCATAGGTTGTCCCTGATTTTGTCCCTGCATTGGGCCTCGCATTGGCATTCTTTGCATGTTGCTCATCATATTGTTCATGCGTTTAAGCATGTCCTCTATCGCATTGACGGGAGCTACATCTACTGATCCTACTTGTGCTAGTATAGTGGATGTGTTTCGCTCACTCTGAGTATCCTTAGCTTTTCTTTCCTCATTGAAGATTATTGCTCAAGTCAGTTGAATCTAAACTACATTCCTCCCAGGTCATGTGTTTCTTACTATACAAAATTACATGCAAATCTTTGTTTAACAATCCCTCTAAAAAAAGTGAGACTAGTCTTTCCACGGTTAGAATCTTCAACTCTGGGCATATGCCGATGTACTACCTCATTTGACTCACACTATCTCTGATAGTTTATCCTTGTTTTTGTTTGAGCTTGTAGATTTGTGCCACAATGCTATGCTTTATGTCAATTTTAGAACATGTAGCGACAAATCTAATGGCCAAAGTTGGCAAGTCAGTGATCGATCCAAGAGGTATGGTATGGAACCAAGTCAAGGCTTTGGCCTCCAAGGTCATCCCAAATCCCTCAAAATGTGTATGGAAATTGATTATGCGCTCATCTCTCAAAACTTGTCTAAAGCTAGCCAAATGGTCATATGGGTCCCCTATCCCGCTATACTTTTTTATTCACTTTTGGAAATCTTTTGGTCGGACTCTACGATTGTGTTCAGCCTCATTTCTCCCTTTGATCCGGTGTTTCTTCCATTAATCCCTCAAACCACCTGTTTGATAAGTGTGACTCATGTGGACTTCTTCTTGTCCTCATGTCACCACCCATTTCTCCCCTGTTTATAGGTGGTTTCCGCCTTTCTTTCTCTATTGGTACCATTGAGGTGACTAATCCTTACTGTGATTCCTCATTGGTTGGCCATGCTGTCATATGATCTAGCATTTGGATCCACATCTCGATCAATTTCTTGTACGGCTCCCATGATCACTTCACGGATTGAATGTCCCTGGTACTTGGTTTTTTCAATCTCCTTTGGAGTCATCATGACAAAATTATTGTTGTAACAGTCCCTTTGCTAGTCCCTTTTCCTTGATTTTGAAAATGTACACAATTTTCAAGGGCGTCAGTTTTCCTACTCTGGCATGGATAGTCCATACCAAATTCTTAATATTGTTTTCTTCCCAGCAATAAACTCCAAGGCTTGGGTTATCAGTGGGGATGCGTTTTAATGGTTTAGCATCTATTAACTCATACCCTTCTAATTCTAACACTGGAGGTCCCTCCTTTGCAGCCTTATCTGGTATTAGAGTATCAACCTCTAATCCCCATTTATCCACCACTGAATTAGGTTCTTGTATCTTGCGATATTGTATTCCATTATGGTCTATCGTCCTGTTTGTTTGCCCTAACTTCCTCTTCAAAATCAATGGTATGTTCCTCTATACTCACTGCAAACTCCTCATTTGGGTCCAAATAAATCTGGGCTTCATACTTTTGGTTTTGAAAAAAGTCAAGATGTGCTTGAACTTGAGAGAGGTTCCACTTCTTGATTGTGTTGAAAAAGAAGACATGTCTAAACTTGAATCAGAGTATGTGCCTATCACTTCTTTCTCGATAGTTTCTAAAGGTCTCCCTTGGTTTACACTCTCTTCTGTGGATGCTCTGCTCCTATTCTCTCCTAATTCAATCAAGTTTTCCAAAACTCTACCAGATCTTAGGTCCATATATGGCTTTACGCAACTTAATTGAACTAATACTTTAAACCTGGAAGGTTGTCTTTGGTTTCAAGCGCAATGCTTTTTTGTTTTCTCTCTCGTCCTTCACAAAGTCACAATTCCCTGCACGACAACATTTAAAGCCGTATGTGATTCCACAATTTGTCAATCCTCAATCACAAAATATACAAAATTCCTTTTTCTAGTGCCAAATAGACTAAACTTATGTGAAAAATTTGTGAAATTATGCTCAGTTTTATCTTAGGTGCACCTAAGATAATTGCAGCTATCGATGGGGTCTACCTCAACGATTATCACATAATTGGGGTTTCCACAGCCTGGGAAAGTCAACTTGGTGTCAAAAGGTAAAAAATGATTTCTTGGTGGAAGGTTTATCTTCAAATGATCGTTCTATTATTGATATGGTTATTATTTCATGGATTTTGTTCATGATGCCATGATGTGCTTCCATGATGATCACACGTAGTTGTTTGTAATGATCGTTCTATTTTTCATATGATTATTATTCCATAGATTTGTTTGATGATTCCATGATGCGTTTTCATGATGATAACACGTCATTTGTATTGATCGTTCATTTTATTGAGATGGTTATTGTTCCATGGAGTTATTCCATGATGCCAATATGCATTTTCATGATGATTACAAGTCATTCGTATTGCGATGGTTATTAGTCCATGGAGTTGCTTCATGATTATATAATGTGTTTTCATGATGATCACAAATCTTTCATATTGATCGTTCATTTTCTTGATATGATTATTCTTCCATGGAGTTGTCTCATGATGGCATGATGTTGTCCGTATTGATTATTTGTTATTGAGAGAATTCTTCTATGGAGTTGTTCCATAATGCCATGAAGCGTTTCCATGATGATCGTAATTCCTTCGTATTGATCGTTACATTATTGTTATTGTTATTATTTCATGGAGTTGTTTCATGATGCCATGATGTGTTTGTATGATGATTAAAAATCGTTAATATTGATCGTTCATTTTATTGATATTATTTCATGGAGTTGTTTCACGATGCCATGATGTGTTTCCATGATGATAAGAAATCATTCATACTAATAGTTCATTTTATAGATAAAGTTATTATTCCATGAAGTTGTTCCATGATACCATGATGTGTTTTTATGATGATTAGAAGTTGTTCGTACAATGATCTTTCATGTTATTGATTCCATGATATGCTTTTATGATTAGGAGTTATTTATACTAATCGTTTATCATTGAGATGATTATTATTTCATGGAGTTGTTTCATGACTTCATGATGCATTTCATGGTGATTACAAATTGTTCGTACAGATCGTTTCTCATTGAGATGGTTATTCTTCCATGGAATCATTTCTTACTGAGATGGTAATTCTCCATGATGCCATGATATGTTTTTATAATCCTTTGTCAGTGAGATAGTTCTTATTTCATGGAGTTGTTCCATGAGATATGCTATGTTTTCATACTAATTAGAAGTCGTTTGTATCAATTGTTTTTTAGTAAAATGTTTATTACTCCATGGAGTTGCTCCATGATACCATGATGCATTTTCATGATGATTATAAATTGTTTGTATTGATCGTTTCTTATTGATATTTTTTAAATTTATAAGTGGTTGCATTTGATTGAAACCATTGATGATGTAGCAGTTGGTTGTTTGATTACAACCTTTTGATGATGTAGCAGTCGATTGTTCAAAGTCGATTATTCAAAGTAATTGAGCCGATCGATCTGAAGTGCGAGGAGATATAGAGTATATTTTGCTTATTTACCATCTCAATCCAGCCTTGTAGCTCATTGCCTCCAATCATATAAGCAGTGCTATTTCCCGGAATTTTAGTTGGCGTTGTCATATTTACTATTTTTTGGCATTTTATTAGGTGTTGTTTTCTTTTTGTTCTCACCCATTAAGTTTTCGGATCCATATATTGACCTCTATTATATGTTGCTTTTGGTTTTGTAGTTGTATGATATCTTTATTTACACCTTTTCTTGGGAGGCTCAAATTTTCTAAGATCTTTCCAATGATATGTTGGTTGATAGGGTTTTGACAATGCGATTATGTGCTTCGCCGGGTTGCCCATTGTAGACAAGAGAGGCAAAGTCAAACCTCCTTATAGAGCCCCTTTGAGAGTCCAAATTTTCCCTAGTGTGGGTACTTTGTAAGCCAGTCTTTTCTCCTTTTTGGCAGTGATTCCACTATCTTCTTGGATACTTCTTGATCTTTGACCTCACCTTCAAAGAGTGGTGTTGTCTCATCTTCTTGAATCCTTTTCTTGGTAGTGAGAACCTCATACTTGAGCAAAGGGTATGGGAGTGATCGATGTATCCACTCTTCTTTGATTACATTTGTATCTAGCCTTCCTTAGCACACGTGCTGAGTGGAACACCCTTTGCTTTGAGTCTATGGCTGCCCTAATACCCTCTTCACTTTTCTTTTTAAAAAAACTTTGGAGACAAGCTTCCTCCTCCTCTCCCAGCTCTTGCACTTCTTCTTGAATCTATGGAGGTATCTCCATCATTATGGGCTCTTTAGAGATGTGTGGATCTCCATTGACACCTATTGGACATTGACTTTGAGTCACTTGGACCCGGATCTGTGGCTTGAGTCCTTGCTCTCTCCACCTCTTGTCTCAATTTTGTCAATTGGTTGTTGCGGTACAAGCTTCTCTCTTTTCGTGGCTTCTTTTGCATTATTAACTAAGAGCTCTTGCAACGTTTCCAATGCTTCAGTTGGTCAATCTCTTTTTGGAGCTCTTGTTGTTCTTCTTGGAGCCTTTCTTCAACTTCCACAGAGCCTTCTACAATGTGAATTTTTTGCCTTTGCTCTAACTTCAATTATTTTTGAAGTGCTACGATTTGAGCTTCCAAAGCTTGTATAACCTGGCTATCTGCTCTTGCACTCGCTCTTGAAGTCCTTGAGGTTTCTCTTGGCCTCTATATTCTCAATCATTTAGAACTCTAATTGCCTTTACGTTCAATTAGCTCATCACAAGCTACCTCTAGTTCATCTGTTGTCTTCTCTATCTCATCTTGCGGATTAGAAATTTCTTTAGATACCTCAATGTTTTGGAGGGTGAGTGTATCTCTTTCTGCTTCAATTTCCCTCAAGGTTTTGTTTTGGGATTCATGCTCCCTTTCTACACTCTCTCTGCTCTTTGAATAACTTTTGTAGCTCTCTAGTGACGCTGTCATGCTCTCCTATTAGATTTTCCTCTCTGTTCTGAGCAAGTTGTTTTCCTCAACCATGGGGAGAGACGTTTTCCTGATTCTATCTAATTTGGTGAGATCCTCTCACATCCTCTTTATTATCCACTATCACACTTTTTGCAACTGACCTAGCTAGTGATTGAGCCAAGGGAATTTGATGGTCCATGCTAAGTAAAAATCCCACTAAAAGAGGACGCCACGGTCTATCCAAAGGCCTCCATCTTGGCACTGGGGGGATTGGGACTAATCCTGGTTTTCCAAGTTGTGGTAATTGCATTTCCAACTCCCTTCTTTGAGTTTCTTGGCCTTGTTGTTGTTTGTACGTTGGTAGCTCAAAAGTGGCCTTGTCTTTTGCTTTGTCTATTGGTAGCTCAGAAGTGGCCTTGTATTTTGCTTTGTCTTCCATGGCTTCGGCCTTTGCTCTCTTCTCTTTTTCCTTAGATTGTTCTTGTGGTTTCTCCTCCATCTGTTCTTCTTTATTTTTGTCCCATGGCAAAGTTAAGGTGCCATATACATCTTCAAAAGCATCGTAAGATGTATATCCAGTTTTAATGAGATTGTCATAAGTGCACTTGTCTTTCTTTTCCTTATCTTCCAGCGTTGGCTCATTCTCTGATACCTTCTCTGATGAATACTTTTACTGAGATGTAGAAGGATTTGGGCTTAGAGGTTGTTGGGTGGACCTTGAGGGATATGAAGGTGGTGTTCTGATACCTCACTCCCCTTGGGACTCTCTTTTGTGATCTCCATGTTCTTCATCCTACTCTTGGAGCTTCCTCTTGATATCTTGAACCTCTTTAGCTATGAAGGGCTCTTGATTTTTCTATTCTAACACCCTCTCAGACTCTTCATAGGCTTGCATGTAATGATCAAACTCATCTTCTAAGGGTCGTGAGGAACGGCCACCCATTTTCTTTGGATCTGGCACCAAATACTCTTCAAAGTCACCCTTGCATGCTCTTTCATCCTTGAACTGCTGAATCAATCTTTTGACGCAAGCCACCTTCTGATGTGTTGTCAGGCTTAGGTTTCTCTTCCTTAGTCATCACGGTCTTTCCTTTCTTTTTCGATGGCTCTTCTGTCTTTTATTCTTGAACTCTCTCTAACTTTCTTCTAAGCCTTGTCAAAACGGGCGGTGCCACTGATGGCTCATCTTCTGAATTCTTCCAATCATTTTGAGTAGGTGGTTTTTTCCACTTTCCTTTGGCTCTCATCGCTTCATATTCTATTTTTGTTAAGATCTCAGCTCCAATATACTTGGGTTTATCAGTTCCAAAACCCACTACTTGTTCATGTAAATATTGAGCATAATTTACATCCTTTGGCACACTACTTCTTAGTGCCCAGGTGAAGGTGGTGGCAATAGCATAAGGGGATGTAGTATACTTTTGTGGCTTTTTGTTGAAAATATGAAAGATTTAGTTGTACAATTTACAAATCTTGAACGCTCTTGGATCCACCATGTCTTCAAAGACGGGATTAGTTTTCTTTTGAGACTATAACTATACAGTCTCTCTTCTTTCCCTGATTGGGCTACCTATAACCCCAAGGCATATGCTATGGGTTGAGGTTTAATTGTCACTTCCTTACTTTCCCCATTAAGTGTAGTGAGGACTGCCTTCCCATCCTTCTTGATTGTAGTAGCCTACTCATAGACCCTTTGGAAATCAACACCTGCTGACACAGATGTAAAAAACCCATGTAGATCCACCATTTCCCAATGATTGATGATTCTTTCTTGGTTTTCATATCCAATGATCTCCCATGGAATCATTGGTACATCCGATGTGGATCTCAAAAGTCCCTTGGTACAGCTTTATGTCCTCTACTTCAAGAGTCGCTTCATCCATCCATGCTTTTGTTGGCTTCAATGTTTTATTGGGAAATGCAAAGGGGTCCTCCATTGCAAAAATGTCTTTAAAGGAGATACTTTTCTTATTTGTTGGGTGATTTACTGACTTCCATTGACCTTGCATGCACTCCAAGTCTACAAGTTAGCGCCTTTTACTAAATTCGGTAGTTGATCAGCTTCTAGATATCCGAATGACTTCAAAATTGAATCACAAGCTAATTAGGGCCCAAGGATGCTATACAAGTTGACAAAAGTGCATTGAGATACTGGTATTCTGTTGTGGTACATCATACGCGTATGATGTCAATGCGCTCAGAACAAGGTAAACTTTTACATGTGCATATCTCATAGCATGTATAACACACATACATGCTTGGAATTGGATTTGAACATATATTGAGAAAGATATTTCCTTATAAGCTCTTTTACAACTTTGAAATGGTAGAATGGCTATAGTTTGGATATATGAGGTTCAAATGACTTGAAGCTTGGTATATGGACTCATGAGCATATGATAAGGGCATAGGATAGTCCAAAATCACTTTAGATGGAAAATTTGTCACCTTGGGACATCATATGTGCATGATGTCTATTGTGTCCAAATAACTTGATACTGGTAGAATTTCCATAGCATGTATATGGTACCTATATTATCAAGACTGAATTTGAGCTTGGAAATGAATGTTAAAAGTATGAATGGGATTTGTAGACTTAGATTCCCTCCATATGGGTAGAAATAGGTCAAATGATATCCAAATATAGTGAAAATTTGGTGGCAAGCTAATGAAAATGTGATAAAAGTATTGGAGGTGTTAAAAATACTGCAATATCTCAAAATAAGGGGTCTATACACGTATAATGTTAGCAGCAAGCTAACCCGTGTAACATTTTTTGGGAACTTCATTGTAAAAACACTTATTCTTTTGATAAATTGAGAAGATTGTAACTCCTATTTGAAGAGTGGATATTGTAATCTATGAGCTGGAGCTATAAGCTTCTAGATTGTATCAGTTAATCCTTGGTTAGAGTTCCAAATGATTAGTTTTTTACCTAAGAAACTTTGGCTAAGGTATACAAGCCAACTTTGTAAATTTTTTAATAAGTTTTTGGATAATGAAATACACAGCATGAGCTTAGGGCGCTCTCCTCTCTCGTTCTCCTACTTCTATCTCTTTTGTTGGTTGTCACATTACAGTGCCGTCTATTGCATTGCAACCATAGGTAAGAGCTCTATGCGTTGGCGTAAGCATATCATGATAAATTGTAGCATTTGACATCGTCGACCCACGGCCTTATTTCATCATAAGTAGGAATTTAAGCTAATAAATCACAAAGTAAGTATAGACGGGGTATTGGGCATGATATTCAGCCATAGAACTAAAGAATATAGTTACTATTCAATTTTTTCAAGTCCTTGACAAAGAACAGCGCATCCGATATCAAAAGCTCTTCAAGAACTTAAAGACCGCCTCAACATCCATCAACGCGAAGACTATTTCAGTCCGTCAAACTGTGTCAAGAGACGACACAATCGAGGAGGGGGGAAATGTTAGCAGCAAGCTAACCCATGTAACATTCTTTAGGAGCTTCATTGTAAAAACACTATTCTTTTGATAAATTGAGAATATTGTAACTCCTATTTGAAGAGTGGATATTGTAATCTATGAGTCGGAGCTATAAGCTTCCAAATTGTATCAGTTAATCCTTGGTTAGAGCTTCTAGATGATTAGTTTTTGACCTAAGAAACCTTGTCTAACGTATAAAAGCCAACTTTGTGAAATTTTTATTTTGTTTTTGGATAATGAAATACACAGCGTGAGCTTACGGTGCTCTCTTCTCTCCTTCTCCTGCTTCTATCTCCCTTGTCCATTGTCACATTGCAGTGTCGTCTATTGCGTTGCAACCATAGGTAAGAGCTCTACGCATTGATGTAAACATATCATGATCAATTGTAGCATTTGATGTCGCCGATCTGCGGCCTTATTTCATCATAGATATTAATTTAAGCTAATAAATCACAAAGTAAGTATAGGAGGGGTTTTGGGGCATCATTGCTAAGCATTTAGATGCATTCGAGGTCAGAAACAACTAGGTCAAAATCTCACTACCGTTAATAATTGAATTTTTTGCCACTCATTGAAAGTGAGATTTGAGAGTGTGCTTAGGTCTTATATACTTGTCCTAGAAGTTTCATAGCATTCAAATGTCATTTGATGTTGTAACGATCATAATTTGCTTTGCTGATTAGCGACTAGATTTTGATGACTTAGGTCATTTGAGTGTAGTTTAAGTTAGATGCGAGTTGTCTGTTGTTTTCCAAGAGATTGACACCCTCTTGTAGCCTCCATGCACTAGTCAAGTCAGCTTCGTCCCATGGATTGACAATTATGTTCATGTTTCTCGCAATGTCTGTTAATAAGATAAGAGTGAGGTTAGGAAGCCCACCCCACATATAATGTCTAGATTGGATTTTTTGGCTCATACTTTGATGTATTGCTTGCTTATGATGTGTACATTACTCTGATGTATTCATAATTGAAATTGGATAAGTACTCATGTGCCCAAGGCCATAAAAGGTATTTTGGAACTCTAATCCGTGAGATGAGGTGTATAATGACCAAAACATGCACATTCATGCCAAAACTTGGTATAGAGGCTATATATAATATAATATTCAAGTTTGTACAGTCAAAATGCTAACAAAACCTCTATTTAATAGATTTAGACATCATATATGGTGTCTATTCTTCAAAAATTGATATGTGTGCATTGGGGTATGATGTTTATGCCATGTACATGCCTTGTGTCAAGACCATATTTTTCTTGAGGACTCCAACTTAGTGGTTTTTGACCAAATTGTGCCTTTATGTGGTTCAATTTGCATGACACTTTATATGAGCTATAAAGGGCATGATAAATAGACTGTTGTGGTAAAAATATCCCCTGCATGTGTAAAAAGGCCCATTGGATATCATACATGTATGATGTTTGGGGTGCAAAATTGTGGTTTTTATGCATGGGGAATATTTAAGACTATATTAGGTAAAGTGGGAAAATCCCAATTCCCAGGTCGGACAACTTTCAACAGCCGATGTACATTCTCCAAGATTCTTCTTTCTTTAGTACCAATAAAACTGGAGAGTAGTAACGTGAAGTACTAGGCTAGATGAGACCCTTTTCAAGAAGGTCTTTGACTTGGTTCTTGATTTCTTCATTCTAGGCTCGGCTAACACGGTATGGTGGCTGGTTAAGTCGTGTGGTTCCAAGAATCAGATCAATAGTGTGGTCCTCAGGACGAGATGGAGGTACCTTGCTTGGCATGTCTTTTGAGAAACAATCAACATGTGTGTGAAAAATATTTGTTGTTCTTTGTCTAATTCAGCCATGTTTGTTCATTGTTCATCATTCAATTTTTTCAAATAGATTGAGTAAACAAAGAGACTAGATTTCATTAATTTTGGAACGGCTGAATTAGCCGATACAATAGGGACGGACTTGCCCTTCAATTTTACATCAAACTATGTTTTTTTGGCCCTTCTCATTGGTCAAGGTCACTTTCTTGGCCCGATAGTCGATCACGGTGTTGTTCTTTTGGTATCAGCAGATTTGTAGGAGGATGGCACACCCTTCCAAATGCATGATGTAAAAGTCCTCGTTCCCTAAATACCTCTGGCAATGTAAACAAATTTTTCCAATGAGACAGGCGTAATGGCTACATCTTGTCAAACTGCCACTAGAACCGCCTCCATCGGTGGCCCCATCCTGTTGGGTGTAATCTCAAGTTGAGCTACCAATTTAGGTGACATGAAGTTGTCCTTGGCTCCTCCATCAAAGAATATGAGGGCTTCCTGATCTTTTACTTTGCCCCATGCATGGAAAAGTTCTATACTTTCATCCATCTGGCTTCGGTCGGTTCCCACGTAATCCGGTATCAGCCCTGCGCTCATCTTTCCTTTTCTGCCATGTTCTTCCTCTGCTCTAGAACTCTCAGGCATGTCTTCAGTCTATCCTTGTTGTGCCTTTTGGGGGCACTTTGAGAATATGTGCCCTTGTTTCCCGTAACCAAAATACTTCCCCTCTTTGAGATAGTTGGCTCTCTCTTCCACGGTCAAATGGGTCATGCATCTTTCCTTTTTTGGGAGTTCTTCTTCTTTCTATTATCATTGGCAAACGCCTGTCTGTTCTTTTGAGTCAAAATTTCGTCAGTGGGGTAGGTGAAGTTTCTCAAATGTATTGAGAGTCCTTGTTTAGCATGTCCCATTAGTTGTTGTATAGACTCAGACTTTTGTTCAAGATAGTAATCTCGGATATCTGTAGGGATTCCGCAGCAAAATTGCTCAATCTATTTTTTTAAAGAAACCTTCTTAACAAAGAGGTCAGTAGAAAAGAATCCTAAAACCCCTCACAATATGCATCCAACGTGTCACCCTTGGTCATCTGAAGATGGTTTCAAGCGGTTCTCGCATCTTGTTCGTACTCCTGGGTCAAGCAAGAAGAAATAAAGAGCCGTTTGAACTTCAACCACTTGGTTGGAGCTTCTTTCCTTAGAAGAAGAGTGGACCACCCCTAGGCAATTCACCATAGAAATTGTACCACACCACGTAAGTGCAGGGGACAGGTTTTTTTTACAAGTTACATCACCTTATAGGTTAGGAGAAGGCCCACAATAATTTATCTCCCATGCTTGAAAATCAGGGAGAGGGGTATCATATTTATGCAGGGGGGGGGGGGGGGGGGGGGGGGGGGGGGAGACTGAACCGGGTTGATTACTTGTAACAATTGGTCACCAATGTGCACTAGAAATTGGATGAATTTGTGGGAAGTTCTTTATCAGGTCACACATCAAATTTTGCATCAAGCCGGTCATAGATAAGGGATGATTTGGAACAGATCAAGGGTTGATTTACACCAACTTTGGATGGGTCAAAATTGGACAAGTTATCAACAGAAGTGGTTCCTTAGTACATTGCCAGTCACTATGCTACACACTGTTTGACTAGTTTTACTCAATTAGATCATGTGAGACCTAGATTTCATATGTAAGATAGGGGTATGATAGTTTTTCCTTATATGAGTCGTATATAGGGTTTTTTTTTTTTTTTGCAAAACTCACAATTGTGAGTGGATCGTATTAAGAACATCAGAAATATACACCAACCTCAAGCTCAGACTGAGCCTTGAGGGTCAAAGGATAACAAGTTTTTTGCTTGACAGAGAAACCACTCCTAGGCTTTACTTCTTACAAGATGTCATGATGAAATGTATTGTCCTAGACCGGTCCTCTGAGGCTTGTTTGCCTCCGATCCTGTGGATCGTCACTCTGCTCTCTTGTATGATTTCACAAAATCTTGCGACAGCTAGATCCCCCTCAAACACACGGTGGTTCCTTGCTTGCCAAATATGGTGAAAGAAGCAGTACCTGATTATTTGAGTGCAGACAAGAAGAGCAGGACTTCCTAGCCTTTTACTACCAAAGAACATATCAGTCTTGAAGAACTTAATTTGCCATGTCCTTTGAATCCACTTGCATATTTTCCAATCCATGCCACTGATTGCCTGGCATCCCATGAAAATGTGGGCTAGGTCTTCACTAGCTATTCTGCACCCGAGCAACAATTAGGCCCGATTCCTCTTTCTTGTATCTTTACGCCTATTGGCAGAGCTCCCCACATCACTTTCCACAAAAACATCTTCATATACTGAGGCCACCTTGGCTTCCAAATGTTCTCCATGACTCCCGCTTACTGTTTTTCCGTCCAGTGCCTCTTCCATAATTTGTTGAGTGGGCTACACCAATTAGCCTCGTGCATTAATGCATGGTAAATGCCTTTAGAATGTGGTTTCCAAAAGAGGCTACTCCCGGGCTATCTCCAAGCGTCCCATTCAAATTTGGATTCACAAATTGGCATCACCACCTTATCAAGCTCTTTCACCACCCTGTAGACTAGTAAGATCTCAAAGCCATTCAATTGAAATTGGATGGCTAAAGAGTCAGCAGTTTCCAGCACTTCTTGCTGCCATCCCAGAATTGCTCTAGTCAAACGAGCCCCTTGTTATTCACATTCCCGGCCATTTCTATCCAATAGGGCCTTTGTGGCGGCCCCAATATTTTAGAGAGCCAAGGGGACCATTGCAAAATGGAATTCTTAAAGTATCTTGTTGCTTTCCCCCATTCCAAAACCTCAGCTATTCTTTTGCACTTCCTCATTAGCTCCATTGAGAGTCCACCAAATCTAAGATAAGACCACTTCGGGCGAGAAGTTTGTCGTGCATCACAACCCCCTTCCACTTTCCCCATTTCAATCCCAGTTTTATTGCATCAAGCATTTTCTTGGTCATGATAGCCCAAGCTTGGTCGTGTTTAGCCAATGAGACCATAAATTTGGTACAAAGGGCCTCAACATGGGATACAGGGTTAAAAATGCCCAGCCCTCCTTGGTCTACCGGGCGAGCAATTACCTCCCATCTAGCCCACTACCATGGTTGGGAGGTTTTTGTGTTGTTCTTCCAAAGAAATCTTTTGACTGGGTTTAAGAATTCTTTCTAGTTACACTCAGCCATCTTCAGCACGGGGCTGAGGATGGGAGGAGAACAACCCCGCATCTTCTCGTTTTTTAGCTTATTTTTTCAAGGACCCATTGAAATCTTTGCCTGTGGATTACATCCACCCCTATGGGGGCTTGTAGGTGTCTGAATACACTGCCTTTTGAGATAATCTCTCCTATCCAGACTGCAGGGTCAAAAGAGTCGTTCTCCGATAGGGAGATAAGTCTTGAGTTCTGTATATTGCACTTGGATCCAGAGGCCACGGCAAATGTTTGCACAATCTCCAGAGCTTTCTAGACAACTTGAGGGCATGCCTTCAAGAATAGGAGTGAATCATCTACGAACATTTTGGCCAGTAGTAGCTGGTCGTTGCCCAATAATTCCAGACCTTGAATCTCTTCCCGCACAACACTGGCTTCGATCATCGTAATGAGAGGATGCGACCCGATGGCCAAAAGAAAGGGGGTACTCTTACAGGATAAGTTATGACACGGCCATGGTCTTGCACTGGAGCATTTGCAAAGGGCATACAACACATTCAAATAAGGGGATTTCCTCAGTCGTGCATTCTCTCTCTCTCTCTCTCTCTCTCTCTCTCTCTCTCTCTCTCTCTCTCTCTCTCTCTCTCTCTCTCTCTCTCTCTCTCTCTCTCTCTCTCTCTCCAACTTCTATCCGGGAAAGGAATTACGAGGCATGATTTTCTTTCCAGGTCAATAGGGTAATAGGAAGGGCTAAGAGCCATCTTTTGCAACCTATTTTGGAAACGCTAAGAGCCATTAGTTAGTAATCCATTAGTGATTCCTTTCAAGATCAAAAAATTCTATTCAGTTAAGTACCCATTGATTATAATGGACAAGCAAGAGTCTTTCCATTAGTTATTTTTAATACATTATTTTAGCACTCCACACTTTAGGTGTGAAAGTCAAGTTGAGTTTTTGAACGTCTTAAACTCATAAGAGCTTATCTCTACCACAGTGTATGGATGAAGCCAGCATTCCCGACCGCACGGCTATTCACACAAACCCCAGATTATTGATTTTTTGGGTGTGAAAAAGATCTAGTTGTACATACGACTCCAACTTCAGTGGAGCTCCTCTTAGCACTAAGAGTGCCTATATGAGTACAGTTTTGGGGTAAGACCGGGCTTGTGATTACTAGATCACTTAGTAAGAGTGGATGGTCTATTCTTGGAACCTTCACACGGCGTTTTCAAGGAAAGAATTCCACCGACTCCTTGGGCATAGCCAAAGGGGGTCACAGACATAGGCCAAGCGCCAGCTGCTAATTGAGCAGTTTCTTTGCAACGTTTAACCAAGGGGTTTGACAATGTTGATTTTCACCAAGGGGTCTGGATTGCAAAGGCAATACCCAAAGTTACATGTGACATACTACTTGCATTTCACTAAATTTCAATTAGTGTTCCTAGGCCTTTGCAAGCGAAAAAATTAGGCAGGTACCTTTTCATTACGGATTAGTGAACACTATGTTCAACATTCAGGTACGCATCTGATTTGGTTTTGTTTGCTTTTTCCACGTAGGATGCACAAACTATGTTATCATCCATTTTTGCTCTTACGAGACCTGACAAGGTCATGTACGAGCCAAGAAATTTGGGTTGTAGTGTCCGACATAAGTTTCTGCATGATGTAGTTATAGACCCACTTGTAGGGTTTATTTGGCATATGTTGTCACATGGGATGCAACATGGTCTAGGAACTCACGGAGTTTGGTTTAGCCAGTGTGGAGCAAGGCTAATAAGGATCCCTCTCACTCCTGTTGTAGAGTGTTTGCAGTTACCTCCACGCACAAGTACATTTTGTACTTGAAGGATGTTCTTTTTTCAGACATTCTTACATGAGACATATTCCACATGTGGAGAATATGAGTCTCTAGGACTGGCACTGGCACCCCTTATCAAGTATGTGTCATGACAAAGTCCCTAGGTGTTGGTCAAATCTGTTTTCTAGACCATTTTCAGCACGACGTATCAGGAGCAATTTCGGTGGCCAGAAATTTTTGGATACTTAGAATGACTTGTTAAGGTACAACTATAGCTAAACAACATTACATATGGTTGTTTATGCATATAGCAAGGCTATGAGTGTTAATGAAAAGGTTTCATTGTTTGTACCTAGAAGTGATTAATGTTTCACCTTCTATTATGGTTCAAACGTTTTAGCATGGCTTGCAAATGATTGCAGCCGAAAGTATTTAGTTTCTTTCAGAACTATTTCAATTTCTTTACAGGTTTGGATCTATTTTTTGCTAAATGCATGCACACTAGGTGTTATGGGCCCTAGTGTTTAGCAAAGACTGATTTGGAGCGGCATGCATATTCATCACATTTCTGCTATGAAGCATTTTGCACTCTATGTGCAGTATCTCTATGAGATTACTCTTGGGTCTACCAATCACCAATAAAGGTCATGGCTCGGTTTGGGTGCATGTGGATCTTTCAAGTTAACCTAGATGGTTATTTAGGACATTGTTGTTTTCTTAGCAATGTTGTATGATCTTGTGATGCCTATTTACCAGTCATTTGGGATGACTGTCTATAAACCGTGGGGGAAAAACACCTCAGTACTGTCAGTTATCCAAGGGGATAGACAGATTACAAAGTATAATCTTGTGCTAGAGGATATGCAAAGTTTTTACGTTAGCACCCGGCAATCCAATTAGTAAGCATTTATTGCTCTATTTGGAGTTTGTTTACCATAAGTTACAACATGTTTGTGACTAGGTTTAGTGTCTTCATGTATAAGTCAGGTTCTCAACCTTGAACACTAGTTATGGTGGGGTTGTTTACTGATGAAATTTGAGAACCAGTCAAGGAATTAAACTTGGTTGATGAGTTATGTCAGCAAGTTACTTTCATGGAAAGTGAAAAGAGGTACTCTTTTGGGTATATCTTTGTTGTGATAACTCGTTTAGCATGCTTATGTGCATTCTAAATGGAGTCTACACACTATGATTGGATAGACACCGGTAACACACGATGGTTGAAAATGGACAACAAGATGGATAATCAAGATGCTACTCTTGGTTTCATTGAACTCCTACTAAACCGTGTTCCAGTCAAGCAAACAGCTAGATCCATGAAGGATTCTCCTGTGGAAAACATTAGTGTATCATCACTCTTGTTTTTTAGGATGAAAACGCTTCTCGAAGGGGGGAGTAATGTCATGCCAGGGCAAAGTCCAGTGGTCAAGGAACAAGCCCAAGGGGCTGGCTGCAATTGTGGATGGGGAATGAGGCCCAAGGGGCTATTTAAAGGGAGGTTGGGAGGATCATTCCGCTTTAACCTATAGACAATGATCCGGGCAGCAAGCTTCTCAAGCATAGGTAATTGCATCTAGAGGGATTCCCTTTCTTTGGACCCCCTAAAACCATCCCACTGCTTCCTTGCCCTACCTTTCATGGACATATGTTGCAATCAATGCACTCAAGGAGATGACATTCGTGAGTAACAGCTCCTTAAGAAATTTTTGTGCTTTCTCAAGTGCACCACATTTTATGTACATGTTGATCAAGGCATTCCCAATCACCACATATTTTAAAAATAACCCTTAACTAATAGAATCATCATAAATTATTTACCCCATATTACCGTCTTGCTTGGTCTCACATGCTTTGAATATGCAATTGCTGATGAATTGCTTTTGAAGAGACACCCTTTCTTTGCATTAACTGAAAACATCCCATAACTTCTTGGTCTTGCCCATCTTGAGTCTATTATGAGCCAGCAAGAGAGAGAGAGAGAGAGAGAGAGAGAGAGAGAGAGAGAGAGAGAGATAATCATTAGGCAAAATTTGGACTCACAAAGGGGCCCTTTAAGGAGTTTGACTTTACCTCTCTCTACCAAAACGGGCGCATGGATAAATTTTTGCAAACAAACTCCAAAGTTGGCGGAGGTTTGATAGTTAGAATGTCCTCTTCAAGCTCTATCTACTGATATATATCACGCCATGAGATTCCTCATATTTTATAAGATTCTTTTTTTGATTCACCTATGATGTGACAACTCTGTCAAAATCTAAGTGAATCAAAAAAAGAATCTTCTAAAATATGAGGAATCTCATGGCGTGCTATATATCAGTAGATAGAGCTTCAAGAGGACATTCTAACTGTCAAATCTCCGCCAACTTTGGAGTTTGTTTGCAAAAATTTATCCATGCGCTCGTTTTGGTAGAGAGAGGTAAAGTCAAACTTCTTAAAGGGCCCTTTTGTGAGTCCAAATTTTGCCTAATGCTCTCTCTCTCTCTCTCTCTCTCTCTCTCTCTCTCTCTATATATATATATATATATATATATATATATATATATATATATCACATGCTCAAGTCATAAGCAGACTCTGGGCTGGAATAACAGAGTTTTGTGTACCAAATTGCCAATAAAGCTAGATATTAGCTCCACCACTTTTTGCCTGCCTTGCCCCATCTCCACCATCACCCTTACCACATTGTGCACCTTCTTCTCCCTCACATGCCTGAAGGACACCAGCCTCTTGCAATTGAAAAACTCCGTTGGACATAGCTACCGTCATGCGCTTCAAAAAGGTCCCATAAGGAGCAAACCCCATGTTCCTCCCATCAAGGTATATGTACATGACTACGGCCACATGTACGCCATAACCGCATCCTAAGTCTACAAGACTTCCTTGGTCATTTGGGGAGAGGACACCACGATGGTGTATGTATGGATTCATTTGTATAAATGGTGAACAAAAGTTTTCACATGGAGACGCAAGTGTAAGAAGTAGGTACCAATATGACACCCATGTTATTTTCATCTATGACTTAAACATCAATGGTGGGATCCTCATAGGAAAAAAAAATCACATGGTGGAGGTCTTGGGCAGGGAAGAGGCTCCATGTCAAGACTGTAGGTGCCGCTGGTCGATCACCTCCTTCATTAGAGCTTTGGTTCGGTGGCCACTGATCTTCTTGTGCTTCAAATAATGGTGGGGGTCGAGCCAAAAAAGCTAGGTAATAAAATGTCACACATAAAACATTTCCATCAAGAGAAGAAACTACCCAGTCAAGCTCAGCAGATTATGCTTTCTTCCATGTGTATGTCTCCCACCTTCATGCCCATCGCCATTCTGCAAGTGATGTTGTTGGAGGCCACCAACAAGCTAGACTACAACTACACCTCTTTGCCTGCCCTACCCCATGTCCACCATCACCCTTACTGGATTGCTCACCTCTTTCTCGTGCACATGCCTGAAGGACAGTAGCCTTTGCCATTGAAAAGCTCCATCACACACAGCTACCTCATTCTCTTCAAAAGGTCTCATAAGGCATGAACCCCATGTCCATTCCATCAAAGTACATGTGCACGACTGTGGCCACAAATTTGCCATCACCACATCGTGGGTCTCCAAGATGTCCATGGCCTTTTGGGGAAAAGATGCCATGATGTTGTATGAATGTATTTAGTTGCATATATGATAAATACAAAAGCATGTCTGACTTGAAGAGAATCTGCCACAAGGAAGCAAAAAAACCCACACAAAATTGGAGTGCAGTTCCATGTAGATTTTTGCTCTATTGAAACCCA